>NC_068369.1:37753787-38086287 GCF_020536995.1 Dreissena polymorpha | reverse complement strand
AAGTTATTTTCCTACTCCGTCAGTGCTACAAGTTATTTTCCTACTCCGTCAGTGCTACAAGTTATTTTCCTACTCCGTCAGTGCTACACTTATTTTCCTACTTCGTCAGTGCTACAAGTTATTTTCCTACTCCGTCAGTGCTACAAGTTATTTTCCTACTCGTCAGTTCTAAACTTTTTTCCTACTCCGTCAGTGCTACAAGTTATTTTCCTACTCCGTCAGTGCTACAAGTTATTTTCCTACTCCGTCAGTGCTACAAGTTATTTTCCTTCTTCGTCAGTGCTACAAGTTATTTTCCTACTCCGTCTCTGTTGCTGCTGCTACTGTTATTCAGCGATTCTACTTATTTTGCTTTTCAAATGTACTTTTACTGAATTTTCTACTTGTATAACACATCCTTGAAATGCGGTTCTGCTGCTACATCTACTACTACTGCTGCAGCTTCTAGTTCTACTTGTTACATTATTAAAAAAAAATTAAGCCGTGCTTTGTGTAAAAAGGGTTTAATGCATGTGCGTAAAGTGTCGTCCCAGATTAGCCTGTGCAGTCCGCACAGGCTAATCAGGGACGACACTTTCCGCCTGAACTGGATTTTTGACAAGAAGAGACTTTCTTTTAACAGAAAATATCATAAAAGCGGAAAGTGTCGTCCCTGATTAGCTGTGCGGACTGCACAGGCTAATCTTGGACGACATTTAACTCTCATGCATTAAACCCCCTTTTACAGAGCGCCGCTCATTTATATAATTCGATATATGACTAAAGAAATAAATGTATCTAAAATGTGCTTAGAGTAAATTATTATGATAGTAAAACACAACACTCATATATACCTGATCGTGATGTGCGCTGTATTCAATGTCGAAACCTGTATGGCGTTTTCAACGAACATGGTTTCACTAGTGAATGGCCATCCGATTGATAAGTTTATTTGCAAGTATTAAAAATCGAAGCCCGTTATATTAAATATTGACAGAAGCTGGAGGCGTTTAATGCTGTTCAAACACCGACTCGACGGATGGGGATTTGCCAGGTTCCGGTTTGAATACAAAAGCAATGGCACGGTCGATTGGTCCAGCCATTAAAATACGATGTCATTTTAAAATTGCAACACAGCAAATAACATTTTACTTTGGTTGGAACTTTAAGTTTTTACAATCGATAATTTATGATTTTTAACAACATAAATCTAAACCAAATTATTCTATTCATAAATATAAAAAAGAAACATCCCCGATAATTATATTTGATATGATTTATACTCGAGATTTATTTTATCACAATGATTAATTCGAGGAAAAGATGAGAGTAAGCGTGTTTATTTCAATGGCGTTTCCTTTCATGCAATTGCACCTGATTGTGTCAGTAATCTATTTAAATCCAACTTGCTTATTATGACAATTATTAATATTAAAGTCGCGAAAGCATACCTCACACCTGACGTTCGCGCCGTTCGCGCTGTTAGAGAATTTTTTTTAATTAATACAATTTTATACATCAAACGGCGAGATGGTCGATTGATATGAACATCGCGAACATATTGATTCTGCTGCGATTCAATGTTTCATTAGCGCCTGTGAATGTCTGATTGGAAACTGTAGCCGGTCTTTCATACAAACGCAATTTACTGACATGTACGATTTCAGCAATATTCGATTATTTTACGTTCAAATAAAAAACGAATATGGCACTCCACAAATACGTATTTCAATATGAGCCGCGTTCTGAGAAAACTGGGCTTAATGTATGTGCGTAAAGTGTCGTCCCATATTAGCCTGTGCAGTCCGCACAGGCTAATCAGGGACGACACTTTCCGTTTTTATGAAATTTTTCGTTAAAATGAAGTATTTTCTAAGAAAAAATCCAGTTTAGGCAGAAAGTGTCGTCCCTGATTGTCCTGAGCGGACTGCACAGGCTAATCTAGGACGACCCTTTACGCACATGCATTAAACCCCATTTTCATGGAGCACGGCCTTTATTATGCATAGGAGTTTTTGACGTTAACCTTATACAAGACAAGACAAGACAAATATTTATTCAGACTTGCACAGTGTATATCGTCTAAACACTAGATATTTCACATACAATTATGTCACAGAGATAAACATAGTAATAATATAAACATAAGGAGCACCGTTTACGTTTAAGAAAAGTTACAGAGATAAACATAGTAGTAACAATAACATAATCAGCATCGTATACGGTTACGAAAAGGCAAGGTAATATATGGAGGATTGCTATATAAATTAATTAACAACATTAGTAATATTATTTCTTAAAATCAGAGCTTCTTTTACAAATTTGGCTAACTTAATAAGTTCAAATTTATTCGTTGTATTCAGCAACTGGTGAAATTTGTAAACAGAAGGCCTATTGTAATAACATTTCTTTAAATAGTTTTTTTCTAATATCAACGTATAATGAACATTTACAGACAAAATGGTACTCATCTTCAATATCTAATTCGTTACAACAAAGGCAAAAACGTTCATTTCGTTATACAATGACGTTGCGCCCTTGAAATAAAGATTTCAGTGCTTCCCACAAATTTGAGATGGGAGTGGAGAACAAACAAGAAATAGCTGTGAATGGTCGCTAGAATTAAAAAATTCGTTCCAAGTTTCGTGAGTCTAGTCAATGTATTAGGTTGGTATGCTGAAACACACTCCTGGTCCACACATAATGCAGCATCGGGCGCGGAAGGACCTCGAAAACTTCCAAATTCACATGATTACAGTACAAATATGATATTGTTAATATATGTAGTCTGTTTATTGTACATATGCCGCATTAAAATACGAATAAATGCTTGTTTACGTATGAAATATTGATGGAGAATTTGATCTCTACATCTTTTTACAATATCGAATAAAAGATGGAGAATTCCATATTTACATCCATTTACACGCAACAGGCCTGACATATGGTATTTGCACGCATATTCTCACTTCTGACGGTATTTTCTAGTTTATTAGTTTATTTCAGTCTCACCCACAATTCATCATAACAATATTCACAATCAAAGATGCATAGCATGTATGAATGTGGCCATTGTTAGCGAATTATAAGACACTTTATATCACAATATCATTAAAATTCAATCATTATACTGACATAAAATACAAAAAAGCATAATATATAACACTTATCAAACTAAATTATATCTTTTTAAAGTTTAATAATTATTATGTAAAATGTGTACTAACATATTTACATATTAAAAACTTGATTAACCCATTTATGCCTAGCGTCTAGAAAAAAAGGCCCTGGCAAACAGCGTAGACCCAGATGAGACGCCGCATGATCAGGGTCTGCGTTGTTTGCTTAAAGGAATTTCTGAACGAAATATTCTTAATATAGAAATAAATATACTAGACATCCCTAAATTTGGAAATAAATTGATCGAATTTAGAAGGATGGGAGAGTCCACTAGGCATAAATGGGTTACTGTCCATTACAATCACAACAGATATTCTCACTCTCAACTGCTCGCGTAGAAAGTGCTATATTTTGATAGCTATTATGCTAATTTGTAAAATAATTAAAACTGTTTGATCTTTTTATAATAAATAAAGTAATTATCAACTCTACATGGGAGTCGACAAACTTAAAGGTGCCGCGTTAATTGGAATATGAAACGCTTTTGTTTTTGTTATTCACACTAATTAATATCAAAGAAACAAGATGCCTATAAAATAATGTAAATACCTTTTACTGTCATTACATTGTTAACTTCTACACATAAGTCACGTGTTACAGGTTGCGTCTTGGATTAGTAAAGTGCTTGATTGTGAATACATTAAAACAGCGTCTAAGTGAATAGTTAGAACGTTACTGGAATACAAAGGCGCAATTGTTGTGTTGGCTTGTAGATTGAACCATGCCAAAACAGCAAAAGGTATAGTTTTTATTATTACATGTATGTAGATATGTTTTATCATGTTGTATCATTATACTGAAATAAATATAAAATCTACATAATAAATAATGAAGTGACTACAAAAAGTAGTTCTTATTCTTGGTTATTTCAAGTCTCTCCTTTAATATCATAAGAATTTCCAAATTGTTACGACGTCGAGCTGTTTTTAAACTTTCCGCTTCTTTTCGATAAAATACAAACCAAACATCTTTTACCATATAACTTGAGAACTTATCGAATTTCCGATAACGATATTAGAATTTACACAAACATCATAAGCTAAAATTACTCTTTACAGAAAAAGGCCGGAAAACGAAGAGTTATGTACGTTAGGGTACTTCCAGAGACTTCCTCGACCCAGCCAACATCCGATTTCGCACCCACGACTACGATCCAGGAAAAAACGACCTCGCCTTCAAGATATGACGACGACGATGACCGCCACCGACGAATTCCTGATGTCATCACTCAACCAGATACTCAATAGCATCACGATAATGCTGCTTGACCTGGGGAAGTATGCGGCACCAGATGGAAGCACTGGCAAGAGAAACACACGCACAACTACTAGAGATGAGGAAGCTACGATCAATGGTAAAGGTCCAGATCTCAACGCACGGGTGTGAATAGATTTCCTTATTGATGTAATGTAGTTTGTAACGGTATGCATGTCTACACATATGTATTACTGTCCTTATTCATTTGATGTAGTTTGTGTATGTATGTTTGTCTGATTGTATGTATGACTGTCATTGATTTGATGTAAATTGTTTCTTTTATGTATGTTTGTGTTTATGTATGACTATCCTTATTGATTTGATCTAGTTTGTTTTTGTATGTATGATTTGTTTGTGTGTATGACTGTCCTTATTGATGTTATGTAAATTGTTTCTTGTGTGTATGTTTGTGTGTATGTAGGACTATCCTTATTCATTTGATGTAAATTGTTTCTGTATGTATGTCTGTGTGCACGTATGGCTGTGTAAGTACTTGATGATGTATACTTAAATATGTGTCTTGTATGGTGTCGATAACAATATAATATACTGTTTTAATTAAACAATAGCGCATGTATGTTGTCCTTGAGATGCAAGAAATAAAATTTCAAGCGAACATGCTTCTTTGCATTTGTTTGTTAATTTCGCGTAAATTTTTTTTTTTATCGTGTGTATCCTTGATACGTGTATGCAAGCAATACAATCTCGCTATAATTGTATATGCATGTATATTTTATTTTAGTGATTGGCATCACCGTCATATATATATATCATAGAGAATTGTATATATGGTATATATATATATAATTATCAATCTACTTGCGTTAAAAAGTGTGTATATCGTTATGTCACCTATTTTCGCGATGTACTTTCGATTTCACATCGCGAAATTTTATTACCGAATATACTGAAAATATGAAAACAACTTGTTTCAAGTAATGTAATATACCAGTCGTGATATTTTAACCAATATAAACTAATACTTGTAAAAAATACAGTATTTTAGAACTTTTATTTTTTCGCCATTCGTGGTTGACGGTACCTTTAAAATGATTCTGTAATGAGGGTAAACACAAGAGAAATAGTGGCGTTGTTTACAACCAATTAATACATAAAACACATTCGTGAACTTTGCAAACATTATACGGTATGCAATATCGAAATGTACATGTTCATTCACATTTACCTGTACTTGTATTTCACCGCGAACCACCGAGACCGCGGTGGTCCACCGTGAGATCGATTTCCCGATAACGCCCGCGGAACTCATCCACTGTCACCGAGATCTATCACGGTGGAAACATCTTCAGGCCACGGTGATGGTTTTATTACACTAATTCCATTTCCCATAGGGTCCCATTACAAAACCGACAACTTTAAAAGGATTTTTCTTATATTATATAATCAAATTTTGCAAGACCGTTATCATTTTAAAGATAAATATGTACTCTTTTAATAAATCAATCAAAGACAACCACTCTCGGAATACAGAGTTTCAGAATTGATATTTCGACAAAAGCCCCGTACTTCAATGAAAACACCCCAAACGTTCATCTTTCAACGTAATCCCCAATTGAATGCACCAAAATGTTGCAGACACACATAATGAACAGGAAATAATTGCAAAAAACAAAATTGTGATCCGAAAACAACGGTCACCTGTGGACAACGGTAACTTTGGTTATTTCACATGACTGACCGCTGTTCTCAGGCTTGACTGTATTTGTAAAATAAATTTGGCATTGAAAGGAAGGAAATCGGCTGAAAGGAGGAAAAATCACACCCCTGTGAACCAACTTACCACACCTGGTCCGGTATTAAAGGCGCCTTTTCACGTTTTGGTAAATTGATAAAATTAAAAACAGCTGTTGTAGATTCGCAAATATTTTCGTTGTAGTTATATTTGTGAGGAAACAGTAATACTGAACATTTACCATGCTCTAAAATATCTATTATACGCATCTTTTGACGATTCAAAAACCTGAAAATTATAAAGCATTGCAACGCGAAAGGATTGAATAATATGGAGAGTTCTGTTGTTTTCGTTATATTTTGTTGTACTAGGAGGATTGCTTATATGAAGTATACAATTCATCACTGATTGTATGAGCACGAATGTCCGAGTGGTTTAAGCGATAGATTTATACTCCAAGGGTTAGTGGTTCGAGCCCAGTTGAGGGTTCCTTTTTTTCTTTCTTTATTTTTTTATCTTGTTTTTTTTTTTACTGGAGCTTTTGAGATCCATTGTTTACATTTATCAATATAAAGCATTTAATGACAAACTCCATTACATGCCAAAATCTGTGAAAAGGCCCCTTTAAAGCGAACCTTTCAATAGCTATCACACGTGCTTTAATATAATATCTAACAGTCTATAAGTTGTGTCTGTTTATTACAATTCATAGGACTTATAGAAACGTGAGAAAGCAAAAAAAAATTCATCGAAGAATTTGTCATGCTTTTTTATTACATGCAACTATTGATATGCTTGGACGCCACACCGAAAACTGCATTAAAATCAGCATTGTTTTGACAAAATATCGGCTACTCCCTGTAGTAATCTGTCATGTAAAATGTGTCTCATAATATCATAATACCTTCTGATTGGTTGCTAAGGTTTGTTATTATGAGCATGTGCTTGCTCTATAAATAGTTTATTAATGGAAAAACAAAACCTTTGTCCATGTGTTTCTAAAAAAAAACAAACATTTTTTTTCACAAATAAGCGACTTAAAACACATTTGATAACCTACTAATAAACCATAACACACAAAACAATAATGTGTTTCGTAATTTAAATAATCATAGCATCTGTCTGGGGTAAAAATGACCTACTTTTCAATGAAAACTGGAAATCATGAAAATGATCGTTGTTATAGTTAGTAATAAACAGTTAATAAATTAAAACGTCTAAAAATTGAAAAACATTAACTGCTGAGCACTTATTGAGCGGTTTTAGTTAAAGTCAGGATACAATGAGTAGGGCCGATACTATGAGAATAAGGGATACTGTTACTCATTCTAAAAATAATCAGATGTAGATGGAAATAGTATATTTAGGCATTCTATTGGAAGTAGAAGAATCACTATTTTGAATGTACATGGAACTTAAAACATGAAAGGAAATAACACTATATAAGTTAAGAATTTTAATACCTGGGTATGCACATTTCCTAACATTCAAAGTTGCAAAAAAGGTAATTAATAAACATATCACAATTTAAATATTAATACAATCAAGAACAAAAACCAAGCAGTATATTGAACACTGGGAGCCCAATGCCAAGCTAACGCTAGCTTATTACAAGACTCTCGCTAACAGAAATGGTGGGCTCAAAGTCTGGTAACATGGCGGCAACTTTCTGCCTTAACTCTTCCCGTCTCTTCTCCCTCTCCTTCTCTCTCTCAATCTCCTGCGGTAGTTGACGCCACGCGATGAAATGCCTCTTCAATAGCAACCTGAGAAAGACAGTTAACCCTTTACCACTTAGATACGTATTTAACCCTTAACCACTTAGATACGCATTTAACCCTGTATCACTTGGATATGTATTTAACACTTTACCATTTAGATACATATTTAACCCTTTGCCACTTATAAATGTATTAAACCCTTTACCACTTAGATACGTATATAACCCTTTACCACTTAGATCTTTATTTAACCCTTTTCCACTTAGATACGTATATAACCCTTTACCACTTAGATACGTATTTAACCCTTTACCACTTATATACCTACGTATTCAACCCTTCACCACTTTTATATGTATTCAACCCTTTACCACTAAGATATGTATTTAACCCTTTACCACTTTTATACCTATTCAACCCTTTACCACTAAGATATGTATTTAAGCCTTTACCACTTAGATACGTATTCACTTCTTTACCACTTAGATACATATTCAACCTTTACCACTTAGATACGTATTTAACCCTTTACCACTTAGATACGTATTTAACCCTTTACCTCTGAGATATGTATTTCACCCTTTACCACTTAGATATGTATTTAACCCTTTACCACTTAGATACGTATTTAACCCTTTACCACTAAGATACGTATTCACTCCTTTACCACTTAGATACATATTCAACCTTTACCACTGAGATACGTATTTAACCCTTTACCACTTAGATATGTATTTAACCCTTTATCACTTAGATATGTATTTAACCATTTACCACTTAGATTTGTATTTAACCCTTTACCACTTAAATATGTTTTTAACCCTTTACCATTTTAATACGTATTTAACCCTTTACCACTTTGATACTTATTTTACCATTTACCACTTAGATACATATTTAACCCTTTACCACTTAGATATGTATTTTTACCCATTTGTAGTGCCAATAGAAAGTTAAATTTAATGAAAGACCTTTCTTACTAGATTCAAATTTTAAAGGCTTCATTCTAAACCCTTAGATACTGATGAGCAGCAAACAGCATAAAACCTGAACAGACTGCGAGTAACTCGCAGGCTTTTCTGGTTTTTATGCGGTTTGCACATAGCCATTTCAACTTTGCTTCTGAGTGTGAAAGGGGTAATGCTGCATTAACAATCACTAGCAATAAGTTTCACAAACTTACCACATGGTAGAACTTTCAAGTTTCTGTATGTTTTGCAATTTGCAAATAAAAATCATGTTCTTTATTTATTGACTTATTCGAAACAAATACATATCTTTGCGGAATGTACTATCAGCAAAACTAGTTCTGATGCCAATATTTTTGATTCCACACAAGAAGCCTACACACTGGAAATTATAGTACACCTGCCTGGGTTGTGTCCCTGTTTAACAATTTGGCAGGAATGTAAAATTTCCCAGTTGTTCATAGTAATTTAAGAACATAATAGCACAAGCATAGAAAGATCTACACCTCCTTTACTAATTAGAAATCAATTCACTTAATATGCAGTCAAATGATGTATACAGATTAAGTTTAAATACATATTAGAATACTTCAGTAAGCAATACAAACTCTTTAAAGCCCTTGTCTACTAAACATCTATAATATGGTATTCATGAAAAGACTGAACCAAATAAGCCCCTGAAGAAGCATAAAGAATGCATTGTTTGTACATTTAATAACAAGAAGAAATACAGCTGTAATGCAGCAGAATTCATTTAAAGTTATTAAGACAACAATCTCATAAGGGAGTATGCATGCACAGGCAGATAATCCCTTTCAAAAATTGTAAGTACTGTTTGCTTTTACGTCAATAGCCTGTTTATCATAGACAAGAAACCGTCGGAGACAGGTGATGCTCCCCAAAGTGTTTTTTGTCGTAATATTGCACTATATATTCAGATGAAAGGCAACGTCTTGAGGGGCATAACTTTGGACAAAATAATACCATGGATGGTTTAGCAACTTAAAAATTTCAAAGGGCCATAACTCTCTAAATAAATCATCTAACCAGAACCCACAAATAACATGCGCATCTCCTCAAGGTAGTTAAGCTTCCCATAAAACTTCATTGAATTCCAGTCAGAAGTTGGGGAGAAATAGCCCCGGACAAGAATTGCACTATATGTACAGTTTATAGAAAATTTCAAAGGGCCATAACTCTGTGAAAAATCATCAGACCATAACCGGCTGATAATATGCACATCTCCTGTTGGTAGTGAAGCTTCCCATAAAGTTTCATTGAATTCCCGTAAAAAGTTGCTGAGAAATAGCTCGGACAAGAATTGCACTATATGTACAATGTAAAATTTCAAAGGGTCGCAAGTCTGTGAAAAATCATCGCACTAGAACCGGCTGATAATATGCATATTTCCTCTTGGTAGTGAAGCTTCCCATAAAGTTTCATTGAATTCCAGTCATTAGTTGCTGAGAAAAAGCCCGGACAAGAATTGCACTATATGTACAGTTAATGGAATATTTCAAAGGGCCATAAGTCTGTGAAAAATCATCCGACCAAAACTGGCTGATAATATGCACATCTCCTTATGGAAGTGAAGCTTCCCATAAAGTTTCATTGAATTCCGGTCATTAGTTGCTGAGAAATAGCCCGGACAAGAATTGCACTATATGTACAGTTAATGGAAATTTTCAAAGGGTCATAACTCGGTGAAAAATCATCTGACTAGAACCCGCTGATAACATGCACATGTCCTCTTGGTAGTGAAGCTTCCCATAACGTTTCATTGAATTCCGGTCATTAGTTGCTGAGAAATAGCCTGGACAAGAATTGCCATATGTACAGTTAATGGAAAATTTCAAAGGGCCATAACTCTGTTAAAAATCATCCGACCAGAACCGGCTGATAATATGCACATCTCCTCTTGGTATTGAAGCTTCCCATAAAGTTTAATTGAATTCTGGTCATTAATTGCTGCCAAATAGCCCGGACAAAAATTGTGCAGGGACAGACGGACAAAGGCACGGACAGACGAAGCGGCGACTATATGCTCCCCCAAAAATTTTTGGGGGAGCATAAAAAGCACAACAAAATAATATAAAAGATGAACTCAGTCTCTTTTTAAGTAGGTTAGTTCAAGTCTTAACATGTCCAGCTATCTCCAAACTTACTTTCTATAGTGTTCTCTAGCCTTTCGCTCTTTTTCCCAGGATGCCACTTTTTCCTCATTTGCATAATCCCTCCAGGCTTGAAACAACTTGCTCACAATGTTCACTTCATAGTGTTTCTTAGCCTTGTGCTCTTCAATAATCTGGTGACGTTTGTACTGAAATGAAATACCAAAACCTATATTTTGTACAAGATATTGTTTATTGTACATCATCTCAGTAATTCTTGTTTCCCTTCTATGTTATGTTTCTGTATGCACTATTTTCAATCAAGTAATTTTATTATAACATCCTCTTTATCCAAATCTTTAAGAAATGGCTTTAAAGCAAATAATCCCTTAAAGTAAATGTAAATATTCTCATTCATGTTAACAATCCAGTGAACAACACTAAAGCACCCCACAACACATTTCTAAACAACACATTTGTGCCATCCCCATGTACGACCTTTGAGATGTAAGTTTGACCTTGACCTATTGACAATAATGTACAGTAAGCTGCTTCCCCACAAAGTTCATCTGTGATAAGTCATTTTAATATTCCTTGACGCTTTATAAAGTAACAAAAATACACAGACTTGACGCATTATAAAGTAACAGTCCAGAGATGATCAAAATACACAGAAACAAACATGACATACATTATGTAAACAGTTGAAGCCAGTAACAGTACTGCGGACTAACAATCGTAATGCTTGATGACTCACGCTGTTAAAGGTTATACAAATGAGCCTCGTTCTGGGAATACAGGGCTTAATGACTTCCACTGTGAAAGGTTATACACATGAGCCTCGTTCAGGGAAAACAGGGCTTAATGACTTCCACTGTTAAAGGTTATACACATGAGCCTCGTTCAGGGAAAACAGGGCTTAATGATGTCCACTGTTTAAGGTTATACACATGAGCCTCGTTCTGGGAATACAGGGCTTAATGACGTCAACTGTGAAAGGTTATACACATGAGCCTCGTTCAGGGAAAACAGGGCTTAATGATGTCCACTGTTTAAGGTTATACACATGAGCCTCGTTCAGGGAAAACAGGGCTTAATGGCTCCACTGTGAAAGGTTATACAAATGAGCCGCGTTCTAGGAATACAGGGCTAAATGACGCCCACTGTGAAAGGTTATACACATGAGGCTCGTTCTGGGAATACAGAACTTAAGGTTATAAAAATGAACCTTGTTCTGGGAAAACAGGGCTTACTGACTTCCACTGTGAAAGGTTATACACATGAGACTCGTTCAAGGAAAACAGGGCTTAATGATGTCCATTGTTAAAGGTTATACACATAAGCCTCGTTCAGGGAAAACAGGGCTTGATGATGTCCACTGTTGAAGGTTGTACACATGAGCCTCGTTCAGGGAAAACAGGGCTTAATGACATCCATTGTTAAAGGTTATACACATGAGCCTCGTTCAGGGAAAACAGGGCGTAATGACTTCCACTGTGTAAGGTTATACAAATGAGCCTTGTTCTGAGAAAACAGGGCTTAGCGATGTCCACCGTTAAAGGTTATACACATGAGCCTCGTTCTGGGAGAACAGGGCTTAATGATGTCCACCGTTAAAGGTTATACACATGAGCCTCGTTCTGAGAAAACAGGGCTAAATGACTTCCACTGTGAAAGGTTATACACATGAGCCTCGTTCAGGGAAAACAGGGCTTAATGACTTCGACTGTTTAAGGTTATAAAAAATGAGCCTCGTTCTGGGAAAACAGGGCTTAATGATGTCCACTGTTAAAGGTTATACACATGAGCCTCGTTCAGGGAAAACAGGGCTAAATGACTTCCACTGTGAAAGGTTATACACATGAGCCTCGTTCTGGGAAAACAGGGCTTAATGACACCCACTGTGAAAGGTTATACACATGAGCCTCGTTCAGGGAAAACAAGGCTTAATTATGTCCACTGTGAAAGGTTATACACATGAACCTCGTTCTGGGAAATCAGGGCTTAATGAGGCCCACTGTGAAAGGTTATACACATGAGCCTCGTTCAGGGAAAACAGGGCTTAATGATCTCCACTGTGAGAGGTTATACACATGAGCCTCGTTCTGGGAAATCAGGGCTTAATGACGCCCACTGTGAAAGGTTATACACATGAGCCTAGTTCTGGGAAAACAGGGCTTAATGACGCCCACTGTTTAAGGTTATACACATGAGCCTCATTCAGGGAAAACAGGGCTTAATGACGTACACTGTTTAAGGTTATACACATGAGCCTCATTCAGGGAAAACAGGGCTTAATGATGTCCACCGTTAAAGGTTATACACATGAGCCTCGTTCTGGGAAATCAGGGCTTGATGACACCCACTGTTAAAGGTTGTACACATATGCCTCGTTCTGGGAAAACAGGGCTTAATGACTTCCACTGTTAAAGGTTATACACATGAGCCTCGTTCTGGGAAAACAGGGCTTAATGAATTCCACTGTTAAAGGTTATACAGATGAGCCTCGTTCTGGGAAATCAGGGCTTGATGACGCCCACTGTTAAAGGTTATACACATGAGCCTCGTTCAGGGAAAACAGGGCTTAATGATGTCCACTGTTAAAGGTTCTACACATGAGCCTTGTTTAGGGTAAGCAGAGCTTAACACATGTGCGCATATTGTTATCACAGATTAGGGTGTGCAGTCTGCATGGGCCAATCGGGGACCACACTTTCCCCTTTTATAGAATTTTTTGTTTAAAGGAAGTTTTTTCTTAACAATAATGCAGCAGACTGCACAGGTATATATGGGAGGACACTTTCCGCACATGCATTGAACCTAGTTTTACTTGAACCCGGCTCGTTCAATAACAGTACTGCAGATGAACAATGGTAATCCTTCATTACTCCAACTGTTAAATTTTATACTTATTAATCCTTCAACACTTAGATACGTATTTCCTCGTATTTGTAGTACCCCATAATGTTAAATTGAATTTGAGACCTTTCTTACTAGATTCAAGTTTTAAAGGCTTCAACTCCAAACCTTAGATACTGATGAGCAGCAAACAGCATAAAACCTGAACAGACTGCATGTTACTCGCAGACTGTTCTGGTTTTATGCTGTTTGCACATAGCCATAATGCATTTTCACGTTGCTTCTGAGTGGGAAAGACTGGTGCAGTGTGCTGGTTTATCCACTCTTACCAGTCTCCAGCTCTGGAATGCGTGTTTCACACACAGGAAGTTGGACATCTGATCGGCCAGAGCTTCCTTCTCCCTCCATTCCTCCTTAACAGCGGCATGCCACGCTAGCAGCACTTTCCTGAAGAAAGAGGCTCAAAGGTAAAATATTTACAGAACAGTAGATCCAACTTCACAAGAGAAAACAACCTAAAAAGCTTATCTAAGGAAATTCAAGATCAATAACTTTACAGTTCCTTTCGGCACTTTCCTACTATGACTACCTCTGTAATACATTCTCAAAATGTTCAATGGCTCCACAGAAATACAATTCCTTTAATGAATATTGATGGTTACCTCTGTAATACATTCTCAAAATGTTCATCGGCCCGTTTCTCATTTTCCTTTGCCATCTGCACCAGTTTACGCATGGGAAGTATTCCACGATATTTCAGTATTGCACGCTGGTAATGTTGATCTGCCATTGTTACCTGCTGGCGCAACTTTTCTTCTGCTGTTTGTCTCTCTATTTCACGCTAAAAGCAAACAAAAATGTCTTAAATTTTCTCAGTTTACTTTTTCTTCAATTAAACTACTCTATAACAAGCGATGTGTTTGTGAAACACTATGTCCCCATATATTTGACCTTTGACCTTGAAGGATGACCTTGACCTTTCACCACTCACAATGTGCAGCTCCATGAGATACACATGCATACCAAATATTAAGTTGCTATCTTCATATTGCAAAAGTGTACATTTAATTAGCGATTTTGACCCATATATTTGACCTTTGACCTTGAAGGATGACCTTGAATTTTCACCACTCAAAATGTGCAGCTCTATGAGATACACATGCATGTCAAATATGAAGTTGCTATCTTCAATATTGCAAAAGTTATTGCAAATGTTAAAGTTTGCACAAAATAACACACAAACCAACCAACAAACCAACCAACAGACAGGGCAAAAACAATATGTCCCCCACTATAGTGGTGGGGGACATAAAAAGATGTGTTACTTCTACAGAAAGGCGTATTGAATAAATAAAATTTATCCAAATTTTATATTTTTACAAATAGTTCGATCTTCATACATTCTTATCTAAAAAGATCTAACATATCTTCTTAGCTGACCTTGTTCTTAACATGAATTATTGAATTCATAGTTGTTTCTTTAAACATAGTTATTCATGCCTGTTTTTCTAGATGAACATGTACATACATGTTTCTCTAGATGAACATGTACAAACATGTTTCTCTAGATTTACATATTCATACCTGTTACTCTAGATGTACATATTCATACCTTTTACTCTAGATGTACATATGTATACCTGTTTCTCTAAATGTACATATGCATACCTGTTTCTCTAGATGTACATATTCATAACAGTTTCTCTAGATGTACATATTCATACCTGTTTCTCTAAATGTACATATTTATACCTGTTTCTCTAAATTTACATACTCATACCTGTTTCTCTAGATGCACATGTTCATTCCTGTTTCTCTAGATGTACATATTCATACCTGTTTCTCTAGATGTACATATTCATACCTGTTTCTCTGCATGTACATATTGATACATGTTTCTCTAGATGTTCAAATTCATACCTGTTTCTCTAGATGTACATGTTCATACCTGTTTCTCTAGATGTACATGTTCATACCAGTTTCTCTAGATGTGCATATTGATACCCGTTTCTCTGGAACTTAATATTCATACCTGTTTCTCTAGATGTACATATTCATACCTGTTCCTCTAGATGTACATATTCATACCAGTTTCTCTAGATGTACATATTGATACCTGTTTCTCTATATGTACATATTCATACATGTTTCTCTATATGTACATATTCATACCTGTTTCTCTAGATGAACATACTCATACCAGTTTCTCTAGATGTACATGTTCATACCTGTTTCTCTTGATGTACATATTGATACCTGTTTCTCTAGATGTACATATTGATACCTGTTTCTCTAGATGTACATATTCATACCTGTTCCTCTAGATGTACATATTCATATCAGTTTCTCTAGATGTACATATTGACACCTGTTTCTCTATATGTACATATTCATACCTGTTTCTCTAAATGTACATATTCATACCTGTTTCTCTAGATGTACATGTTCATACCTGTTTCTCTAGATGTACATGTTCATACCTGTTTCTCTACCTGTACCTGTCATACCTATTTGTCTACAAGTACATACCTGTTTTTCTAGATGTACATATTCATACCTGTTTCTCTAGATGTACATATTCATAACAGTTTCTCTAGATGTACATATTCATACCTGTTTCTCTAGATGTACATGTTCATACCTGTTTCTCTAGATGTACCTGTCATACCTGTTTCTCTAGATGTACCTGTCATACCTATTTGTCTACAAGTACATACCTGTTTTTCTAGATGTACATATTCATACCTGTTTCTCTAGATGTACATGTTCATACCAGTTTCTCTAGATGTACATATTCATACCAGTTTCTCTAGATGTACATATTCATACCAGTTTCTCTAAATGTACATATTCATACCAGTTTCTCTAGATGTACATGTTCATACCTGTTTCTCTAGATGTACATATTCATACCTGTTTCTCTAGATGTACATACTCATACCAGTTTCTCTAGATGTACATATTCATACCTGTTTCTCTAGATGTACATGTTCATACCTGTTTCTCTAGATGTACATGTTCATACCAGTTTCTCTAGATGTACATATTCATACCTGTTTCTCAGGATGTACATATTCATACCTGTTTCTCTAGATGTACATGTTCATACCTGTTTCTCAGGATGTACATATTCATACCTGTTTCTCGAGATGTACATATTCATACCAGTTTCTCTAGATGTACATATTCATACCAGTTTCTCTAAATGTACATATTCATACCTGTTTCTCGAGATGTACATATTCATACCTGTTTCTCTAGATGTACATGTTCATACCAGTTTCTCTAGATGTACATGTTCATACCTGTTTCTCTAGATGTACATGTTCATACCAGTTTCTCTAGATGTACATATTCATACCTGTTTCTCTAGATGTACATGTTCATACCAGTTTCTCTAGATGTACATGTTCATACCTGTTTCTCTAGATGTACATGTTCATACCAGTTTCTCTAGATGTACATATTCATACCAGTTTCTCTAGATGTACATATTCATACCAGTTTCTCTAGATGTACATGTTCATACCTGTTTCTCTAGATGTACATGTTCATACCAGTTTCTCTAGATGTACATATTCATACCTGTTTCTCTAGATGTACATGTTCATACCAGTTTCTCTAGATGTACATGTTCATACCTGTTTCTCTAGATGTACATGTTCATACCAGTTTCTCTAGATGTACATATTCATACCAGTTTCTCTAGATGTACATGTTCATACCAGTTTCTCTAGATGTACATGTTCATACCACTTTCTCTAGATGTACATATTCATACCAGTTTCTCTAGATGTACATATTCATACCAGTTTCTCTAGATGTACATATTCATACCAGTTTCTGTAGATGTACATATTCATACCAGTTTCTCTAGATGTACATATTCATACCTGTTTCTCAGGATGTACATATTCATACCTGTTTCTCTAGATGTACATGTTCATACCTGTTTCTCAGGATGTACATATTCATACCTGTTTCTCGAGATGTACATATTCATACCAGTTTCTCTAGATGTACATATTCATACCAGTTTCTCTAAATGTACATATTCATACCTGTTTCTCGAGATGTACATATTCATACCTGTTTCTCTAGATGTACATGTTCATACCAGTTTCTCTAGATGTACATGTTCATACCTGTTTCTCTAGATGTACATGTTCATACCAGTTTCTCTAGATGTACATATTCATACCTGTTTCTCTAGATGTACATGTTCATACCAGTTTCTCTAGATGTACATGTTCATACCTGTTTCTCTAGATGTACATGTTCATACCAGTTTCTCTAGATGTACATATTCATACCAGTTTCTCTAGATGTACATATTCATACCAGTTTCTCTAGATGTACATGTTCATACCTGTTTCTCTAGATGTACATGTTCATACCAGTTTCTCTAGATGTACATATTCATACCTGTTTCTCTAGATGTACATGTTCATACCAGTTTCTCTAGATGTACATGTTCATACCTGTTTCTCTAGATGTACATGTTCATACCAGTTTCTCTAGATGTACATATTCATACCAGTTTCTCTAGATGTACATGTTCATACCAGTTTCTCTAGATGTACATGTTCATACCAGTTTCTCTAGATGTACATATTCATACCAGTTTCTCTAGATGTACATGTTCATACCACTTTCTCTAGATGTACATATTCATATCTGTTTCTCTAGATGTACATATTCATATCTGTTTCTCTAGATGTACATGTTCATACCAGTTTCTCTAGATGTACATATTCATACCTGTTTCTCTAGATGTACATATTCATACCTGTTTCTCTAGATGTACATATTCATATCTGTTTCTCTAGATGTACATATTCATATCTGTTTCTCTAGATGTACATATTCATATCTGTTTCTCTAGATGTACATATTCATACCAGTTTCTCTAGATGTACATATTCATACCAGTTTCTCTAGATGTACATATTCATACCAGTTTCTCTAGATGTACATATTCATACCTGTTACTCTAGATGTACATATTCATACCAGTTTCTCTAGATGTACATATTCATACCAGTTTCTCTAGATGTACATATTCATACCAGTTTCTCTAGATGTACATATTCATACCAGTTTCTCTAGATGTACATATTCATACCTGTTACTCTAGATGTACATGTTCATACCTGTTTTTCTAGACGTTTCCTCTCCCTGTACGCCTCAGCTCTCGCTTTCTTCTCAGCCTCATCCTGCTGTTTTTGAGCCTCTGCCTGGGCCTCCAACTCTGTCTGAATTAAAATGAGCCACGTTCTGGGAACACTGGGCTTAATGCATGTGCGTTTAGTGTAATTCCAAATTAGCCTGTTTACTCCACAAAGGCTTATCAGGGACTACATTTTGCGCCTATAATTTAATTTTTGCGATGAAGTGACTTCCTTTAAATGAAAAATATCATAAAAGCGGACAACACTCTCTGATTGTATGGTATTTTTTGTTAAAAATAAGTATCCTCTAAGGAAAAAATAAACTTAGGCAAACAGTGTTGTCCCAGATTAGCATGTGTGGATTGCTTAGGCTAATCCGGAATGACACTTCACGCACATGCATTAAAGCCAGTTTTCCCAAAACAAGGCAGAAATAATTACACTGTTATAGAAACACAGTAACAGTGTTGTGTTTACCCCCATTTAGCTGTCATGAATAGTTTAAACAATTTCTTCAGACTTTAAGGACCATGTGTCATGACTTGGTGCTAATATGAAGAGCTTTTATGCAAACTTTTACATTAAGTGTTTAAAATGTATGGAAAAACAGCCTGCTTCAAAACTCTATATAGTGGATGGTATAAATACTAATACATCTTCAAGGAATTGACACCCCTCCCCCGTCAAAAATAGTAAAATAATTAGGATATGTACAACAATACTCATCTATTTGATTTCATTCAATTTGCAATCAGAATTATGATTTGAGAAAAAAAAATCTGTGAAGTTTTGGAACAGCCCTGTTTTTACCAGTTTTTGTTCCTCTTGTAACTTGCGCCTTTCCTCTCTTTCTTTCTTTTGCCTGGCCCTCTCTGCAGACCTGTCCTCCATATCTGCAACAGTAACATAAAGACATTGGAACGTGCCATAGCTTAAAATTATTTTGAGAGACTCCAGATATTTGGACTGCAAACATATACTTTTCTGGACATGAAGATGTTTGGAAATCAATCACTTTTCAGAACATGCATATATTTTGACTTCAATTATTTTTCATGACCTGTAAATATTTGGACTTAACTTACTTTTCATGACCCGCAGATATTTAGACTTTACTCACTTATTCACAATCTGAAGCAATTTGGACTTCACTTACTTTTAAGAACCTTCGTATATATTAGGACTTAACTTACTTTTTAGGACCTGCAGATATTTGGACTTCTCGCTTGCAGTGCTGGTGAATGTAGAGGGGCGTGACACGTCAGTCCGCGCTGACATCGCTCCATTCCTGCAGTCCCAGTAGGAGAACACAAATTAACCATACAATCAATCACTTGATATTCAGTCTGACGGACAATTTTAAAGCCCCATAAACACTCAAACTCAATGAATATTTCATAGAGTATTTCGTAAAATAAAGTTAACCCATTAAAAATCAGCGTTTGTTTATTTTGAGTGTTAATGGGGCTTTTACAGTTTCTGTAAGTGTTTTCAGTTTTGAAAGAAAACAAAACAATAGTGACCTAACTTGTTGCTTGTTAACACAATGTACAATTTGAATCAATATTATATCAAGTTTATTACCTGTGGTGTAAAAAGAATGCTATAAAAGTCTTCAAACAAAAACTGAATGCATGTTGATAGGACAACAGACAACAAGTTTTTTAATATAAAAGTATATAAACTATTCATAAAATAAATTATTGACTGTTTCATACACAACTGTTTGGGCTTCTGTCCTTGAGGTTTCAGCCCCATTTGACCTTTGACCCCTGGACGACCCTGCACTCTGGGGTCGGGAAGTTGCCGAGATTCCCCGGGGTGGGGCCTTGCTAGGAGTCTTGGTGTTTGCAGAATGGGGTCTCTGTTGTTTTGAGGTGCTTTTAGGTGTCTTTGAGCTTGGTTTATCTTCTATGTGTAGAGAAATATGCATAAAAAACGTTTTATTAAACTATAGAATGTTTTAATAAAATGTTAATTTGAAAATGTCAGTGAAAATATAAAAGTATACATTTTAACTGGAATGTAAATACCATATCAAATATAATATTATGATATAAACACAATTAAATATGTACTTTACTTACGGTCATAGAATTTGATATGTCACAAAAAGCAATACATCCTCTTTATCATAATTGATCATACTGCAGTAAACAGTAAATACTACAGCAACCAAAAATATCTTCTTCAAATTGTAAAGAAATAATAATTGCTCTGTCTTCATTTCATTATAAAACAAGAGCACCGCATAACAGGTGCCAAGGCACAGCTGCCGGTGCAGTTTTGAATAAATTAAAGCTTGTCAGAATTTATTTTATTTTTTTAGAGTTCACAGTGACCTTGACCTGTGGCCTAGGTCAAAAATGAGTGTGGCGTGTAGAACTCATCAAGGTGCAGCTACATATGAAGTTTCAATGTTGTAGGTGGAAGCACATTCATTTTAGAACCAATGTTCAAAAGGTTAACAAAATGTTAAGGTTTAAACACTATGCGGACGGTGGACGACGGAAAGACACGACAAGCTGGCTATGACAATACCTCGGGTTTTCTCAGAAAACAGCAGAGCTAATAAAAACCACCTACCATGAACTCCATTTTTAATATATTCCTCATTGATTTGTCGCCCTTTTTCTTCTTCAGCCTGAAGTTGTTCCCCTTGTTCTACCTGCTGTTTCATTTGCTCCAGAACCAGTTTTTGCTCAGTTAATTGTTTTTGTAGCTCTGCATGTGTACTCTGTAGAAGAAGTACATGTTACTTAATTGTTGCTTGATGTCTTATTATATTATGTTCATAATTGTAAACTGTTGACCTTTAAACAATCACTTGTTTTATTTTTATTTTTTATGATTTTACAACAAAGAGTTGTTTTTTTAACATTCTGGCATCAGAACAAACCTTTGACACTGTTTATAACAACTAACACTCAATTATGCCACAGACATGGATGTTCATGCAAAGATGTTTGACAAAGTTGATTGTATTGTGGCAAAACATGACGTGTACTGTGACCTTGACCTTTGAGCTACAAACCTGACCTTTGAGCTACAAACAATATCTTTGAGCTACAACCTAGATATCTGAGCTACAAACCTGGCCTTTACCTTTGAGCTACAACCCAGACCTTTGTGCTTGAACCCAGATCTTTGTGCTACAACCCAAAACTTTGTGCAACAACCCAGACTTTTGAGCTCCAACTCAGACCTTTGAGCTACAACTCAGACCTTTGAGCTACATCCCAGACCTTTGAGCTACAACCCTAACCTTTGAGCTACAACCCAGACCTTTGAGCTACAACCCAGACCATTGTGTTACAACCCAGATATTTGAGCTACAAATCTGACCTATGTGCTACAACCCAGACCTTTGAGCTACACTCCGACCTTTGAGCTACAACCCAGACCTTTGTGCAACAAACCAGACCTTTGTGCTACAACCCAGACCTTTGTGTTACAACCCAGATATTTGAGCTACAAATCTGACCTTTGTGCTATAACCCAGACATTTGTGCTATAACCCTGACCTTTGAGCTACAATCAAGACCTTTGTGCAACAAACCAGACCTATGTGCTACAACCCAGACATTTGAGCTACAACCCAGACCTTTGAGCTACAACCCAGACCTTTGTGCTACAACCCAGACCTTTGTGTTACAACCCAGATCTTTGAGCTACAAATCTGACCTTTGTGCTATAACCCAGACCTTTGTGCAACAACCCAGACCTTTGAGCTACAACCCTGACCTTTGAGCTACAACCCAGACCTTTGAGCTACAAACCAGACATTGGAGCTACAACCCAGACATTGGAGCTAAAACCCAGATCTTGGCGCTACAACCCTGACCTTTGAGCTATAATCCTGACCATTGAGCTTCAACCCAGACCTTTGTGCTACAACCCAGACCTTTGTGCTACAACCCAGACCTTTGTGCTACAAACCTGACCTTTGTGCTACAACCCAGACCTTTGAGCTTAAACCCAGACCTTTGAGCCACAACCCAGACCTTTGTGCTACAACCCTGACCTTTGAGCTACAACCCTGACCTTTAAGCAACAGATAGAGCAAATTACAGATAATATCCAACAATGATAATTTGAGGCTGGTGATTATAGATTTGTCAGAAAATTGGCAAGGAAACGGTCTGAAATAACTGTATTTTGCCAGAATCTGACCTTTACCGATGTGACTATGACCTTTATGATAGGGACATGTACCATGCCAAACATACCATTTAACACAGTGATCATTTGTGGGAAGGTAATTTGAAAAATTGCTGAATCAGTAATAAGCTTACACTTTGCACAAAATCATACAAACACAAGCGTGCATTGAAAATTAACATAAAGACGGATGACAGACAAGAGCCTTTTATTTACAGAAGGCGTAATTTTTTGTAAATTTTCATAAAGAAATAAAGTTCACACTATACCTTAAACTGAAGCTCTTCTATCAAGCGCTGCTGTTCCAGTATCTGTCGTTTTTGTTCTTCAAGAATCTTCTTCTGTGCTGCGTGTCTATGTTCGTACGTGCTCACTTCACGAGCATGCCAGGGCTGGCGGCCATATTTCTGTTGACAGTTGTAGAAAAGTTGAGCAAATGCTAAACAAGACAATTAAATTACAATAACTGTGCGAGCCCTGGAACAAACCCAGAAAAACAACACCAGCTCCAAGTATAAGTTCCACAATACCTGTTCTCTTGGGCGGCCAAATATTCAGTCAAGTATGAATTAGCTGTTGACTGGCCAGTAATCTTGAATTTGGGGCAGTAATAGTAAAGAGTTTACCAGACCATTATAACTGACAGTGCTATTGACATTCAGCAATATAATGCATGTTCATTTAAAAGCACCATCCAAACTATTTAGCATACAACTCTCTATGAAGAATGAGAAGCTGGCAATCACAATAATCACAAACTCAATACCTTAAGCCAAGCATTGTTTGTTTTTTCCACCGTATAAAGTTGGAACAGGAATAAGGTACCTTTCCCAATGTCAATTAAAACAAGGGCTGTTTGTAAAACATGCATGCCCCCCATATGGGCTGTCAGTTGTAGTGGCAGCCATTGTGTGAATACGTTTTTTGTCACTGTGACCTTGACCTTTGACCTAATGTAAGTTATCATCCGGAAACCATTGTAATATTTTGAGTCACTGTGACCTTGACCTTTGACCTACTGACCTGAAAATTAATAGGGGTCATCAGCCAGTCATGATCAAGGGGGGAGTGAGAGGGGGGTATAATGTGGGGTGTGGTAATTTATAAGTTAAACAAGGGCTGTTTGTAAAACATGCATGCCCCCCATATGGACTGTCCGTTGTAGTGGCAGCCATTGTGTGAATACGATTTTTGTCACTGTGACCTTTACCTTTGACCTAGTGACCTGAAAATCAATAGGGGTCATCTGTGGGTCACGATCAATGTACCTATGAAGAGTCATGATCCTAGGCCAAAGCGTTGTTGAGTTATCATCCGAAAATCATTTTACTATTTTTGGTCACCTTGACCTTGACCTTTGACCTTGTGACCTCAAAATCAATAGGGGTAATCTGCAAGTCATGATCAATCTACCTATGAAGTTTCATGATCTTAGGCGTATGCGTTCTTGAGTTATCATCCGAAAACCATTTTACTATTTCGGGTCACCGTGACCTTGACCTTTGACCTAGTGACCTCAAAATTAATAGGGGTCATCTGCGAGTCATGATTAATCTACCCATGAAGTTTCATGATCCTAGGCGTATGCGTTCTTGAGTTATCATCCGGAAACCATTTTACTATTTCGGGTCACCGTGACCTTGACCTTTGACCTAGTGACCTCAAAATCAATAGGGGTCATCTGCAAGTCATGATCAATCTACCCATGAAGTTTCATGATCCTAGGCGTATGCGTTCTTGAGTTATTATTCAAAAACCATTTTACTATTTCTGGTCACTGTGACCTTGACCTTTGACCTAGTGACCTCAAAATTAATAGGGGTCATCTGCGAGTCATGATTAATCTACCCATGAAGTTTCATGATCCTAGGCGTATGCGTTCTTGAGTTATCATCCGGAAACCATTTTACTATTTCAGGTCACCGTGACCTTGACCTTTGACCTAGTGACCTCAAAATCAATAGGGGTCATCTGCTAGTCATGATCAATGTACCTATGAAGTTTCATGATCCTAGGCCCAAGCGTTCTTGAGTTATCGTCTGACAACCACCTGGTGGACGGACCGACAGACAGACCGACCGACAGACCGACATGAGCAAAGCAATATACCCCCTCTTCTTCGAAGGGGGGCATACAAAAAAATTTTTTTTGGGTGGGGGTTGGGGGGGGGGGGGGGTGGGGTGAGAGGGGGGTATAATGTGGGGTGTGGTAATTTATAAGATGTTTTTAAAAAAAAAATTGGGGGGGGGGTGGGGGGGTAGGGGGGTGACAGGGGGTAATAATGTGGGTTGGGTAATTTATTAGATGTTTAAAACAAAAATATTATTTTTTTTTGGGAGGGGGTGAGGGGGGGGGGGGGGGGGGTATCGGGGGTGAGAGGGGTATAATGTGGGGTGTGGTAATTATAAGATGTTTAAAAAAAAATTGGGGGGGGGGTTGCGGGGGGGTGGGGGGGAAGGGGGGGTGGGGGGTAGGGGGGGTGGGGGGTAGGGGGATGAGAGGGGTAGGGGGATGCGAGGGGATATAGTGTGGGGTGTGGTAATTTATAAGATGCTTAAAAAAATGGGGGTGGGGGGTGGGGGTGGGGTAGGGGGGTGAGAGGGGGTAATAATGTTGGGGTGGGGTAATTTATTAGATGTTTAATTTGGGGGGGGGGCTGGGGTAGGGGGGGTGGGGGGATGAGAGGGGGTATAATGTGGGGTGTGGTAATTTATAAAATGTTTAAAAAAAATTGGGGGTTGGGGGGGGGGGGGGGGGTAGGGGCGGTGGGGGTGAGAGGGGGTCATAATGTGGGGTGGGGTAATTTATTAGATGTTTAAAAAAAATGGGGGGGGTGGGGGGAGTAAGGGGGGAGTGAGAGGGGGGAATAATGTGGGATGTGGTAATTTATTAGATGTTTAAAAAAGATGGGGGGATGGGGGAAGGGGGGGGTAGGGGGGGAGTGAGAGGGGGGTATAATGTGGGGTGGGGGTTATTAATTACATGCTTAAAAAAATGGGGGGGGGTGGGGAGGTAGGGGGGTGGGGGGTAGGGGATGGGGGGTAGGGGGGTGAGAGGGGGTGGGGGTGAGAGGGGGGTTTTAATGTGGGGTGTGGTAATTTATTACATGATGTTTAAAAAAAAATGGGGGGGGGCTGATATCCTCTATTCATTAAACATGAAATTTAAACTTATTGCATTTGTTTCCCCTGTATATAAGAAAGATATAATAGTGTATTACCTCCCCTGTCCTGCTTATATTTATTTTAATCAACAAAATTAAACATTAACACAATATTTAATATACAAAATATACAAAAAATCTCATATTCTGATAATATTTATACTGATCCACTGTATTTTACTCAAAGGATGATGTTTCATTGGACTGATAATTATAGATTAAGGATTACAGACCAGTTGCTTCAGTAATATTGTTCAGAGTTTGCCCTGTTGGCCGCGTATGCATTCTTGAGTTATCATTCAAAAACTATTTTACTATTTCGGGTCACCGTGACCTTGACCTTTTAACCTAGTGACCTCAAAATCAATAGGGGTCATCTGCGAGTGCAGATCAATGTACCTATGAAGTTTCATGATCCTTGGCCCAAGCGTTCTTGAGTTATCATCTGACAACCACCTGGTGGACAGACCGACATGAGCAAAGCAATATAACCCCTCTTCTTCAAAGGGGGGCATAAAAATAATAATTAGAAGAACATTTTTCACAAATTCCTGAATAGAATACATTAAGAAACATGAGATGTGTTCGTCAGAAACACAATGCCCCCTACTGCGCCACTTTAAAATAATATTTCTATTTACACTGTAGATTCACAGGTAACCTTAAAGTACCTAAGATACTTGTATGCCCAAAAGTGTCATTGTGTGCTTGGCTTGACCATAAAATGACATTTTGATTATGCTTCATTTGTATGGTTTCATATTATTATATATAATAATTATCTCCCTTTAAAGCTTATTACTTCCCTTGGATTTGTATTTTCGACCCTAGACCTTGAATGATTATCTTGACCTTGAAATTTTACCACTCAAAATGTGCAGCTCTATACACATGCATGCCAAATATGTTGCTATCTTCAATATTGCAAAAGTTATGGCCAATGTTAAAGTTTTCAAACGGACGGACGGACAGACTAACATACTGACTGACTGACGGACAGTTCAACTGCTATATGCCACCCTACAGGGGGCATAAACAGGCTTTTCATATGCGGCCATTATCAGCAAAGTGTTTTAAGGATCTGCTATTTTCGAATTGTTGAGAATGAAAAACATGTTTCTATTCATGCTACAATAATATTAAAGTTTAATAAGGCAAGTTTTCTAAAAAAATTATAAAATAACTCGTTATTTTTTACAGAAGAGAAACTAACAGTGAAAGTACAAAACTTGAGAACAGAAGAAATTACTTAACATGTCTTTTTGATATAGAATGACTAATTCAAATTCCTCTAGATTTGTTAATTGCATGTTAAGATGCTAAATGAAGTTAAAGTAAGCAAAGTTGGAAACCTGTTTTTCTGATGCACAAGTGGAATAAAAATGTCACTTTGAAACTTATGCAACCAAGGGAAACATGACAGTTTGACTTTAAACATGTAACTAATAAAAAGCATCAAATTGCTTCAACAATTTTCAATGCTAGTTATATTTAAACTTAAAGACACTAAACAGCCAGGTAGTCAAGACGTTTCATGCTATTAACTAAATCATAAGATTTCCCTGATGTTGTTTGGTGACCTTCACAATACTCTGTGAGTAATTAGGAGGTCTGAAATGTAAAATATGACATACTGCAAACATTTTGTACAAGTTTTACAAATTGCAAGGTTTCATTTAGTTGACTGTTAACTCAGCCAACATAAGCTTCTCATGATTGTTTCATGAAAGTCCTTCATAAATAGTTAAACCTTGCAACTCAAAGGAGCTCATTGAAATTAAACCGATTCAAGGCTGTCTTGCTGTAGGGGATATGGTGCCTGCCTTGCTTGCTGTAGGGGATATGAAGCCTGTCTTGCTGTAGGGGATATGGTGCCTGCCTTGCTGTAGGGGATATGGTGCCTGCCTTGCGACAGGGGTGGCCTCGGGTTTAATCCCCACTGTGGGAGCGTTCTTTAGATCTCACCCAAAAGACAACAAGTACTGGTTCTTCCCAGGAAACGGACTCAATAGTGTTTCAATAAGCCTTTTATTTTCAATACATTTAGCTAAATCAAATACAGGTTTAAAGTGAATCCAATCAAAACTTACTTTGAGCACTTTAGCGTTCATTTCTTCAGGTGAGCAAGTGGGTTCGCCCCCAGCAATCTGTGCCATTTCCTCCGTGGTGAGATCTAGGTGTCTGCGCGTGACCTGCCAGGGTTCTGTCGGGATCCGTGATTGGTTGGGGGAGGGGCCAGGTGGTTGTGGCCCATTGGACGGAGCTTCACTACGATTGGTTGAGAGAGAGTCTGATAGACCATTCAATGGAAGTTGTCTCTTGTTCTCAAACATGGCATTCTGAAATAATTGTATATCAACATTTAGTAAGACGTAAATGTACTCAGTTGAAGATGAATACTGGATCCCCATTTTAGTATTTATTCACAAATGTCTCTTGCCAATAAAAATACCAACAACTCTAATAGTTACTAAGAATCATTCTGTGAACGATATGACCAACAAACATACTAACAATTAAAATGTCTATAACTTTAAATGGGAAATATCTCAAAATGGGAAATACCACATTTGTCTTTTTTTTAGTTACTCACAAAAAATTGAATATTTAAAATAAATTTCATGTAGAATGTAATCTAGGTCATGCTACAAGAAGTTTTTGATGAATAGCCAATAACTTGTTCAGAAAATGGTACACAATTAACAAACATTTTGACATGTATAATTGTTATGTCATACAATTTTCTCTGCCGTTGTTTTCCTCTCCTTGCGACTCGAGTGCTGGTCCCGTTGTGTTGGGGCCGGAGACTCGAGTCCAAGTTTCCCGCTGGCAGCGGCCTCCAGCAAGGCGGCCATCTTGTTTCGCGTGCTGTTCTGTTCCTGCTCGAGACGCCGTCGTTCCTGTTCACTGGTGACGTACACCTGCCAGGCCAAAAAGTACTTGCGTAGCAGTGACAGCTTGCTGTGCTTCTCTGCTATCTGCTGATTCCTGGAAGAATTCATGGAGGATTAAACAACAACATCAACTATCTGCTGATTCCTGGAAGAATTCATGGAGGATTAAACAACAACAACAACTATCTGCTGATTCCTGGAAGAATTCATGGAGGGTTTAACAGGCTTTCTGCTGATTCCTGGAAGAATTCATGGAGGATTAAACAGGCTTTCTGCTGATTCCTGGAAGAATTCATGGATGGTTAAACAGGCTTTCTGCTGATTCCTGGAAGAATTCATGGAGGATTAAACAGGCTTTCTGCTGATTCCTGGAGGGTTAAACAGGCTTTCTGCTGATTCCTGGAATAATTCATGGAGGGTTAAACAGGCTTTCTGCTGATTCCTGGAAGAATTCATGGAGGGTTAAACAGGCTTTCTGCTGATTCCTGGAAGAATTCATGGAGGGTAAAACAGGCTTTCTGCTGATTCCTGGAAGAATTCATGGAGGATTAAATAGACTTTCTGCTGATTCCTGGAATAATTCATGGAGGATTAAACAGGCTTTCTGCTGATTCCTGGAATAATTCATGGAGGACTAAACAACAACAACAATAAAACAAATGAGTCATGCGATAGGAAAACGGTGCATTTGCTTAAAATGTCATCCCAGATAAGCCTGCAGAATCCCAAGACCAACGTAACCACCTAGACTGGATTTTTGCTAAGCAGAGACTTTATTTAAACATACAATACCATAGAAACAGAAAGTGTCATGCCTGATTTGCATGCACACGCTTATCTGGATTGATAATCTAATGAAAGACCTTTCATACTAAATTCAAATTTTAAAGGCTTAATTTCTAACCCTTAGTTACTGATGAGCAGCAAACAGCATAAAACCTTAACAGACTGCGAGTTACTCGCAGGCTGATCTGGTGTTATGCTGGTTGCAAAAGCCATTTTCACTTGGCTTCTTATGGGAGAAAGGGTTAAAAACTGATTCATCCAAATAAGAGCAAGGCATAAAACCATCCCCCGAGTTCTCACCTCTGCGTACTAATGACCTCCATCTCGTGCCTACGTGTTTCCAGCTCGAGCCGGCGACTGCGCACGTAGCCACGCCAGGCATTCCAGACTCGCAGGAGAAGTTTCCAGTCGTACATGGCCCGCGCCTTGCCCATCTTGAGTCTCTTGTCCAGCACCAGGTTATACCAGGCTGAGAAGAAGCGATGCTGAATCTGAAGAATATGAGCCATGCTCTGGGAAAATGGGGCTTAATGCATGTGCTTTAAATGATGTCCCAATGGGGCTTAATGCATGTGCTTTAAATGATGTCTCAATGGGGCTTAATGCATGTTCTTTAAATGATGTGGGAAAATGGGGCTTAATGCATGTGCTTTAAATGATGTCCCAATGGGGCTTAATGCATGTGCTTTAAATTATGTCCCAATGGGGCTTAATGCATGTGCTTTAAATGATGTCCAAATGGGGCTTAATGCATGTGCTTTAAATGATGTCCCAATGGGACTTTATGCATGTGCTTTAAATGATGTGGGAAAATGGGGCTTAATGCATGTGCTTTAAATGATGTCCCAGATTAGCCTGTGCAATTCGAAAATGCCAATACATTCAAATTAAAATGTTTTAAATACTAATGAATTTAATGTATCAAATTACAGTGGAGAACTTTTGTAATTGATCTTTCATTAAAGTCAGTTAAGGGGCCCATATTTACAAACCAATTCTTAGACTTAAGATAAAGTAAAGACTTAGAACTGAGAAAATAAGTTCAGCGTTTGAATATATAGAAGCTATACAGTTTGCTTTTGTCATAAATTAATTGTTAAAAATGAAGAATTGTGCAGTTAGAGGTATGCCATTTTGTGTTATATTGAACTGTATTATACTATTAGATCAAATCTGTTTCCAAACTATTCTTTATTTTTAGACTGAAGTCTAAATATTGGTAGGTAAAATATGGGTAGGTACCCATATAGCATTTAGCATCGGTACCGATGATTATCAACTGAGACTTGTTCTGGGAAAATAGGGCTTAATGCATATGCTTAAAGTGTTGTCCCAGATTAGCCTGTGCAGTCCACACACTTCCTGCCTAGACTGGATTTTCCTAAAAACAGACTTTCTTTAACCAAAAGATTCCATAAAATTGGACAAAAGTATGGCACTATGAAAAAAACAACTTTAAAATCTCAACAACTGATGGATGCTCCCCAATGATGCTTTTTCGATATATGGTTTAATTGTGTGGAAAAAAAGTGTGACCTTTAAAAAATCTATTATTAGCTTCAGTGACCTTGACCCCAGTGACCTCAAACCTCATCAAAAAGGTAGAGGTCCATGCAAGGTACCTAAATCTCAAATATATAAGAGTTCAATCAAATATTGAAGGCGCTACGAGCAACTGTAACCAAAGTGTGACCTTGAGAAAATCTATTATTAGCCTCGGTGACCTTGACCCCATTGACCTCAAACCTCTTCAAAAGGTAGAGCTCTATGCAAGGAACCTACATGCAAAATATGTAAGAGATCGGTAAAATATTGAAGGCGCTATGAGAAACTGTAACAAAATTGTGACAGATAAATCTATTATTAGCCTCGTTGACCTTGACCCCAGTGAACTCAAACATCATCAAAATGTAGAGGTCCATGAAAGGTACCTACATGCCAAATATGCAAGAGATCAGAAAAGTATTGAAGGTGTTATGAGAAACTGCAACAAAATTGTGATGGAAAAATCTATTATTAGCCTCAGTGACCTTGACCCCAGTGACCTCAAACATCATCAAAACGTAGAGGTCCAATCCAGGTAACTTCTTGCAAAATATGTAAGAGATCGGTAAAATATTAAAGTTGCTACGAGAAACGGTAACAAAAGTGTGAAGGAAGTAAGTAAGGAACCCCAAACTGGCAACTATATGCTCCCCATAAATATATATATATATATATATATATATATATATATATATATATATATATATATATATGGGGAGCATAACAACTCGCACCTTCAAGTTGTTAGCGGCAACTCTTGTCTCCAGCTGCTGAACCCTCTGGGCTAGGAGGCGTTGTCGTTCCTCATACAGGCGCTGGCTCTCGATGGACTGACCGTCCTCCGCCTCAAGGTCGTGCGCCACCTTCACACGCGCCGCTAGCTCAGTCTCCTGCCTCGACTCTCGCTCCCTGAAAAAACAACTAGCCAGTTTTCGGGAAAGTCCTTAAACCCTTTACCGCTTATATATGCATGTTTACTTGTTTGAAGTCCCTTAAAAAATCAAATAAAATTAGAAACCTTTCTTACGAGAAATATGTTTTAAATGCTTCATTTCCAACCCTCAGATACTGATTAGCCATAAAACGGCATAAGACATGAACAGACATGAGTTACTCGCAGGCTGTTCATGTTTTATGTTGGCTGCATAACACAATTTTCACTTTGCTTCTGAGTGGGAAAGACTTAAACCAATTTCTTATCACATATCTGGTAATAGCGTACCTAAAACTGGCCCAAATTCCAATTTAATTACTTAGGTAAAACTGGCCAAAATTCTAATTTAATTACTAATCAACTTTTAATACGTATTGTACGTGATTTTTTGGCAATAAGAGCAGTGTTATTGAAATTAACCCTGGACCAGGGCCTAGTATCAGGGAGCATACTTAGCCTGCTAGGCTAGTATTCTGACATATTTAAGGTTGCCATGGCGTAATGGATATGGTGTCCGCCTAGCGACCGGGAGGTCACGGGGTCGATCCCCACTGAGGGAGCATTCTTTAGATCTCCCCCAATCAAGGTTTAGCTGTTATACATTGACAAATAAACAGTCATATATATTAAAAATAATGATTTTATGTTTATTGATACAGAAGAATTACAAGTGATACCTGGCTCGTTTTTCTTCGTTCTTTTTTCTCTCCTCCTGCATGTCTTTGCGTATTTTAGCCATCTCTTTGCGTATTTCCATCTCCTCTCTCCGCGTGTCCAGCTCTTTCTGGCGCTCTTCCTGTCTCACCAGCTGTTGAGCCGCAGACTGAACTATCTTACGATTCTGCCTCTCTTCTCTCTGACGACGTAACTCAGCCTCCCTTTTCTCGCGGTTTTCTTTAACCTTAAATTTTCAACATGGAATAACTTCTTTATTTGGCATTGAAGCGTTTCATATTGAACTTCATATATTAAAAAAAACAACAAAGAAACAAGGAACAAATTACTTTTCATATAAAATTTATATAGTAATATATTTCATATTAAATTTCTTGTAGAGAACTTAGTTCTTCTGGTTTTTAATTTTGGAATGACACTTAAATATATACATAGAGGCCTTTCAGGGTACTTTTGTAATAATTCTTTGTGCTTTCAGAACATGTTTTAGAGGACGATACTTAAAGTGACAGAGCTTTTTCTTCCCATTTGAAAAAAAAAGGTCTCAACTATATTTTTATACAAATATAAATGAGGCATGTTATGACGATAATGGCTCTATCTGACTTTTTTTCCCTTCAATGAGTCACATTCTAGGAAAACTGGGCTAAATGCATTTGCGAAGTGTTGTCCAGGAAGGAAAGTGCTTTATAGAAAGAAGAGACTTCCCATAAACAAAAATTCGTACTGCGCAGGCTAATCAGGGACAACATTTAACACACATGCACTAAGCCTAGTTTTCTCACAACCAGGCTCTAATAATAACAGACTTGTTATACTTCCCCACCTGTTTATGCCTGAGCTCCATCTTGTTGCGGGGGTCCTTCACCTGTCCCCACCTGTCCAGCCCCAGGTCCTTCTTGAACCCCTGCTTTACCACCTGCTTGTCCAGCATGCTCTTCATTACCGTGGCAACCGCAGTGTCCTCATCCAGGTTGTACAGATCTGAGGAGTCTGTGGGAAATAATGAAACTATATGAGCATGGTTTTGGAAAAAACAGGCTTAAATGCATGAGCGTTAAGTGTCCGCGCAGGCTAGTCAAAGACGACACTTTATGGTATTTACATTTTAAGGAAGTCTCTTCTGCGCAGACTGCATGATATAAGTAGGCCAACTTTTTACCCAATCTTCTGCATGATTTCCCATTGGGGATCATTTTTGAAACAGTGGACTGCTAATTATTGATAACTAGTGGACTATTTTCGTCCCACATAATTGTGAAAATGTGTGAAATGTTATGGTAAATTAAAGATCACAGTGAAGAATTCAAACCTGCGCAAACTGTCACTATGGGCTTAATAGATTTTGTACATTTGTTTTAGCACAATTATTTATCTCTTAAGAGTTGAATTTTCCTGCTAGGTGGGATTTTTTCAGTGGGGGAATTTATTTTGCTTGGTGATGCTGCCGTCAATAGTCTGGTGTGATATAAGGGTAAATGCTGCTGGTAAAATAGCCTTACACTTAAGCTACAATGACAAAAGATCTCAGTATCTACCTTTGTATTTTGAGTCATCGCCAGTCAGGAAATGTAGACCATATTCCTCGTAGTTGTTAGCCAGGAGGTTGTCCCATTCCTTCTTCACATCCGACTTGATTTCGTGTTTCTCCCAGGCGTCGTCCTCAAAGTTACAGTCGATATCAGGGTCAAGGCCACCCAACAGGTTCACCTTCTCCTCCATCCATTGGGACAGTAGCTCTTGTGCTGAAAAACAATTTACAGGGCATTTAACCCCTTTTTAAGAGCTTTTTTTTAAATACAAATTTGAGAAGTTCATAACTTAAATGTTTACAATTTTAAAAAGTTTGCAACTCATTTTTTACCAAGTTTGAGCATTTCACGACTTAGTTTTTCATGTTTAAAAACGTTTGTGACTTGTTTTCACAAAATGGTGGGCCAAGGCCGCTTCACAAAGATGGGAAAGAAAGACCTGATTTAGGATGAACTTAGTTTTGTCACATTGAGCCTCATTCTGGGTAAACTAGGCTTAATGCATGTGCGTAAAGTGTTGTATCTGGTTAGCCTGTGCAGTAAAGTGTCATGGACGACACTTTCCGCTTTTATAGATCTTTTTGTTTAAGTGAAGTCTATTCAAAACAAAAATTATATTAATGTGAAAATGTTGTCCACCTAAAGTGTTGCAAAGTGACACTTTACAAACATTCATTTGTCAGTTTTCCTACAAAGAAGATCCAATTATGACAAAACTCCTGCACTGCTTTCTCAGCTATATTCAAGGGCAATAATTCTGAAGTTTGTTGATAACTGGGGCTTAGAAAAAACAGGAATATTAATTTCTTGTTTTACCGATACTGATTACTGATTTTTAAAGCGTGGCAGAACAAAGCAGCTTAATTTTTGCAGTAAAATTACAGAATTAGGGATTTAAAAGTATTAACTTTTGATTAAGGTGTAAATACATGTTAACTATTTGATTTAAGTGAAAATTGTCTGTCTGCTCAAAACATCTATACGAGTTAAAATAGTTTCACATTAAATCCTAAATACAACCACAGTGAACTATACCTTCAGTGTGGGCCTGTTCATCCACTTGCATGTACTCTTTAGTGGCCCTTGCAGCTGCTTTACCCCGCAATCTGCCACTTGTGGCACTAACCCCAAACACTTGCTCGGCTGCATGGTTAGACGCCTCCTCCACTTTCTATATCAAGATAGTTCTCTAATCTGAGAATTTTAGAAACTGTGACTCTTTTTGCCCGAAATTACAGGCTGTTTTCCAATTGAAAAAAAGTAAAGAAGGCTGATTCCCAATGGCAAAAAGAAACATTTTTTCCCAAAAATCTTATCAAAATTTTCCCCAAAATATGCCAAACTTTTCCACTAATCTCTAAGTGGTTTATTGAGTTTATTATACAGCAATTTAATTCCCCAGCACTTATTAATATAAATTTTAGAAAGCAGCTCATTATGCACTTAACAACAATTTGTATACTGTTATTTACAATCATATTAGTAATGCTTAATTTTTCACAAATTCATGGTCTATCACGCTTTTTTCCCCAAATCAAAAAGGCACAGGCTGTAAAATCTAAAGCAAAAATAAATCACTGAAAATATTCTAGCAAAACTGGGCTTACTAATGCATGTGCATCAAGAAATAAAAGCGGAAAATGTCATCCCTCATTAGCCTGTGCAGACTCAACAGGCTAATCTTGGACAAAACTTCCAGCACATGCATTAAGCCAAGTTGTCATAGAACAAGACTCTATGCATCAGAATTGTACACATATGGTATGGCAAGGTTGTTTTTTCCCTTTAATATGCGTCTATATCGGGCTTGATCTGCATTCTCCAAAATTGTGCAGATTTCCATAAAAGTAAGTTCTTCGTGGTGATTTAATTTAAATTGTATTTAAGAGGCCTTAGTAGTCCAAACCAAGCCTTTCCATGAATAGTATAACATCCTAGATGCTTACAAAAAGATTCATGCACAATCATTAAAACGAATTAATACTGTCTTGTTTGAAAACCACAAGCCACATGCTTGTATATAATTACATGTAAACACTAACAATTTAACATAAGATATCCAAGTGTGACGATATGACAGACGTACAAATATATTTTCAAATATGATTCATATTAGTGAATTGTCTGTTGAAATTGTGCCATTTAAATGGCATGAAAAATAGACATAAATTAAATAATGTATATAGACTATTAAAAAAATACCTGTATCCAATTCTGAATATCATCATGTGATGCCACTTTCTGAAAATAAAGAATAAATCTAATTTAGTTAATTAATTAAAATAATTAAAGATTTTTATGTGAAGTGTTTAAAAATGTATTTAATAACATGGACTGTAATAGTTGCAATAATTCAACTCTCAGCTTTATAACCAAAAGGGTTGCTAAGAGTTGCAATGCGCTGTCTATTGTTCTAAGGTGTAAAATTTGATCACCACTGCAAGGGCTAAGCAACACTGATAATATAAAAACTTATCAACGTTTAACTGTCTAAAGCACAAACTCATGCAAATGATACAATCAAAGCAAGAAATAATTGCTTTTTATTTACGTTGTTATTCTTTTGTACGCTCTATCCACCATATTGGAACAATGTCGCAATGTTGGTGGCTCAAAGTTTAGCTATTAGTTAGGTTGCAGTACATCAATCTTTAGCACGTTGTTATTTGTGACGTAGTCTAAGTCAATATCGACTTTCGAATATTTACACTGTTCCAAATGTCATCAAGAATAGTTTGTTGAAACATTGTAGTCTTTTTGAAGGGTTCATGCGAAGGATAAATTCAGTAGGTTGCCATTCAGGTAAATTTAATGTATTTTTTAAGTTTATTCATGGCTTTCCTTAATTGGTAACGAACGTCTGTTTAATGATGCCCGCTGATTCCTGCAGAGAACTGCCATTGTGTTTATGAAGTGGTGCATATGGACTCCCAGAGCCCGTCGTAGCAAAAATTATCAAAGGGTCAATATATATACTCAAACCCGGTTGAGTCGCGGGTCGTTTTGACTCGCGGTATTTCATTAGCGCCCTCTGGATTGTGTTTGTAAACAAACCTGCGTGACCTACTTTTGAAATCTGACAGAAAACATCTTTTGCTGCCAGTATGAATAGAGTTTTGGTAAGTAACTACCCAAAAACGATTCAAAACATCAGTTTAAACCAAAATTATGTAAAAATCCATGTTAAAATGAAATTTCCCTTTCAACTTTTTCACTTTTTAAGTTCGTCTGCTTGCGGTTGCTTAGGTCAGACACTACCAATATTATTCTCTTTGTGAAGGGGTTACACACCACCGATTTTTTTAAAATTATTTCGACAGGTCAGGCTCTAAAGCATAAGAATGAATGAACATGAACAGTTATTTGAATATTGAGAAATAAAATTAGACACTGTTTGAACATAACTGTGATATTTATTTTATTTGATGTCTTAAATTCCATATGTTCTAATTGTTATATACGTTATTGATTGTTACTTTGAATGGTATGTCAGATCTTTATGTTTATTCATGTTAAATTTTATATTAGTGTCGTTTAACCTATTTACCGCGAGTCAACCGGGAGGGAAAATAAACAACAATGGCGGACAGTGGTGTTGTTTTGTTGATACCGCAGTTAAAATTGAAGGATTTTCGTCATAAAAAAGCTATTTTCCAATGAAGTTAAGTCAAATATGTTTGTCTTATAAATTATTTATCTGATATTTGAAGATGGTTTCTAGACGCAAATGAATATTCCTTAAGTACCGCGACTCACCCGGGTTGCAGGCTAGGAGTCTGTTTACATGGACTAGGCCTGTTTTGGGCAATCAGTTCCTTGCAATTAACAAAGGATCTCATTTTAAAATACGGTATCCTTCCTTAAACTTAAAGTGCAGCTGAATGTTGACTTTGTATATATTAAGAAAATCGTGTTATAATGTTGGTTCGAAAAGCGTTGGTACGAATACGGCTAAGTTGTGTTTCACAGCAAAGTTTTTTTATCTAATACCACGGTATTAACCTGAGCACGCGAATAAACGCGCGGGTTTTCTTGTCGCTTCCATTTATAAAGAGAGGGTTTGTGAAAATCTTCTGCCATTACACGCCCTAAACGAATAATTTCGAAAGATTTCACAAATTTCCAGTTTTAACAGTTCCATTGACGGCCATTTGTAAACAACCAGTCGCACGTGAAATTCCGTCACGTTAGTTTTTGCGAGATTTTCCGAGACTGAAAATATGGAGGTTGGTCAATTGAAACTTCATTGTTTTCGAAGCTAGCACATAAACGATTTTATATATTCTAATTAAACGGTAAGTTATTCGGATATTTTTACAATCAATTACTCATGCAGTTTACTTTAGTGTTCTATTTGTGATCATTCTTGCGCTGCATTTACTTAAACCCCCTCTTGTTGGACTCGACCACTAAGGTCGACTCGGCCCAGTTTGGGCTACTCCATTTAACGACAAGGGTTAATTCATCTGGGTTGAGTCCAATGTGACACGTTACTGCAGACGATCACATTGACATCAACTTCACTATTTTAGATTATTTAAAAATGAAGGACGCACACAAACATGAAATAAAGTGTACCAAGTTTGACTTCAAAATGAAATATATTCAAAATGGAGGAATTTTCTTTACTGCCAATTCAAAGGGAGTTAATTTACAACAAAGACCTATAGATAACTCTATAGGTCTTTGTTTACAACAATTTGGATGACAATAAAGTCAAGAATACACACACATTGCAAAACTTTGTATAGTAGCTGTGTGTAAAAAAGCCAATTTACCATCAAGGGTTACAACTGTCACAATTCCTACGCAACACCATGGTCTGGAGAATAGCAAAAAATTCACTTCCAACAGCAATAATTATACAAATTATTAAAGTATAAATATATAAAAAAAATTGCGATCAAAAAGTGTTTTCAATATTATATTCATTTTATCTACTCTTTTTAAAAGGTAAAAATGGATCCGATCTCAAAGCAAATGGACCTGATCACATTCAATATTTCTTAATTTAAAAATTCCCAATAAGATCCATTTTTGTCAATACTTTTTTACCCCCAAGTTTTCCATTTTATTGATTAAAAAAACAAAATTGACCAGACTCATTTTCCCAAAATGGCTATGTAGCAGGGTTCGGTATAAGGAGAACTTATACTGCCTTGCTATATGAGCTAGCTTTTATAGCGACGCGGTAGAGTGTCGGCCTGATTTGGATCCGGGAGGTCCCGGGTTCGATCCCTTGTATGGTCGGGGATTTTTCTAGCTGGGTTACATTGTAATAATTAAGTATAAAACAATCTTATAAACGGTTTAAATGTCTTGAATCATCCAGAACAATAACGAATCCACACTCGTGGAACAATATAAATAATTATTATTATTATTATATAAATACCATAAGCGTTACAGCTAGAAAAGTCCCTGATATTAATTAATGTTCAACATACAGAGCTGAATAGGGACATGAATACAATCTTGCAATTAATTAATTGCAGGCAGTCAATTGGGAATATAGTTTGTGTGATTGGGCCTTGGGCCAAATTTTGACAAATGGAAATAAACTGAATTCATATGAGCTGCGTTCTGAGAAAACTGGGCTTAATGCATGTGCGTAAAGTGTCGTCACAGATTAGCCTGTGAATTCCGCACAGGCTAACCAGGGGCGACACTTTCCGCTTTTGTGGTATTTTTAGTTTCAAGGAAGTCCCTCCTTACAAAAAATCAAGTTAAGGCAGAAAGTGTCGTCCCTGATTAGCCTGTGTGGACTGCACAGGCTAATCTGGGATGACACTTTACGCACGTGCATTAAGCCCAGTTTTCTCAGAACAAGGCTTAATTAAAGTTTTGGGCAGGCAGTCATTTGGGAATATAATTTTTGTGATTGGGCATTGGGCCAATTAAATTGTGACACATTGAAATGAACTGAATTCATATAAAGTGTGGTATGATATCAATTCTGCACCATAACATGTTTTTATTTTGTTCAAAAGGAAGCATTATGCATTAATAAAATGTACTTTGTTTTTTGCTCCTAATACTTTGGTTGGGCAACCAAAGTCCAACTTATATGAAAAACTTTTGCCTTTCTCTGCAACCAAATGTAACAGTGTCTTGAGTTTACAACCTTGAGATGCTCTACTGTGCGATCAAAAGTAGATTATTGACCTTCAAGGAACTTGTCTTGAGATGCATCTGTATTGACTTTCAGACTTAATGCCTCGATAATTGTGTTTAATGTGTTTGTGAACATCTTTTTATCTTTAGGTGTCTGTTGCGTATGTTAATTTACACACATGAGATCAGAAATAGCAGATGCTATTTGTTCTGATTGCAAGAAAGGGGCCATAATTTCCGTACGACAAGGCAATGGACGACTCCAATGTAGATCGTATTTCACCGTGGGCATCGAACAACTATGCTGGAGCGAGCGGTGAAGATGAACCAAGTAGCTCCGTTCAGTCCTCTGGGACAGAACAAGATAATGATACCCCAGATTTCTCTGAAATGTCACCAGCTACGTTTGTGCAGGTGGCCTATAGGACAGATCGGAGATCATATCAGCCATGTAAGCTATATTGTATATATATATATTGTATATATATTCTTTATTAATCTTTCTCTGTTATAAAGAGAATACATTAAATTTGAAGGTGCTACATTTTACTGTTTCCATGATGAATTTATAATAAATATATTTCACATACTTCATTACTTGATATAATTTAATTGTAGGTCAGCGAATAAGTACTTTAAATAAGATAAGATTTAAATATAAATTTGAAAGATTTTTTTGCCTCGTTCTGGGAAAATTGGGCTTTATGCATTTGGGTGTAGTGTTGTCCCAGACTAGTCTGTGCAGACCCCAAAGGTTAATCAGGTATGGCACTTTCCGCAGCAATGTGATTTTTATTTAGCTGTCTGCCAGAGACTTCCTTTTAACAAAATTCCATTAAAAACAGAGAGTCGTCCCTGATTAACATAGAATAATCTGGGACAACACTTTATGCACATGCATTCGACAGTGTTTTCCAAGAGCGAGGGTCAAATTTTTAATAATTTGAATTCCCAAATTGCGTTCCCAGGTCGGTACCCAGCAGACAGTTACACAGTCCAGCCGGGCCAGGTTGGTTCCAGTCACCTGTATCAGGTGGCAGAGTCCTCCTTCGATCAGGACCAGGAACCGTTCTCGGACCTGAACACGGGAAACGAGGCCCAGATCCTTCAGGGCAGCTTCAGTAGAAGTCACACAGAGACCAGCAGCTCTGCTGGACAGATAGAGGTATAGCCACTTTTGTATTGAAATTCCTTTGAGCCTTGCTCTGAAAAAACAGGGTTTAAATCATGTGCGTAATTGCCATCCCAGATTAGCCTGTGCAGTCCGCAATCCACGGGCTGCACGGGCAAATATGGGATGACACTTGACGCACATGCATTTTGGTAGTTTTCTCAGGACGAGGCTAAATATTTTGGAAATTCTGGATAACCAGTTTATTTCAATAACTGATTAATTGTCTCCTCTGTTCCCTTGCCCAGCCTCGCTACCATGTCTCCCGCCTGCTTCACAACACGGACCACCAGATGCCGACACGGCTGATGACGGTTGACGTGGACAGCACGGTGGGACATTCCGTCGGTAATGGCACCATGCAACGTCAGCCTCTGGTCCCTAGACCCATCAGGCCACATATGGTACAGACAGTTATCAGTGATTCTTGTGCCTTAAAAATTATCAGTTGTTTCCATTCCTTAACATTTATCAGTGATTCTTGTTCCTTAACATTTATCAGTGATTCATGTTCCTTAACATTTATCAGTGATTTTTGTTCCTTAACATTTATCAGTGATATTTGTTCCTTAACATTTATCAGTGCTTTTTGTTCCTTAACATTTATCAGTGATTCATGTTCCTTAACATTTATCAGTGATTTTTGTTCCTTAACATTTATCAGTGATTCTTGTTCCTTAACATTTATCAGTGATTCTTGTTCCTTAACAATTATCAGTTGTTACTGTTCCTTAACATTTATCAGTGATTCATGTACCTTAACATTTATCAGTGATTTTTGTTCCTTAACATTTATCAGTGATATTTGTTCCTTAACATTTATCAGTGATTTTTGTTCCTTAACATTTATCAGTGATTCATGTTCCTTAACATTTATCAGTGATTTTTGTTCCTTTACATTTATCAGTGATTCTTGTTCCTTAACATTTATCAGTGATTCTTGTTCCTTAACAATTATCAGTTGTTACTGTTCCTTAACATTTATCAGTGATTCATGTTCCTTAAAAATTATCAGTTGTTACTGTTTCTTAACATTTATCAGTGATTCATGTTCCTTTAAAATTATCAGTTGTTACTGTTCTTTAACATTTATCAGTGATTCATGTTCTTTAAAATTTAACAGTGATTCTTATTAATTATTTTTTTCCATAAATGTGGAAATATAGGACTTTGCAGTTGCATATCATTTTTCGATTCACAATGGATTTAGCATTGTTTGCTAAATTTTGTGCAGTAATGAACAATTTACACATACCTAGAAATAAATGCCTGTTATATCAGTATTTACTATTGAACATTAAATTTTAGCCTTTCATGAATTTCTTTTATCAAGGGGTCTTTTGAAAATCTAGAAGTGAAATTCTTGATACTATGATGTCTCTGATCATTGAGCTTTTTCTCTTGAGCCTTAAAAATGCTACGGCTAATGAACTTTGTGCATGTGTCTAGATATAAATTCCTTTGATTATTGAACATTACATTTTTGCCGTATCCATAATACCAGGGCTTCCTCTGCCATTCACAAAATAAGCTAACAGCTACAAATTAACAAATTCACATTTGGCTAAAAATGTTTATTTTGTTACAACATTTTCTTCATTAAACCCCTAACATGGCTAAAATTACAAGATTTTTGCAATAGTAAGGCACATTTGGCTAGAGAAAACTTTAAGTGAGGGGAAGTTCTAGATATTTTCATGTCTTTGATAATGCAACTTTTTCAGTCGAGTGTGTCTGGGCTGTCATACACCCAGGGTGAGGTGTCGGCCTCAGATGACCCTCCCAGTACCAGTCATTACCTGAACAATCGGGGTCAAGGTCACAGGAACAATCTACAGGTCTACCAGAGAGGTAGGGAGAAGGCCTAAACATCTTACTACAAAACATACTGTAAGCTTTAAACTGGGCTCACCTGTAACTCACATTTTCAATATTAAAAGATTGCCATGGCATAGTGGATATGGTGTCGGCCTAGCGACTGAGAGGTGACGGGTTTGATCCCCACTGGAAGCATTTTTTGACCCCCCCAAAGACCCCGCGTTCTGGTTTAAGGCACAGAAAATGAACTCGAGAGTATTTTAATAAGCCTAAGGCTTTCGATGCAATCAAGCTAATAGAAATAGGTTTAAACTTTAAAAAATTTGACTCGATTCAACAAAATTTAAGTCGATGATGACTAATCCAGCACTCTCAGAAGTGTGATTCCATAGGTCAGGTTTGACTATTAAGTTTTTGAATCTCAGGAAATTACTCATCATAGTAGTGACCAATCAGACTGTTTGTAACATGTTCGAACATTGATTTGCATTTGGGTTTTGCTCTTGCGAAAATGGGTTTTATGCATGTGTGTAAAGTGTGTCGTCCCAGATTAGCCTGTGCTGTTGGCACAGAGATTAGCCTGTGCTGTTGGCACAGAGATTAGCCTGTGCTGTTGGCACAGAGATTAGCCTGTGCTGTTGGCACAGAGATTAGCCTGTGCTGTTGGCACAGAGATTAGCCTGTGCTGTTGGCACAGAGATTAGCCTGTGCTGTTGGCACAGAGATTAGTCTGTGCTGTTGGCACAGAGATTAGTCTGTGCTGTTGGCACAGAGATTAGTCTGTGCTGTTGGCACAGAGATTAGCCTGTGCTGTTGGCACAGAGATTAGCTTGTGCTGTCGGCACAGAGATTAGCCTGTGCTGTTGGCACAGAGATTAGCCTGTGCTGTCGGCACAGAGATTAGCCTGTGCTGTCGGCACAGAGATTAGCCTGTGCTGTTGGCACAGAGATTAGCCTGTGCTGTCGGCACAGAGATTAGTCTGTGCTGTTGGCACAGAGATTAGCCTGTGCTGTTGGCACAGAGATTCGTCTGTGCTGTTGGCACAGAGATTAGCCTGTGCTGTTGGCACAGAGATTAGTCTGTGCTGTTGGCACAGAGATTAGCCTGTGCTGTTGGCACAGAGATTAGCTTGTGCTGTTGGCACAGAGATTAGTCTGTGCTGTTGGCACAGAGATTAGCCTGTGCTGTTGGCACAGAGATTAGTCTGTGCTGTTGGCACAGAGATTATCCTGTGCTGTTGGCACAGAGATTAGCCTGTGCTGTTGGCACAGAGATTAGCCTGTGCTGTTGGCACAGAGATTAGTCTGTGCTGTTGGCACAGAGATTAGTCTGTGCTGTTGGCACAGAGATTAGTCTGTGCTGTTGGCACAGAGATTAGTCTGTGCTGTTGGCACAGAGATTAGCCTGTGCTGTTGGCACAGAGATTAGCCTGTGCTGTTGGCACAGAGATTAGTCTGTGCTGTTGGCACAGAGATTAGTCTGTGCTGTTGGCACAGAGATAAGCCTGTGCTGTTGGCACAGAGATTAGCCTGTGCTGTTGGCACAGAGATAAGCCTGTGCTGTTGGTACAGAGATTAGCCTGTGCTGTTGGCACAGAGATTAGTCTGTGCTGTTGGCACAGAGATTAGTCTGTGCTGTTGGCACAGAGATTAGTCTGTGCTGTTGGCACAGAGATTAGCCTGTGCTGTTGGCACAGAGATTAGCTTGTGCTGTTGGCACAGAGATTAGTCTGTGCTGTTGGCACAGAGATTAGCCTGTGCTGTTGGCACAGAGATTAGCCTGTGCTGTTGGCACAGAGATTATCCTGTGCTGTTGGCACAGAGATTAGCCTGTGCTGTTGGCACAGAGATTAGCCTGTGCTGTCGGCACAGAGATTAGCCTGTGCTGTCGGCACAGAGATTAGTCTGTGCTGTCGGCACAGAGATAAGCCTGTGCTGTTGGCACAGAGATTAGCCTGTGCTGTTGGCACAGAGATTTGTCTGTGCTGTCGGCACAGAGATAAGCCTGTGCTGTTGGCACAGAGATTAGCCTGTGCTGTTGGCACAGAGATTAGCCTGTGCTGTTGGCACAGAGATTAGCCTGTGCTGTTGGCACAGAGATTAGCCTGTGCTGTTGGCACAGAGATTTGTCTGTGCTGTTGGCACAGAGATAAGCCTGTGCTGTTGGCACAGAGATTAGCCTGTGCTGTTGGCACAGAGATTAGCCTGTGCTGTCGGCACAGAGACTAGTCTGTGCTGTTGGCACAGAGATAAGCCTGTGCTGTTGGCACAGAGATTAGTCTGTGCTGTTGGCACAGAGATTTGTCTGTGCTGTTGGCACAGAGATTAGCCTGTGCTGTTGGCACAGAGATTAGCCTGTGCTGTTGGCACAGAGATTAGTCTGTGCTGTTGGCACAGAGATTAGTCTGTGCTGTTGGCACAGAGATTAGTCTGTGCTGTTGGCACAGAGATTAGCCTGTGCTGTTGGCACAGAGATTAGCTTGTGCTGTTGGCACAGAGATTAGTCTGTGCTGTTGGCACAGAGATTAGCCTGTGCTGTTGGCACAGAGATTAGCCTGTGCTGTTGGCACAGAGATTAGCCTGTGCTGTTGGCAGAGAGATTAGCCTGTGCTGTCGGCACAGAGATTAGCCTGTGCTGTTGGCACAGAGATTAGCCTGTGCTGTTGGCACAGAGATTAGCCTGTGCTGTTGGCACAGAGATTAGCCTGTGCTGTCGGCACAGAGATTAGCCTGTGCTGTTGGCACAGAGATTAGTCTGTGCTGTTGGCACAGAGATTAGCCTGTGCTGTTGGCACAGAGATTAGTCTGTGCTGTTGGCACAGAGATTAGTCTGTGCTGTTGGCACAGAGATTAGTCTGTGCTGTTGGCACAGAGATTAGCCTGTGCTGTTGGCACAGAGATTAGCCTGTGCTGTTGGCACAGAGATTAGTCTGTGCTGTTGGCACAGAGATTAGTCTGTGCTGTTGGCACAGAGATTAGTCTGTGCTGTTGGCACAGAGATTAGTCTGTGCTGTTGGCACAGAGATTAGTCTGTGCTGTTGGCACAGAGATTAGCCTGTGCTGTTGGCACAGAGATTAGCTTGTGCTGTTGGCACAGAGATTAGTCTGTGCTGTTGGCACAGAGATTAGCCTGTGCTGTTGGCACAGAGATTAGCCTGTGCTGTTGGCACAGAGATTAGCCTGTGCTGTTGGCACAGAGATTAGCCTGTGCTGTTGGCACAGAGATTAGCCTGTGCTGTTGGCACAGAGATTAGTCTGTGCTGTTGGCACAGAGATTAGTCTGTGCTGTTGGCACAGAGATTAGTCTGTGCTGTTGGCACAGAGATTAGCCTGTGCTGTTGGCACAGAGATTAGTCTGTGCTGTTGGCACAGAGATTAGTCTGTGCTGTTGGCACAGAGATTAGCCTGTGCTGTTGGCACAGAGATTAGCCTGTGCTGTTGGCACAGAGATTAGCCTGTGCTGTTGGCACAGAGATTAGCCTGTGCTGTTGGCACAGAGATTAGCCTGTGCTGTTGGCACAGAGATTAGCTTGTGCTGTTGGCACAGATTAGTCTGTGCTGTTGGCACAGAGACTAGCCTGTGCTGTTGGCACAGAGATTAGCCTGTGCTGTTGGCACAGAGATTAGTCTGTGCTGTTGGCACAGAGATTAGCCTGTGCTGTTGGCACAGAGATAAGCCTGTGCTGTTGGCACAGAGATTAGCCTGTGCTGTTGGCACAGAGATTAGCCTGTGCTGTTGGCACAGAGATTAGCCTGTGCTGTTGGCACAGGCTTATCAGGATTACACTTTCCGCCTTAATTGGATTTTTGCTAAGAAAATACTTCCTTAAAACATAGAATACCCCAAAAAGCGTAAAAAGCAGATAGTGTTGTCGCAGAATATCCTTTGCAAACTGTGGAGGCTAGTTGGGGACGACTCTATGCACATGCATTAAGCCCTGTTTTCCCAGTGCAAGACTCATTTGTTAACTACACGTGGTAATGTGCTGGCCTGTTTCACTGCTGCTGTACCTCTCAGGTTCCCAGAATGAGGACTGTATGGAGGCTGCAGTGAGTTCTCTGTCAGGGTCCGTGTCGAACGAGGCAGAGGTCCACCATCAGGGCATGGGGCATCAACAGGTATGCAGCGCAGTCAGTTAAGAAGTACAATGAAAATGACAAGTTACTGCTTATAAGTATCTGAAATTAATTTTTTAGGAAAGTTTTTCTTTCTGCATTGGCCTAAATACGAAAGCTCTTGAATCACCATAGAATTAAAATGTACAAGTTAATGTTATTATGTTTCAAGCATACAAAAAATGATTATGCAATTATGTCATTAACACATGAATCTGAAAAAAACAACAAGAAAAACCCATACAATCTGTAATTCTACGTAATGTTGTTTTTTACCATTTTGGGATGCATATTTTTTTGCTTACAAATACTTTAAAAGTAAGAATACAAATGAATTCTATATTGTATTTATTAAGTTTAAAGTTATCTTATTCCAATTTAAAAAAAAATGTTAGAAACCTTCGATTGGAAATTTTAGGCAGTCATTTCTGAAAAATACAAACTGGTTAGGATAGTGACTGTGGCGGATTTTTTGCAGAACATGTGACAAAAAACTGCCATACATCTGCAGAAAAGGATGATAAACATCAAATGATGTCATGACAATAAACCCAATCATGTCATTACGCTTCTGATAATAGGATAAATTCATTTATCACGTGCTATACCCTGTTTCCCATGTAATACAACCATTACATATTTTTTTATATTACACATGTGTAATACAACATTTTTAAGCATTCTCAGTAGCTTAGTTTTCGTTTATTGACCAATCGCATTTTGTAATTTTGCTGAAATGAAATTTCAACGTCAAATGACGTCACGAAATGTAAACAACATTTGGGATTTATCATTATATTTGCGTAAATATTTATTTAATTTGCTCTTTTAAAAGCATATGATAAAAAAGATCTGACACTCGTTGTCATATCATACCATATTTTATTAAACTCGTCCAAAGGCTGGCTTACTAACAAAATTCATGAACTCGTTTAATAAAATATGGTATGATATGACAACTAGTGCCAGATCCTATATATACAAATAATGATGCCATATTCATGCATACAAACATTTTGATGGGAATTGTAAGCCTCGTTTGTCACGTTACAGAAGCCCGCCCTGTTGGAGATTGAGAGGGGTGAACCCGACACCACGCAGGAGGATGACGCCTATGACATGGGTATGAGATAGGCCATTTAAGACACAGGTCATGAATATTTTTGAGCCCTGCTCCAAGAAAATTGGGCTTTATGCATGTGCGTCAAGTGTCATCTCAGATTTACCTGTGCAGTGAAGCGAAGATACAATACAAGCGGAAATTGTCAGATGAGATTAACCTGTGCGAACTGCATAGGCTAATTCAAGTGACCCTTTACACATGCATTTAGACCAGTTTTCCCAGGACAAGGTTCATTGAAGATGCTGTGCATGAATACTTTTAAACATGTTTTATTTCCTTACATAAGTGCAGTTTGCAGCGGATAATCAGAAACCAAACTTTTCGCCTCCACAAAATTGTCATTTAAAAGAGACTTCCTGTTAACAAAAAAAATCCATAAAAGCACAAAGTTGTCATCCCTGATTAGCCTGTTTTCAATGAACAGGTTAATTAGGGACAATGCTTTAGCCTTGTTTTCCGTTCGTGCGGCTCACATACATATTTTGTATTTCCCCACAGACAACCAATACGGCAGTGATATGGACTCTGATAGAGAGCCTGTACAACTCAGCGGTCACTACTCTATCGTTACCTGCCAACCACAGGTAAGACTCTGTTACCATAGCAACCTGTAGAAAGATGTCACATGGGTCTTGAATGGCAGAAAATAAATCTTGTTTGTGTGTGAGCTTAAATTTTTGTTTCTTTTAAATAATTCAGAAGGTATTAACATATATTTTACCACCTGTCTTTGAGTAAAAGTGGTTTGCAACATATTTGAACTTTGTTGTAACTCATAAAATTATGTTAATAATTACTGTAAAAACCCAGTCATAAGTCTACCTGCTCATAAGTGGGGGCGTGGGGGGCAAAAAAATGATATGAAAATTGGAGATTTTGAATGTGTCCAAGTCATAATTCGAGTTAGAAATTGTCCGTCCACGAATTTCATAATAGCCATTTTAAATGTACGGGAAGTTTTTATTCTATACATGGACCATGATGTCATTATAGCACTGTGCGACGTAGACAGCGGACACGTGTATTATGTACTTTGTTTAATATAATCAATACAATATGTATTTAGGAAATCAAAAATAATAAATAAAAATATAGACATGCAAATCATAATGAACCACATAAAAACAAAGACAACAACATAGAAAACCAGAACGTATATACATCGTAATTTACACAACAGTGACATAAGAAACACCAGCGTTCAGCAGCACTATTATTATTTGATTGCTCTGCAAATTCTATCACGCGTATTTTAAACGCATTGTCATACGCATGGCGTTTGCGTTTTCCAGGCATTTTCACAAATCAAATGTGATAGTCAAATTAATAAATTATTATTATAAAATTTGCACTAAATTGTCCACGCTAGTAATAATCCACAAATTTATAATCCGATGACACACTGTGATCACTGTAATCAAATCTTTGTACTTTTAATCTGACTACCAAAACAATTGATTACTTCCTTGGTAAAACACGTTTTTATAACAATGATTGACATAACCAATAGATTGCTAACTCCACCTTTGTTCTACATAATAGTTTCAAAGGCGGAGCTATACACGTGCTCAAACATAATTGGACGATTACCAGTGAACAACAAACTTGCGAGTGGTGAAACATGTCGCTTCACAAATTAAAGGAATCTTATTTTATCAGCGAGAAGGGTGATGCTTTATGGCTTCTTGACAGGAAGCGGCTTTCCTTTGAAGACGTCAAACTGTCAATTCACACAGGTTGCCAATTCTCGCTTGACTTTAAAAATGACTTGATCTTTTGTTTACACGTTCAGTTGTAAAAAAACACCTGCTAACATGAAAACTTTGGATTAAATTATAAAAATAAAATTAAAGGGAAATGTTGCGGCAAACTGTGGTTATATTAATTGGTAAGTATCAGTTAAAAGACGACATTTCGTGTGTCGTATTTCAACAAGTTTTCTATACAAAAACAACTTTAACCATTACCGCGGGGATCGATCTTGGTAGAATGTCATCATATTTGTTCATGGACGACCTCATAAGTCGAGTCTGTAAATTTAATCAAAGTTTTTAGGTAAAAAATCTCGACTTATGACTGGATTTTTACGGTATGTATTAATTCAGTGGAATTATATCACAAGATTGATGCACATAGTGCATGATATTGTAAAATGTGATGCCATACAAGTTTTATATTTTAATGTATGACATTTTCAGTTCTGTTTAAGTGGTAAAATTTAATTTGCCCATAAGAAATGCTTTTTCATACATATTGTATTTAAATTATTTATATAGCTAGTGGTTTTATTTCTCAGTCTTACACTACACTGGGGTTACCGGCCAGCCAGTCCAGCCAAGTTACGCCATCCAGTCTGCCTGTGTCCTTCCCTGCTTCCACTATCTCTTTGAGCTTTGTTTCCAACTCTACGGGCCCTGTTTACAGCCACAACCACCACCTTTCATCCGTTAGCCAGCAACATCAGCAGCTCTTAGCACATGATATTCACATTCAAAACTTGCCAGCCAATCAGATGCCAGTTTCTCTTTCATCAGCCAATCAGATGGTCGCTTCACTGTCATCAACCAATCAGATATCAGCCTCATTTTCATCAGCCAATCAGGTGCAAGCTGCCAGTTCTTCACTGTCTTCAACCAATCGGATGCCATATTCAAGTTACCAAGTTGTTCAGTCCATGAATTCAGCAGTCAGTCAGTCTGTTTTTGACATTGAACCAAGCACGGTGGATTCTCATATGCATGGTATATATAAATATTGATATTTGTTGTTACAAGTTTTTGTCTCTGATTTGGTTGTCCTTTTTATCTTTTTTTCAAAGAGATTTGATAAATGAACATGTATTAAGTTGAGATGACTGTGGTTTTAAGGCATTTAGCAAGATTCAAATAAGATGTTTTGGATCCTTTTTATATAAACTTTTAGCCGTGAACAGCTAACTGAATTTATTTCATGCAATGAATTGATTAGCAGAGAATAACAGTGAATGTCTTTTTTATGCCCCCGGATTGAATGATCGGGGATATACTGTTTTTGGTCTGTCTGTCCGTTTGTCATTGTATGTGTGTATCCGTCTGGCCCAAAACTTTAACCTTGCTCATAACTTTTGCAATATTGAAGATAGCAACTTGATATTTTGCATGCATGTGTATCTCATGGAGCTGCACATTTTGAGTGGTGAACAGTCAAAGTCAAGGTCATCCTTCAAGGTCAAAGGTCAAATATATGGCTTCAAAGCACAGTAGGGGGCATTGTGTTTCTCAAACACAGCTCTTATTTGCATATATAAAATATATCCCCCTTTGGTGCAAAAAGGTACCATGTGCATTCAAATTTCAATGTCGCATGGTATCTTCTTGCGCCCTGGGGGCGTTATTTTTGTTTATATTATGTAACTTCACTAAATCTTGTTGTTGTCTAACATGTTTTCATGGAACGTTTCAGCCGTTGCTGGACCTAGCCACATAAATGGTTACACAGCACAAGAACTGAGTAGAATCAGTCCTGATCAGGCTACACCCAGCTCTTCAAAAACAAGGGTGAGTATTCCATTTCTCAGCACTGGGGACCTCTCTTTGGAAGGTGGCATAAAATTGTCCAGTGTTTTTTTCACCATTTTAGGAATGGGGCCGGGTCCATTTGGATTGGGAAAAAACGCGGCATTTTGACCAAAATTGGGAAATTGTGTTGTTTTTTTGCTGACAAATGCTTCAAAAATTAGAATAAAAGTGTTTTAAATGTTAAATTTAATAAAGTGTTACTTGTAGAGCTGGATGGGAGATTAACTAAATGTGGATCTAAAAACATACAAAAAAAACCTTCAATTGGGAATTTTTAGGTCCAATTTGGGAAAAATATATATACTTTTTTCCACTGGGAATGGGGTCGGATACCGGCCCTGATTTTGAACAAAACAACACACTGTTGACCTTTTAGACTTTCTATTAAATGATTTCCTTAGAACACTTACTATGTAACTGAAAAGAAAAAGGTTCCATTTCCTATGCTGTAGCACGATGACTTGTGGGAAACAACGCTAACTTCTTTTAAATTGGTTCTCAGATTTTTTTATGAAAGGGGGGGGCTGCTTGTAAAAACAACAAACCATCTATTTTGAGAAAGTGTAAGGTTATGGTTCATGTGCATGGCACTTCTCCTGATTGATATTTATACACCCGTGAAGTTTCGTGTTGATATCTTATAAAGTTTCTGAGATTTAGCCATGACAAGTTTTGTGACAGACGGACTGACAGAATTACAGGCTGACGGACAAGGCAGACGGACCATGCCAACTCTATATCCCTTGGCCTTTGGCGGGGGATAACAAACCATTTACTTTGCTTTCATATGAATTTGTCAGTCCATGCTTTCTTGAACATGAATTTTGATTTAAAAACTATATTAATCTTCTCATTATACCAGTAACTTTCCCTTACAACATAGACAAGTTTGATTGGGCATGGCACCTGTCCTCATTCTCTGCGCCAAAGGCGGACAGATATAGAATTGGCGTTGTCAGTCAGGCTGTCAGTCCGTCTGTCACAAACTTTTCTGAGCTTTATCTCAGAAACTATATGTGCAAAATGTGTGTATTTTCAACGATTTTGAGGGTAATGTTCCAAATGTGTGCCAAATGTGTGTTTTTACCTTGTTTCCTAGCGTGTGGGCAGAAGGAAGTCAAGCCGTATAGCCGAGATTGATGATGATCCAGCAACATACAGGAAGCCCCACTACCAGCCCACGCAGTATGACCCAAATGAGATTTGTGAGTACATCCATATATAAAGGGACCTGTTATTATAACTCACTAATTCGAATATTGATTATTTAGAAAATGAATGTCATTGATTCCAAACCGTAACCTTTGGTAAACAGTCTTAAACTGAGATCCAAAATGCCTGACCGGCATATGCTCACAGAAGGCTGATGAGCGCTCAACCCTTTACCACTAAGATACGTATTTTAACGCATTTTTAATAATAATTTAAAGTTAACTTTAATTAAGACCTTTCTTACTAGATTCAAGTTTAAAAGGCTTCATCTCCAACCCTAAGATACTAATGAGCAGCAAACAGCATAAAACCTAAACATACTGTGAGTTACTCCTGGGCTGTTCTGGTTTTATGCTGTTTGCACAAAGCCATTTTCAGTTTGCGTTTTAGAAGGAAAGGTTACCTGTTGTAATAGCTCACTGATTAGAAAAATGATGATTGAAATAATCAATGTCATTGATTCCAAAAAGTAAACTATGGTAAACATTCTACCACTGAAAGCCAAAATGCCCGACCAGCATATGCGCACAGAAGGCTGATTAGCACTAAATCTGTCTCACATGAGATATACAATGGCCATGCTCTGTGAAAAGGGGGTTTAATGCATGTGTATAAAGTGACGTCCCAGATAAGCCTGTGAAGTCCGCACAGGCTAATCAGGGGCGACACTTTCCACCCAAACTCAATTTGTGCTAAGAAGAGACTTTCTTCAAACAAAATATACCATAAAAGCGGAAAGTGTCATTCCTGATAAGCCTGTGCATACTGCACAGGCTAATCTGGGACAACACTTTATGCACATGCATTAAACCCCCTTTTCACAGAGCATGGCTCATATTCAATTGAAACTTCACACGTGTTTAGAGGATCATCATGCAAGTTTACTGACCAAAGCTTACATTTTTATGCTCCCCGAAAATATTTTCGGTGGAGCATATAGTTGCCAGTTTGGAGTTCCGTGTTCCTTCCTTCTGTCACACTTTTGCTACCGTTTCTCATAGGGCCTTCAATACTTAACCAATTGCTTTCATATTTGGCATGTAGGTACCTTGCATGGACCTCTACCTTTTGATGAGGTTTGAGGTCACTGGGGTCATGGTCAAGGTCACCGAGGCTAATAATAGACTTCCTTCTGTCACACTTTTGCTATCGTTTCTCATAGGGCCTTCAATACTTAACCAATTGCTTTCACATTTGGCATGTAGGTACCTTGCATGGACCTCTACCTTTTGATGAGGTTTGAGGTCTCTGGGGTCAAGGTCACCGACGCCAATAATAGACTTCCTTCTTTCACACTTTCTCTACCGTTTCTCATAGCGCCTTTAATACTTAACCAATAGCTTTCATATTTGGCATGTAGGTACCTTGCACAGACCTCTACCTTTTGATGAGGTTTGAGGTCACTGGGTCAAGGTCACTGAGGCTTATAGATATTTAGGTGTTTATTAACACATACATTGACAAAGCACATCATCGGGGAGCATCCATCAGTTTCACTGATATTCTTGTTTACCTGATGATGACCACTTGGGGATGAAGTGCTGCTGAGTTTGATAACTGCTTGTGATTGAATAATCATTCTTACAAGATGCATTGTATTGGTTTCATCCTGAATATCATATCATTTAGGTTTGGATATCAATAAAAATGCAGATAAGAATTCTATTGAAATTGGTTAAATAATAAGGTTTAAATGAACAGGTGATATTTTAAGCTTTGCTGTATGTAAACAAAAAGTGAAGAAAAAACTACAACAACACAGTGTTAACACAGATTAATATTGCTGGTTTAAATAAAATATAATTCGTTTTTTTGCAAATAAGTAATACAATACAACTATATATATATATTACTTTTGACATTCTGTAACATATTATTATATTTCTTAAGATCGATACTGCAAAGTACAATTTGACCGAATTGAGAGAAAAAGCATGAGGCCTATGCTTTGTCTTTCTTCTGTAAATTCTGTATAAAATTATGATATTCCTTAAGATCGATTCAGCAAAGTTAAATTTGTCAGAATTTAGAAAAAAGCTTAGGGCTTATGCTATGTCTCTCTTTTGAACATTATGTGTGATATTATTGTTGGCCAGGGTGTGACGAGTGCATGCGTACCTATGAGGAAGAGTGCCCCACCCACAAGCTGGTCCCCCTCAGTGACAAGATCGTGTTTTCCCGGGCCTGGGCCAGTCTGCCAAGCCCCCTGAGCATCTTCAGGATTGACAAGAAGGGGGGCAATGAAACAAGTACAGTCTCCAAACTTTTGATGTATTTATCAGTAGCCAAGAAAGCTGTGGTACTTATCTTAACGTGTTTCATAATTACCAGAAGGTAGCCAAAATAATTGTGGTACTGTCTCAACGTTTGCTGTATTTACCAGTAGCCAAAATAATTGTGGTACTGTCTCAACGTTTGCTGTATTTACCAGTAGCCAAAATAATTGTGGTACTGTCTCAACGTTTGCTGTATTTACCAGTAGCCAAAATAATTGTGGTACTGTCTCAAGGTTTGCTGTATTTACCAGTAGCCAAAATAATTGTGGTACTGTCTCAAGGTTTGCTGTATTTACCAGTAGCCAAAATAATTGTGGTACTGTCTCAACGTTTGCTGTATTTACCAGTAGCCAAAATAATTGTGGTACTGTCTCAAGGTTTGCTGTATTTACCAGTAGCCAAAATAATTGTGGTACTGTCTCAAGGTTTGCTGTATTTACCAGTAGCCAAAATAATTGTTGTACTGTCTCAACGTTTGCTGTATTTACCAGTAGCCAAAATAATTGTGGTACTGTCTCAAGGTTTGCTGTATTTACCAGTAGCCAAAATAATTGTGGTACTGTCTCAACGTTTGCTGTGTTTACCAGTAGCCAAAATAATTGTGGTACTGTCTCAACGTTTGCTGTATTTACCAGTAGCCAAAATAATTGTGGTACTGTCTCAACGTTTGCTGTATTTACCAGTAGCCAAAATAATTGTGGTACTGTCTAAACGTTTGCTGTATTTACCAGTAGCCAAAATAATTGTGGTACTGTCTCAACGTTTGCTGTATTTACCAGTAGCCAAAATAATTGTGGTACTGTCTCAACGTTTGCTGTATTTACCAGTAGCCAAAATAATTGTGGTACTGTCTCAACGTTTGCTGTATTTACCAGTCGCCAAAATAATTGTGGTACTGTCTCAAGGTTTGCTGTATTTACCAGTAGCCAAAATAATTGTGGTACTGTCTCAACGTTTGCTGTATTTACCAGTAGCCAAAATAATTGTGGTACTGTCTGAATGTTTGCTGTATTTACCAGTAGCCAAAATAATTCTGGTACTGTCTCAACGTTTGCTGTATTTACCAGTATGCAAACAAGCTTTTGTACCTTGTTACTTAACATTGTTTTATATTAACCAATAGCCAAAATAATTGTGGTACTATCTTAACTTGAACCGTATTTACCAGTAGCCTAAATACCTGTGGTACTATCTTAACTTGAACCGTATTGACTAGTAGCCTAAATACCTGTGGTACTATCTTAACTTGAACCGTATTTACTAGTAGCCCAAATACCTGTGGTACTATCTTAACTTGAACCGTATTTACCAGTAGCCTAAATACCAGTGGTACTATCTTAACTTGAACCGTATTTACTAGTAGCCTAAATACCTGTGGTACTATCTTAACTTGAACCGTATTTACCAGTAGCCTAAATACCTGTGGTACTGTCTCAACGTTTGCTGTATTTACCAGTAGCCAAAATAATTGTGGTACTGTCTAAACGTTTGCTGTATTTACCAGTAGCCAAAATAATTGTGGTACTGTCTCAACGTTTGCTGTATTTACCAGTAGCCAAAATAATTGTGGTACTGTCTCAACGTTTGCTGTATTTACCAGTAGCCAAAATAATTGTGGTAATGTCTCAAGGTTTGCTGTATTTACCAGTCGCCAAAATAATTGTGGTACTGTCTCAACGTTTGCTGTATTTACCAGTAGCCAAAATAATTGTGGTACTGTCTGAATGTTTGCTGTATTTACCAGTAGCCAAAATAATTCTGGTACTGTCTCAACGTTTGCTGTATTTACCAGTATGCAAACAAGCTTTTGTACCTTGTTACTTAACATTGTTTTATATTAACCAATAGCTAAAATAATTGTGGTACTATCTTAACTTGAACCGTATTTACCAGTTGCCTAAATACCTGTGGTACTATCTTAACTTGAACCGTATTGACTAGTAGCCTAAATACCTGTGGTACTATCTTAACTTGAACCGTATTTACTAGTAGCCCAAATACCTGTGGTGCTATCTTAACTTGAACCGTATTTACCAGTAGCCTAAATACCAGTGGTACTATCTTAACTTGAACCGTATTTACTAGTAACCTAAATACCTGTGGTACTATCTTAACTTGAACCGTATTTACCAGTAGCCTAAATACCTGTGGTACTATCTTAACTTGTACCGTATTTACCAGTAGCCTAAATACCTGTGGTACTATCTTAACTTGAACCGTATTAACCAGTAGCCTAAATACCCGTGGTACTATCTTAGCTTGAACCGTATTTACTAGTAGCCTAAATACCTGTAGTACTATCTTTACTTGAACCGTATTTACCAGTAGCCTAAATACCTGTGCTACTATCTTAACTTGAACCTTATTTACCAGTAGCCTAAATACCTGTGGTACTATCTTAACTTGAACGGGTATTACCAGTAGCCTAATTACCTGTGGTACTATCTTAACTTGAACCGTATTTACTAGTAGCCTAAATACCTGTGGTACAATCTTAACTTGAACCGTATTTACTAGTAGCCTAAATACCTGTGGTACTATCTTAACTTGTACCGTATTTACTAGTAGCCTAAATACCTGTGGTACTATCTTAACTTGAACCATATTTACCAGTAGCCTAAATACCTGTGGTACTATCTTAGCTTGAACCGTATTTACTAGTAGCCTAAATACCTGTGGTACTATCTTAACTTGAACCGTATTTACCAGTAGCCTAAATACCTGTGGTACTATCTTCATATGGTCGTTAAGAGATAAACATCATTATTGTGACTCTGTGCTGGGAAAACTAGGCTGAGTGTATTTGCGTAAAGTGTTTTCCCAGATTAGCCTGTGCACTCCAAACTGGCTTATCAGGAATGACACTTAAAGCTTTGATGGAATTTTGTGTTTAAGGTCTCTTTTAAACAGAAATCCAGTGTGGGCAGAACGTGTCGTCGCTGATTAGCCTGTGCAGACTGCACAGACTAATGTGGGATGTCACTTAACTGACATTCATTAAGCCCAGTTTTCCAAGATTAAGACTCACTGTGCCTCTCAGCTAGCCTATTGTGTTGTGTTTCAGTGCTGGGAGTGTTTGCCAAGCGACCAATCGCCAAGCAGATGCAGTTCGGTCCGTTCGTAGGCGACCCCGTGTCAAGTAAGGAGGAAGTGGCCAATCAGGAGTTTGTGTTGATGGTAGGTCATAGCAGTTCCAAGTCAATTGTTATAACTTTGTAAATATGTGATAGGGTTTTGTTAACCATTTCCTGAAAATTATTTAAGAAATATTGAGTGTTGAGAATTGTCAAACTCTACGTTAGCGTTACCGATCGCCGAAATCGCCATTGGCGATTACAATTCCTGGCTGGCGATTAAAAATAACATTTTCATGAAAGTGGCGATTGAAAAACATTAGACCCTATGCTTTACCAATGCACACTCTAAATGCCTGTTTTCAGGCCGTATAAATCGCCAGAAACATCGCTAAGATTACACAGAAAAGGCCCCAGGGGATAACGACGACAGCCTAGGTCGATAATCCACATGGCTAATGTCTTAATTGGTCACGCTTTACACTGCGACCAGACTTTACAAATATTTGGGTTACTTGGCGATTTACGTTATAACTGAACCACTGAAGCGTGCCATATAATGACCTATGCTATTGATGTTATGATTCAACTTAATCATTTAATCAGAAGGGCGGAGTTATGGTATTGAAATAGCCACTATAAACTAATTTCCCAAGAAACAACAGTTTTTGATTGGCTAAAAAAGTAGATAAGAGTAACTTCCCTTTACTGTCGCTATGCGATTCAAAGACCGATTTAGAAAGTGAGTTGCAGATTCCGGGAAAAATGGATACTGCGAACGAAAATGGAAAGTCGGAGCAACAGAAATTGACACAATTCCTTAAAAAAGAAAGCGAACAGAATAATGTTAGCTCAGGAAATGACCAAATGTTAGGTTCGCGATCAGAGGACGTCTTAAATAGTGCAGACGTGAATGCAGAATCGGAAACGTCTACCTGTCAAGTCTCACGGTTTCGCCTTGAGTCTCAGGTTTTTGACATGCAACTAAGTAATTTTTTACGATTTCTTCAAAAACAACAAATGAAAAAAGTAATGTTTGTATTTCATACAATGTTGTATAATTACTACCGAGACGGCGGGCTGTTTTAGTGGTTTCTGGCGGGCTGTTTTAAGGGTTTCTAACCTAAATACCACGTGTATCGAAAACTTTTTAACGGTATTAATGTATCATTACTACGTCCCCGGTGTCTCTGTAAACAAAAAAATCGGCGGCAAAATGTCAGCAAGTGTCTCACCAGCGAAGACAAATTTTCAAGCAAAAAAGGGCTAATTTCAGACAAAAATAGTCTTAATTTTACTCAGAAAATAGCCCCTAAACGCATCACAGACGATCTAGGATCTAAAACTTTTCAGGGGGGGGGGGGCATGCCCCCGGACCCCCCTAGATTTGGCGACTAAGGTTTTTTCCTTAGCGCCAACCTAGAAACTTGCAAATTATTTCAGCTTTAGATACATCATATTATTAGTACAAATATACGTTTTTAAACAAGAGGACCTAAGGCCTTAATACGCTCAACTGAGACCCAAAACTTCTGAACAGGTAGCGTTTGTTTTTGAACAAATTGTATTTTGGCCCTGAAAAAGTCCCTGAATCCTTTATTAATTAAAAGAGGTGACAATTATGGAGAGTTATTCATGATTTTGAACAAACTCTGCAAGAAAAGAGATACCTTATTGTATCTACTTCTTTATAAGGCCTGAATAGTTCATTAATTCTACAATGTAATAAATGCAATTATTGGAGGAACCTGCATATCTTTAAATAAATGTTGGATGCTGATATTTCATTTTGTGTTCTGCAATCATATGCATCAAAGAGAAAAGAGCTCATCAAATATGAAAAAAGGTGTTAAGTCAAATTTAGAAAGGAATGCACATGATTTCAAAGGAAGGTTACTTTGGAATGATGCTGTTCTACCTTATCTAGTATATTGAGCCTTACTTTAGAATGATGCTGTACTACCTTATCTAGTATATTGAGCCTTACTTTGGAATGATGCTGTACTACCTTATCTAGTATATTGAGCCTTACTTTAGAATGATGCTGTACTACCTTATCTAGTATATTGAGCCTTACTTTGGAATGATGCTGTACTACCTTATCTAGTATATTGAGCCTTACTTTGGAATGATGCTGTACTACCTTATCTAGTATATTGAGCCTTACTTTGGAATGATGCTGTACTACCTAATCTAGTATATTGAGCCTTACTTTGGAATGATGCTGTACTACCTTATCTAGTATATTGAGCCTTACTTTGGAATGATGCTGTACTACCTAATCTAGTATATTGAGCCTTACTTTAGAATGATGCTGTACTACCTTATCTAGTTTATTGAGCCTTACTTTAGAATGATGCTGTACTACCTTATCTAGTATATTGAGCCTTACTTCGGAATGATGCTGTACTACCTAATCTAGTATATTGAGCCTTACTTTAGAATGATGCTGTACTACCTTATCTAGTATATTGAGCCTTACTTCGGAATGATGCTGTACTACCTTATCTAGTATATTGAGCCTTACTTTAGAATGATGCTGTACTACCTGATCTAGTATATTGAGCCTTACTTCGGAATGATGCTGTACTACCTTATCTAGTATATTGAGCCTTACTTTAGAATGATGCTGTACTACCTTATCTAGTATATTGAGCCTTACTTCGGAATGATGCTGTACTACCTTATCTAGTATATTGAGCCTTACTTTAGAATGATGCTGTACTACCTTATCTAGTATATTGAGCCTTACTTCGGAATGATGCTGTACTACCTCATCTAGTATATTGAGCCTTACTTTAGAATGATGCTGTACTACCTTATCTAGTATATTGAGCCTTACTTCGGAATGATGCTGTACTACCTTATCTAGTATATTGAGCCTTACTTTAGAATGATGCTGTACTACCTGATCTAGTATATTGAGCCTTACTTCGGAATGATGCTGTACTACCTTATCTAGTATATTGAGCCTTACTTTAGAATGATGCTGTACTACCTTATCTAGTATATTGAGCCTTACTTCGGAATGATGCTGTACTACCTTATCTAGTATATTGAGCCTTACTTTAGAATGATGCTGTACTACCTTATCTAGTATATTGAGCCTTACTTCGGAATGATGCTGTACTACCTCATCTAGTATATTGAGCCTTACTTTAGAATGATGCTGTACTACCTTATCTAGTATATTGAGCCTTGCTCAGGGAAAACACTATAAAAGCATGTGCGTTAAGTGTCTTCCCAGATAAGCCTGTGAAGTCCACACAGGCTAATCAGGGAGGCAACATTTTGCCTAAATTGGATTTTTAATCAGAAAAAACTTTAAACAAACAATTTCATAAAGTGGAAAGTGTCGTCCCTGATAGACCTTTGAGGACTGCACAGGCTAATCTGGGACGACACTACACACATGCATTAAGCCCTGTTTTCCCAGAACATGACCATTGAAAAGAAAAGAGAACTCAATCCCCAAATCTCGCTGCTCCATTCCAGGTGGAGCAGGCAACTGGAGAGGCCATATTCTTTGACACGAGTGACGAGAATTGTTGCAACTGGATGATCTTTGTGCGCCCAGCGGCCGACTTCTCGGAGCAGAACCTGGTGGCCTACCAGCATGGCGCTGACATCTTCTTTACTACAACCAAGGCTATTGAGCCTCGAGAGGAACTGAAGGCACAAGTCTAGCTGTTATTCATGAAATAAGACAATGGCTATTTAATTGCTACAGAAAGTTTGCTTGATGTTTCTGATCATCTTTTTTAATACCACTTGGAATTTTTGCAAAATGAGCATGCTTTTGACATGAGGAGGTATGAAAATGTTCAGCCAGATGCAGATGTTTGTTTTGTTTTATACATAAAATGTGTTAAAAATGTCATATGAGCTGTGGTCTGGGTAAAGGGGCTTAACCCATCTGCGTAAAGTGTCAACCCAGATTGGCCTGTTCAGTCCACACAGGCTGATCAAGGACGACACTTTCCGCCTAGGGTGTTGAGTCCACACAGGCTGATCAAGGACGACACTTTCTGCCTAGGGTGTTGAGTCCACACAGGCTGATCAAGGACGACACTTTCTGCCTAGGGTGTTGAGTCCACACAGGCTGATCAAGGACGACACTTTCTGCCGAGGGTTGATTTTAATTTAGAAGAGTCTTCCTTTTACCAAAACTTTGATAAAAATGTAAAGTGTTATCCGTGATTAGCCTGTGGGGCCTGCACAGTCTAATCTGAGACAATACTTTACACATATGCATTAAGCCCAGTTTTCCCATGTTGAGGCTCGCTCATATTTATCAGTCTACTGTTTTGTTGGTACTATCTGGATTGTCTGTGCATTGTCGGCAGGTGTGGTACGCAGCCCACTACGCCACTCGATGGAATCTCCCATATCACATGCCCACAGAGAAAGACATACAAGGTAGGCCTCAAGCAAGGACCATGAACATACATGGTCTTTCAGTTAAACGGGTTCATTAAAATGTTTAATGTATGTCCGCTGTTTTCTGAAAAAAAAAGACATACAAGGTTAGCCTCAAGCAAGGACCATGAACATACATGGTCTTTCAGTTAAATGGGTTCATTAAAATATTTAATGTACGTCAGCTGTTTTGTTTAAAGTTTGCATTAACTTCCATGTCAAGTTAAAAACGTATTTTAGCTGAATTGTGTTGTTGAGACCTTAATTGTTGTTTGAGCTCACTTGAGCTTTCAGAATCCAGGGCAAACTTCCCTTTAGATATTAACCACATGTGTATATGATTATATGCGTAATCATGTGTCATTACAAATTAAATGCACCCACATATACTTGGAAGCACTTTTTACTCTTATATGTTTAAAAAGAATTGTCTCAGAAACAGCAGAGTCAATCAGAGTAAATGTGACGTTAAAACGTGTAGATATATCAATAGTTTTATTTGCACGTTCTCACACTTTTGAATTGTAAAGAAATGAACGTGGAAATCTCTGCGCGTTTAGGAAAGAACGTAAAGAACGGACTGTTTGTGGTTAGTGCACAAATGGTTTAATTCAAATGAACTTTTTCCACATATAACCTTTTTATACGTCTCTTTACAGTTTGTGTCAAATCTGTTTCAAACAACAAAGAGTTTAAGCAAATGTGCCTAATTCACTTGCCTTTTTACAAAAGCAGATAGTATGATTTTGGATTGGCTTAATGCACATAGCTGTACAATTCACTACAATGCAATCTCATGAAGTCACTCCGTATGAGTGTTTTCTTTGTAAGACGAGATTAAGTACTTCTACACAATTTTGTAGCAACATTTTGCATTTAATCATTCGACTCTGGTTTGACTTTTGTCTTACTTTATTTCCATGACAGTGTTTGTTTTTCTTGATCTGTATTTTAAAGTGGTATTCCAGTAAGGTTACACTTGATATGTTCCCAGATATAATTGAGAGAGAGTGCAAACACCAGTGTTACGAGTGCCCCAAAAGATACAGGACTCTGCAAGGTAATTGTGTTCCCACATTGAATGTGATTTTGCTTTTAAACAAACTGTTTGTTACAGATATTCTTACTTCTACAACAAAAAAATGCACACAAAATTATCAATCTGATGTTCTTTTAATTGTTCTGCAGTCATATTAATCTGACTTAGGCCGGTATTCCTGAAGCTCTTCAGTAACAAAAGGGGACAAAATAAGATAAATGTTTGTTGGTTATAGGTTTGTTTATTTAGCAAGGTTTAGAAATAAGGGGCCTTTTTAAAAAAAAAGGCGACCAAGTATGGGGTCTTAACACTGTTGCCGTGCCGGATCTTGGTTAAAGAGCCGGAGACATATAGTTATATTTTGCTTAAATGCTACATTTCTTAAGACACTTTTCCCTAAGGGGCCGGGCCTTTTCCTGGTTATTTTTTTAAAAATGCAATTTCACGATGGGGTTTTTTTTTTTTTAATGTCTACTGAAAATTATATAAATTAAATGTATAGACTTTTTGTTAGATATAATTGAAATGAAACTAAGATATACTGGTAGTTATCATAAGAAACTAATAAAAAAACTTGTTTTTTTTCAAATGTGGATTTTTTTTACCATTTAACCTTTGGAATGGGTTGATTTAACAGACCAGACAGTAGATATTGCAGCCTTAGAGCATTTTGAATGCTGGCTTAAGCAGGTTTGTTTGTTCGTTACAGCCCTGCAGAAGCACATGATCGTTCACGAGGCAGGTGCCCGGAGCCCTGACAGCCTCTACGAGCCTTCGTCCAGCAACCAGCTCCACCTAGACGGAACCCCTGGGCGGCGCAAGAGCTGCATACCCACACACATAAAGCAGAAAATCATCCAGGCCAAGAAAGCCAAGGTCAGTGTGCAATGTGTAAAGCGTATATTCCTTAACCATGAAAAACCAAGGTGGGGTGTGCAATGTGTATAGTGTATATTTTAAACTATGAAACATGTTTGTGAATCTCGAATGTCAGGGTTACAAATAATGCATTGTAGTATGTGGGAGTGTAAGCATATCACCAAAAACAAGTTATGTGTAAACCAGATGATACGCCATCTTTGAATAAGCTAATCTACGAAGACAGTTTAGGCAAATGCATTAAAAGCACATAAAGCCCCAAAATCTACAAAAATTTTGTACAATATTTTCAAAAAAAAGTTCCTTATAGCAATTGCCAAAATTTCAATGCTAGATGTAGTCAGGTAACATAGATTTAACAAGATACAAAATGCTCTTTTTTCTGGGGGACAATATATTCAACTCAGGTTCATGTACCAAGTTAGTGTTTGTGTGTCATATGAATAGATATCGTTGTAGGAAACTAAAATGGAATATATTTTGCCACAAAAAAATAAAAACAAGCATTTTGTATCTTGTCAAATCTCTGTAACCATACCACATCTAGAGTTTAAATTTTTGCTTTTGCTATAAGGAACATTGATTTTTTATGTGCTTACAATATTTTTACAATATTGTACACATTTTCTTTGATTTTGAGTATTTAAGTTACTTTAAGCTTTGTTAAACCACAGTGTGGACTGGCTCATAATTATGTGTTCAAGAACTCCTGTTATTCATTTAACATGTTAAGTATTATCGTAGCTAAAGATCCAAAAATAATTAATGATCGTATAATTATAGGAGATTACAACAGCTGATGCTGCCAACGTGGGGACTGCAGCCTCCAGTTCAGGGGTCTACCATTGGAAGAAAACATCAGCTAACATCTACCTTAACAAGTAAGCTCATAAACCACAGTGTTTGTTTTCATTTAAAATGGGGTCCGGTAATCAGGTCATGGACCCACTAACATCTACATGTACCTCAACAAGTAAGGGTCAATGGACAAAATTTATGTTTTTTTTTAGATCTCAATATTTTGTACAACTCCCATCCATATAAGTTCAACCTTAGTGAATATAATACTGAAAACACTTGTGTTCTCAATATTTAAGCATTTGTTTTGCAAAACAACAACAACACTCATTTCCCAATTTTAGTCTAAGCGTTGCAAATTTTCCCAATCAAAAGGGACCCAGCCCAAAATGGTGAAAAAACACTGAACCACTAGCATCTACCTGCACAAGTAAGGGACATAAGCCACTTACATCTACCTGAACAAGTAAGGGTCATAAACCACTAACATCTACCTGAACAAGTTAGGGTCATAAACCACTAACATCTACCTGAACAAGTAAGGGTCATAAACCACTAACATCTTCCTGAACAAGTAAGGTTCATAAACCACTTACATCTATCTACCTGAACAAGTAAGGGTCATAAACCACTAACATCTGCCTGAACAAGTAAGGGTCATAAAGAACTTACATCTACCTGAACAAGAAAGGGTCATAAACCACTAACATCTACCTGAACAAGTAAGGTCATAAACCACTAACATCTATATTAACAAGTAAGGGTCATAAACCACTTACATCTACAAACAAGTAAGGGTCATAAACCACTTACATCTACATTAACAAGTTAGGGTCATAAACCACTAACATATACCTGAACAAGTAAGGGTCACAAACCACTAACATCTACATTAACAAGTAAAGGTCATAAGCCACTTACATCTACCTTAACAAGTAAGGGTCATAAACCACTAACATCTACCTGAACAAGTAAGGGCCATAAACCACTAACATCTACCTGAACAAGTAAGGGTCATAAACCACTAACATCTACCTGAACAAGTAAGGGTCATAAACCACTAACATCTGCTTGAATAAGTTCGGGTCATGAGTTACTAACATCTACCTGAACAAGTAAGGGTCTTAAACCAATAACATCTGCTTGAATAAGTTCGGGTCATGAGCCACTAACATCTACCTGAACAAGTAAGGGTCTTAAACCACTTAAATTTGCTTGAATAAGTTTGGGTCTTGAGCCACTAACATCTACCTGAACAAGTTACAGTCATAACATAATCATATATACCTGAACATGTTTGGGTTATCAGTCAGTGTACTGAAAATATTGTCATCCTTTTGAATCAGGTTGTTTTTCAATGAAAAATAGCTGCTGATTTTTCCAGGAGTTACCATTTTGTATTGTCATCAAATATCATGTATTCTGGTCAACTTGTTTTAGATGCTGGTTGATAATTAGACAATAAAATCATAGCATGCAAATCTGAAATAAGAGATGTAAAAACAAGCCGGTAGCAAATGATGTTTAACTTTGTTTCTTTATTGTTTCTTTTATAATCATTTTGTATTCCTTTATTAACTGTTTAAATTTATATAATTGTTGAACTAAATTTTGTATTAACGAGTCTCTATTAAACTGATTCAGCAACCTTTTTCTTAATTTTGTTGAAGCTGAAGCTATTTAAAGGGACCTGTTTACAGTTTGTCAAAATGACCATTTATAGCTCACCTGAGCACAACGTGCTCATGGTGAGCTTTTGTGATCGCCTTTTGTCCGTCGTCCATTGTCCGTCGTGCGTTGTGCGACGTCAACATTTGCCTTGTTCACTCTGTAGAGGCCACATTTATTGTCCAAACTTCATGAAATTTGGTCAGAAGATTGGTCTCAATGATGTCTTGGATGAGTTAGATAATGGTTACGTGTGCTTGAAAAACATGGCTGCCAAGGGGCGGGGCATTTTTCCTTTTATGGCTATATTTGGCTGTAGCAAAATCTTGTTAACACTCTAGAGGCCACATTTATTGTCCGATCCTCATTAAACTTGGTCAGAAGATTCGTCCCAATAATATCTTTGACGAGTTCAAAAATGATGCCGGTTGGTTGAAAAACATGGCCACCACGGGGGCGGGGCTATTTTCCTTATATGGCTTTAGTAAAACCTTGTTAACACTCTAGAGGTCACATTTATTTTCCAATCATCATGAAACTTAATCAGAAGATTTTGTCCCAATGATATCTTGGATGAGTTGGAAAATGGTTTTGGTTGCTTTAAAACATGGCCACAAGGGGCGGGGCATTTTTCCTTATATGGCTATATACATGTATGGCTATAGTATAACCTTGTTAACACTCTAGAGGCCACATTTACTGTCCAAGGCTTCCAAGGGGTGGGGTATTTTTCCTTATATGGGTATAGTAAAACCTTGTTAACACTCCAGAGGCCACATTTATTTTCCGATCTTCATGAAACTTGATCAGAAGATTTATCCCAATATTATCTTGTTATCTCAGGTGAGTGACTTTGGACCTTTCAGGCCCTCTTGTTAAAAGTTGTTATAGATTTAAAAAAAAGTGTGTTTGCATAAATTATCAATTATATTTCAATAAGCAAAATAACAAACCATGCAAATAACACTCTTGACTAAGACAAATATTTTCTTACTCTATTTTCAGTTTTCAACTTTGTTTTGTCCCATCGTTTTCTTAATCACATTGTGATTGTATATCGTGATTTCCCTTTCTTGGTACAAGTCATTATAGTAAAGAGTGTTCACCGTCTATTTTCTGTATCGTTCCAGAACCCTTAAAAAGTACCAGAAGCGACATGGAGCAGAGATCATGAGACGCAACATCCAGTCTCAGCATCAGCAGCAGCAGCAACATCAACTGCAGCAGTTTGAATCTCAGAATCCTGAAGATGAAAACTGCCAAGAGAGCAAAGAAGATAACGCCGATGATTCTGATGGTATGCAGCAATCCATAGGGGGTATCTCGTGTTTTTACTGCAACATGGTCTTTGACAACAGCTCTCTGTTCAGCCTACACTTGCTCTCCCATAACCCTCCAGACCAGGCTACTATGACCTCTGGTTTCTCCACAAGCCAAATGGAGCAGCTTGGATCCCTGCTTGGTCTTGGACCCACAATCACCTCTGAGGGGGCAAGCGTGACCAACGAGGCCTCGCACCTGTACCTTTGCCCGGCCTGCCCCAAACAGTTCTTTCAGAAGACCGAGCTCATATCACACGTGAAACAGCATGCGAAAAGGCGACCAGCGAGTATGAAATCTGACCCAGATCCAAAACGACCTTACCAGTGCGAGGTTTGCAATAAATCATTCTCGACAGAGGATAGACTTGAGATGCACGCCGAGATTCATCAGATAGACCAGGCCAAGCCTCTGCAGTGCATGCACTGTTACAAGAGGTTTGTCAACAATTCGGCCCTGTCCTGCCATCTGAAGACACACAGCTCGCTGAAATACTACCAGTGCCCCATCTGCAACCTGGGATTTGACCACACGACCGCCATGCGGGAGCATAGCTACTTGCACGCAAACCCCAACGGTTCCTTCAACTGCCCCGAGTGCAACAAGGTGTTTCAGGAGTTCCTGGTGCTCAAGAGACACATGCGAGGTTTCCATAGTAACCGGGAGTTTCGCTGCGGCGAATGCGACCGGGCTTTCCCGCGACTAGATAAGCTGAAACTTCACTCGCTGACCCATACCTCCGAGAAGGAATTCATGTGTGAATCATGTGGAAAACAGGTACGAGAATTGAATTATTATTATAACCCCACAAACAAAGTTTAGGGGGGTATATAGGAGTGAACTTGTCTGTCGGTCGGTCTGTCTGTCGGTCCGTATTAAGTGTCCGCTCTCTAATTCAAGTACAGTCAACTCTCGTTATCTCGACATCGGATATCTCGATATTCTCGATATGTCGAATTAAGTTCAATGTCCCAACTTTTTTTCTTCTTAATCTATATAAATAAACATCGCATATCTCGATTTTCGTTATTTCGAATAATTCGATATCTCGATATAAAATTTTGTCCCGTGTCCCGCTTTTACATGTATTTCCTGTGGTTTATCTCGAAGTGCGAATAACTGTTCCAGTGTCGGCAAAAGGTGAGAACAAATTTCTTTGATTCTTCACCGCCCCGCTTCGCCCGGCTGCTCACGATACTGTGCGGTAGGAAATTGATCTGTTAATTGCATCAATGATCACATGGGTGTAATGTCGTTAGCCCTTAACACTTGAGTTAGGCCTGTCACTTTAACTGTCACTTTAACATCAGTTAACTGCAATTAATACACAGCCTGTATGTAGATCTGGGGATGTTGAGTAATAAAGATAATAAAGACAAGACTCAAAATGGCTTTTCATTAATATTTGATCCTGTACTAATAATCGATTGAACTTAGCATTTCAAACTACAAAATGTGCATGCACAGTTCAGTATTCCGGAACGTGATTTACGCATGTTCAGATGGAAAACCCTCGTCTTGATTGGACGTCAATTGCATTATAACTTTAAATAGCAACATTACCGGATGTTTACTCGACAGTTTAGAAAAATTATAACCGCATGTGTTCATGCAATTCTGTAATACTTAAAAACGTCATTTTAAGCATTTAAATAGCAAAATTAATTGTACCTCGTAAAAACGCGTATATATCAGGTAGAAATATACCACGGCTTTAGTTAGACCACATAGCAGGTATTTAGGTGTTTAAAACAAGGTAAATTTTCGTCTCATTTTTTCTTTGAAAACGCCTAATCGGATATCTCGAATTCTCGTTATCTCGATATTTTTTCTTGTTCCTGCCGACTTCGAGATAACGAGAGTGGACTGTAGTTTTCATCTGATGTTCACCAAACTTGGTCAGAAGTTGTATCTACATGATGTCTAGGCCAAGTTCGAAAATGGGCCTTACCAGGTCAAAAAAACTAGGACAGGGGGTCACTTAGTGCGTTTTAAACATTCAGCATATTGTCCGCTCTCTAATTCAAGTGGTTAGTTTTCATCCGATCTTCACCAAACTTGGTCAGAAGATGTATCTAGATGATGTCTAGGCCAAGTTCCAACATGGGCCTTGCCGGGTAAGTCACGGGGTCACTTAGTGCGTTATAAACATTCAGCATGTTGTCCGTTCGCTAGTTCTCTAATTCAAGTAGTTTTCATCCGATCTTCACTAAACTTGGTCAAAAGTTGTATCTACATGATGTCTAGGCCAAATTCGAACATCGGCCTTGCCGGGTCAAAACTAGGTCACGGCATCACTTAGTGCATTTTTAACATTCAGTATGTTTTCCGCTCTCTAATTCAAGTAGTTTTCATCCGATCTTTACCAAACTTGGTCAGAAGTTGTATTTAGCTGATCTTAAGGCCAAGTTAGAACATGGGCCTTTCTGGGTCAAAAACTAGGTCAAGGGGTCACTTTGTGCATTTTAAAAATTGAGCATGGTGTCCGCTGTTTTTTTGTGAAGACGACATGCAAAATATTACGCTATATATAATATAATGCTGCATATGGGGGTATTCGTCACGTCTGTGATAAAGCTCTAGTTAGGTTTGAAAAAATCAAGTTTCTTGGTTGTGTTATTTGAAAAATTAGTAAAAATTTGGAGAAAAGCATATTTGAAGATTGTAATACAGTACAACACATGAGCATTACTTTTGCAATTTGTTTTGTAACAGTATGATGTTCATTTCATGTATGATAGTGAATGACATAAACAAAGAACATTCTATGAATGTTTCAAACTGAGTGATATAAAATATGTATTAAAATGTCTTATTGCTAAGGAATGTTTAATTTTTTTTGCAATATTAGTTTTTGGTAAGAATCAAATGTATCAAAACTTATTTATGGTGTTAGAAAGAAAAGTTAAATATGAATGTTTGGGTTTTGTTAATAATTTAAGTTGTACTCATTTGAAAATTTGTACCACTTTACCAGCATGAAGAGTAAAAATCCATGCTGCGTTTTATTATTTATTTATATTTACCCTTCTTTTATCTGTTACTAGATATAGATTTTTAACAATAAGCACTAGTAAAAAATCAAAGACTTACAATTTCTGCACTAAAAATTCCACAACACTTTTTTCTCTCCAATTATGCTTGTTTCAGTTCAAGCGCCGTGACAAGCTAAAAGACCACATGCATCGAATGCACTCGGATGAACGAGTTGAGAAAGACCGCATGAAAGCAATGAAGCCCATAACAAGGAAATTCATCCCCAAAGTGGCCCCTACAGAGTTCCACAGGTTAGTTTGGTTCAGTCTAAACATATTTATTGGTTCATAATATAATATACATGTATAACAATCATGTGCAGTTTAAACAATGAAACGACCTTTCATGGATTATAAGAGAAGCATCTACCATGCTTTTATGAGTTCTTCTGTTCCATGCTGGAGTTACTGGAGAGTAAAATGCAATATAAATCTGGTAGATATGGATGCTTCAGAAAGAATACGATTTGTCGTTTAATTCTTATACTGGTGATATTATGTTTGTAAATTGCAAGAAATGACAGGGTATTAACCCTTTCACACTCAGCGGCAAGGTTAAAAATGGCTATGTGCAAACAGCATAAAACCAGAACAGCCTGCGAGTGACTCACAGTCTGTTCAGGTTTTATGCTGTTTGCTGCTTATCAGTATCTAAGCGTTGGAAATGAAGCCTTTAAAACTTGAATCTAGTAAGAAAGGTCTTTAATTAAATTTAACTTTCTATGGGACTACAATGTACAAACACATCAAAATACGTATCTAAGGGGTAAAGGGTTAATACCAATAAATGGAATAATCTAAAAAAAATTTCAACAGGTTCATCTACAAGTGCCATGTATGCATGCTGGGCTTCAAACGTCGGGGCATGCTGGTGAACCACATTGCAAAACGTCATCCGGAGATCAAGTTTGACACTGTCCCCGAGCTGAATCTTCCGATACTGAAGACGCAGCGCGACTACTACTGCCAGTACTGCGACAAGGTCTACAAGTCCAGCTCCAAGCGCAAGGCCCACATCCTCAAGAACCACCCCGGCTCAGAGCTTCCCCAGAGCGGCCGGAAGAAATCCGGGCTTACTGAGATACCCGGAATCCCGAACCCGACGTACTCGCAGACCGTGGGTAGTATCACCACCATGCCTCACCAGTGCAAGTTCTGCCACAAGCAATATGCCAGCAAGGCCAAGCTTCTGCAGCATATGCGCAAGAAGCACCCAGGTATGTGTCCTGGCTACAGGTATGTGTCCTGGCTACAGGTATGTGTCCTGGCTACAGGTATGTGTCCTGGCTACAGGTATGTGTCCTGGCTACAGGTATGTGTCCTGGCTACAGGTATGTGTCCTGGCTACAGATATGTGTCCTGGCTACAGGTATGTGTCCTGGCTACAGGTATGTGTCCTGGCTACAGGTATGTGTCCTGGCTACAGGTATGTGTCCTGGCTACAGGTATGTGTCCTGGCTACAGGTATGTGTCCTGGCTACAGGTATGTGTCCTGGCTACAGGTATGTGTCCTGGCTACAGGTATGTGTCCTGGCTATTAGGTTGGAAACAAGAAGCACCCAGGTATGTGTCCTGGCTATTAGGTTGGAAACAAGAAGCACCCAGGTATGTGTCCTGGCTATTAGGTTGGAAACAAGAAGCACCCAGGTATGTGTCCTGGCTATTAGGTTGGAAACAAGAAGCACCCAGGTATGTGTCCTGGCTATTAGGTTGGAAACAAAATTGAGCATCTTGGTGTTATAAAATTAGGTCACATTTTCAAGACAAGGATAGTTACATAATTCAGATTCTTATTTAAAAAAAAAAGCTTGTACCATTAAGACTTGTTTTAAAACATGACAATATTCATTCAATAAATGCAAAATAAATAAATCAAATTTAGTACTTTCTATAAATGTTTCAAATAGAGTTATGTTCAATATGTAATTGAATGTCTTGTTTCTGAGGCGTATTTTTTACGCAGGCACTTGCCCCGACGCCCAACGTAACCCCATCATGCTGACAAAGATGGAGGACGGGTCCATGGAGCATGATCACGAACTCATGGTGGAGCACTACAACGGGGGAACTGAGCAACCCCAGGAGAGTGCACAGGCTACTGACCTACTTACACAGGCTATGAGCGAACTGACCCAGTCTGTGGAGTTCAGACAGATCACCGGGGGCAACCCAGGGGACGGTACCACGTACCTGGCCACCAGGCTGGCAGAGGGCACACCTACCATGGTGCAGATTCAGACCTCCGGGGCGGGGTCCATAACGACTGATCTGGCCCACTTGAGTCAGGCCTTAAATCAGTTTGCTCCCAACCAGGCCCATCTGCCCATTCAGGTAAGATTACACGTATTCCAATTCCCATAGGGTCCCATTATGAAACTGCCAACTTTTAAAGCAATTTTCTGTTTTCTTGCCTGTCCTATATATACAATTTTGCAAGCCTAGTATCATTTTAAAGATGGATTTGTCCTCCATCAGTGCACACACATGTAGGATACAGGATATAACGATAAAAAGCATGGGTGCTATCGCCAAATAGCTTGTGAGCAGAAGAAACAAGAAACTCTTTAGAAATAGGCACTTCTTTGGAATTGACCAATTAGAGACACATGAACACTATGATTTAGCAGTGTCTTTTGAGTGAAAATTCTGGGCTGGTATAGAAAAGTATATATTTTTTTCGAAATGAGATCAAACCATTCCCAATTGAAGGCGTCCACATTTTTTTCTTCTTTTAGAATTCAACATATACGGAATCTTCCATCAAGATCTATAAGTTTAACCATAGTAAATTTAATATTGAAGACACTTTGATTATCAATTTTGAAGCATTTGTTAGTGAATTAACAAAACTAATTTCCCAATTTTAGTCAAAACTCCGCGATTTTTCCCAATCCATTGGGACCTGGTCCGATTCCAAAAATGATGTAAACCCCACTGTTTAGTGCATTGTAACCTTCAGGTGCAAGTGTCCTCCAGTGGTGGCGGGGCACAGATCCAGATCCCTATCCTCACGAGTCAGACGGGGCTGCCAGGAACCACACAGATTGTTACCATGGAGACCGCGGACGCCGACGGGAACCCACAGCAGAATCAGGTGTGCTTCCCGTCACTAAATTTTGTGTCTGGAACATACCTTCCAAAAAACTGGGTACACTACAAGACCATTGGGAAAAATTGAGTAACTTTCGTATAAGCAGGACTAACTCTGCCATTTGTTAAATAAGCCAATGGCTACACATTGACACATTTTGCTGAAGAAATATCAGGTTGTCTACACAATTTTCTTCATAAAAACCCATGGAATAGCCAAAATGACAAGATTATTGCCCTAGCAAATCAATTTTGGGTAAAGGAAATGTTGGGTCAGGGAAAGCCCTGGAATGTCTGTATTAATTGTTTACAAATCTATTTTTAGGTATTGTGATGTACATTTTTAGAATGACTTGATATCTGGTCTTCAAATTAAGTTGTTCAATTTTATGTCACTGTGCTAACTTCTTGTTCCATTATAATAATTTATATCATGTTTATGTTTGTATCACTGAATTGTTTCAAACTCTCTGTGGTGTTAAGAAGTGAATTGTTGTACATTTCTTGACGGAATGTTTAAGGTTGTTTCCATCAATTGGTTATACCATGTTATGCAAACGTAATTATTTAATATGATCTGTTAGAAATGTGTTTTGTCCATTTGATGGGACTGTGTCCCTGTTCCTTTTACTGATTTTAGTTGTATTTTTGTATACCCCCAGTAGGGTGGCATATAGTCAGTATGTCAGTCCGTCCGAAAACTTTAAAGTAACAATCACGCTAAAAAATATCGAATATTTCGTTAAATAAAGCTAACCCATAAAAAAAACAATGTTCCTTTTAGCAAAATGCAAAATTTCAACGTTAGATGTTGTCTGGTTGAATTGATTTAACGAGATACAAAATGCTTGTTTTTATTTTTTTGTAGCCACAAATAATTCCATTTATATCTCTCGTGAAATATCCGAACATTTACGGGCGAACACGAGATTGGATACAGTAAGCGTCGGAAGCATGAATAATCATTCTGTGAAATCAAAATGAATTCTGGGTAAATGGAACTTAGCGAATGCGAAAATGGCTTGTATAAATTATGCAAATGAACGCAACCCGAATGAATCCGATCCTGACTCAAAAGCGAAAGTAGATTACATCGTGGAACGATATTTAGATATTTAGATGCTTAAAACTTGCGGAATGCTTGTAATATAACGTTTTTACATCAATGTTACTTTTTTTTAGGGTCTTCCTATTGTAATTAACCATCGTATGGTACTACTTGTTGTCGAATGTTTTTATATAGCATAATACAGTAGCCGTATGTATTGGTTAGCGTGATAGTGACTTTAATGGTCATAACTTTTTCAATTCTAGTATTTCACATAGCAACTTGATATTTGGCATGCATGTGCATCTCATGGAGCTGCACATTTTGAGTGGTGAAAGGTGAAAGTCAAGGTCATCCTTCAAGGTCAAATATCTAATATATGGCGTCTGTCCGTCCGTCCGAAAACTTTAACATTGGCCATAACTTTTTCAATATTGAAGATAGCAACTTGATATTTGGCATGCATGTGTATCTCCTGGAGCTGAACATTTTGAGTGGTGAAAGGTGAAGGTCAAGGTCATCCTTCGAGGTAAAATGTCAAATATTTCGTCCGTCCGAAAACTTAAACATTGGCCATAACTTTTTCACTATTGAAGATAGCAACATGATATTTGGCATGCATGTGTATCTCGTGGAGCTGCACATTTTGAGTAGTGAAAGGTCAAGGTCAAAATAAAAATCATTTCTCCATTCAATCTCTTACTTACTTCTCGTGGAGCTGCACATTATGAGTGGTGAAAGGTCATCCTTCAAGGTCAAAAGTCAAAGCTTCAAAGCGGCGCAATAGGGAGCATTGTGTTTCTGACAAACACATCTCTTGCTTTAGTTGAAACAATTTGTTTTCATTTGTCGATGTCAAACATGGTATAAATGGATAGTACGCAAGTAAATTTTTGATGTATCACATAGTAATGGATAGTCTGCAAGTAAATTTTTGATGTTACACATAGTAATGGACAGTAAGCAGTTTGTTAATTTAACAACACTAAGTCGGTGTCTTGTACAACCCTAGTAAGCTTTATGTCCTCCACCAAAGGCTGAGGGATGTAGTTTTGGTGTTGTCCGTCAATCCATCCGTCAAATCGTCAGTCACAAACAATTTAGGGTAATATCTCAGAGACTATATAAGATTTCGACATGAAATGCCTTAATTTTGTTGATATTATTTGCATCATGGAATATCAGCACCTTGTGTTTTTATAGCTTTTGACCTACTTTTGGCATGGGTCACATTCATTCACCTTTTCACATATCACATGTTGTGAATTAAAAGTTGTCTGTAATATAACAATGTAGGCATTTATATTCGATTCATTTAGACTACCTTAACATTTAAGTACAATTATATCAAGTCCATCTTATAAGTTAATATATTGCATATCAAATATTAAGTACCTATGAATTATTAAAAAATACATGGAATTCAATTTTGCCTTGTTTTGTGTTTTTGTTCTATCCACCTAATTAGATGTTACCATTTTCATATATTTTAAAATGTCTTCAAATATACTGACTTTATAAAGTGATTGTGATTGCTTATTATTCAAGTTTTTAATACAAAACACTACTAGCACTTAAAATATTCTCCAATCTATTGACATAATTAATGGTTATTGATAGTTTACACTTAACTTTAATAAAACATTTTACTACTAGTAGACCTACATTTATTAGATCCCTTTACAGTTGCAAATATGCATCCCTTTGAAGTGATGATGCATTCCTAAGGATTTTCTTCCTCCTTTGTTTTGGTAGATTAGATTATAAGTTAAGATGCATGAAATGTTTTAACAGAACATATTTTTTGGTTTTGTTGTTGCTAAGTTCTTGATTGTATTGCTATGTTCTTGATAGTTATGTTTATTATTCATATATTAAATAACATGAATCAATATTGTTGTATTTATTACAAAATAACACATTTCAAACTTGAACTGTCACCATAATTCCTAAAATATGCATGCTTATATGTCAGTGGGCATTTGCAGTTCTGTGTTTAATAACTGGTTTCTCAGCAATTCAAACATCAAAGGGTCATCTTGATACCTAATATTAGTTGGGATATTCCCTGGACAAAATTTCAGCATAAACATTACAAGAGGGACAATGGCTGGAAGGGGATCGCTGAAGAAAACAATAAACTTTACTGTTCTGAACTGGTTATTTCTGTCAAAGGCCATATAAGGAAAACTGTCAACTCACCCCTTTTCGTTTTAAGCTGTACTGCTATCTCTACCCAGACATTAACAATATTTTTAGCAGAATAAAAGGTTGTTTTGTTCAACAGGTATCAATAAAATAAATGTTCTGAGCAAAATTCATTATGAAAAAGGAAAAAAATAGTGATACCTAGATTGTTCAACAAGGTTCACTATAGTCATGGAAGGATGAATGTCCCATCCCTGGCTGCCATGGTTTTCAAAGAACAATTTTCCAATTTTAATGGAGAATTTGATAGAATACTTGGGTAAACAGTTCACAACAAATCAAGTCCTTGTAATGTTTCATTTGACACATTTTCAATACGAGAGCAATATACAATTATATTTTAAGTTTCAAATGTTCAACAGACGCAGTACAAATATAATTCCAAAATATATTTGTAAGAATTGCATGTACACATTAAAAATTAACTTTTACACAGCATTTATTTTTTAAGTGCTTTCCACGAGAGCTGATTTGGCATTATGGACATGTCAATAATTTTATTTAAGCATTCAGATTATGTTCTATTAAAAAAAAGCTTCACGTCCAAATTTCATGCATGTTTAATTGTCCTAAAGCTTTTTGTTCTATAAATCTATGATACAAAACATGTTATAAGCAGATTGTTGATGTAGTAGTGTTTGGAATAAGGAGAACTGCCCTGCTATATGAGCTATCTTTATTATGACATGGTAGTGTCTGCCTGATTTGGAACCAGGAGGTCGCGGGTTCAATCCCCATTGTGGTTGGTGATATTTCTGGCTCGGTAACAACGACTGCCTGTTCTTTTTTGAAGGTTAATTGTTTTACAAACTGATCCTTTCTAGTACAAATGTAATGGATCCAGTTCATGGATTTTTTAGCCATTTTGGGAAAAAATCATATAAATTATTATACCCCCACAAACAAAGTTTAGGGGGGTATATAGGAGTGAACTTGTCAGTCAGTCGGTCTGTCTGTCTGTATTTAGTGTCCACTCTCTAATTCAAGTTGTTTTCATCTGATCTTCACCAAACTTGGTCAGATGTTGTATCTAGATGATGTCTAGGTCATGTTCGAATGTCATGCCGGGTAAAAAACTAGGTCATAGGGTCTAGGTCAAGTTCGAATATGGGTCATGCCAGATCAAAAACTAGGTCACAGGGTCACTTAGTGCGTGTTTTAACATTCAGCATGGTGTCTGCTCTCTAATTATACACCCACAAACGAAGTTTAGGGGGGTATTTAGGAGTGCACTTGTCGGTCGATCGGTCTGTCGATCTGTCTGTCGGTCCGTATTAAGTGTCCGCTCTCTAATTCAAGTAGTTTTCATACCACTTCACCAAACTTGGTCAGAAGTTGTATCTAGATGATCTTAAGGCCAAGTTCGAACATGGGCCTTGCCGGGTCAAAAACTAGGTCACGGGGTCACTAAGTGCGTTTTTTAACATTAAGCATGGTGTTCTCTCTCTTATTCAAGTAGTTTTCATCCGATCTTCACCAAACTTGGTCAGAAGTTTTATCTAGATGATCTGAAGGCCAAGTTCAAACATGGGCCATGCCAGATCAAAAACAAGGTCACAGGGTCACTTAGTACGTTTTACATATTTAGCATCGTGTTCGCTCTCTTTTTCAAGTAGTTTAAATCCGATCTTAACCACACTTGGTCAGAAGTTGTAACTAGATGATAATGCCGGGTCAAAAACTAGGTCACGGGGTCATTTAGTGTGTTTTAAACCTCACCATGTTGTCCGCTCTCTAATTCAAGTAGTTTTTATTCTATCTTCACCAAAATTGGTCAGAAGTTGTAGCTTGATAATGTCTATGGCAAGTTTGAATATGGGTCATGCTGGGTCAAAAACAAGGTCACGAGGTTACTTAGTGTGTTTTAAACCTCACAATGTTGTCCGCTCTCTAATTCAAGAAGTTTTCATACAATCTTCACCAAAATTGGTCAGAAGTTGTATCTAGATGATGTCTAGATAAAGTTTGAATATGGGTCATGCCGGGTCAAAAACTAGGTCACAGGGTATCTTTGTGCGTTTTAAACCACACCATGTTGTCCGCTCTCTAATTCAAGTAGTTTTCATCCAATCCTCACCAAACTTGGTCACAAGTTTTATCTAAATGATCTCTAGGAATAGTTAGAACATGGGCCTTTCTGGGTAAAAAACTAGGTCAAGGGGTCACTTAGTGCGTTTTAAAAATTGAGCATGGTGTCCGCTGTTTTTTGTGAAGACGACATGCAAAATATTATGTGGCATGTGGGGTATTCGTCAAGTCTGTGACAAAGCTCTAGTTCAAGTAGTTTTCATCTGATCTTCACCAAACTTGGTCAGAAGTTTTATCTAGATGATCTTAAGGCCAAGTTCAAACATGGGCCATGCCAGATCAAAAACTAGGTCACAGGGTCACTTAGTATGTTTCAACACATACACCATGGTGTCCGCTCTTTAATTCAAGTTGTTCTCATCTGATCTTCACCAAACTTGGTCAGATGTTGTATCTAGATGATGTCTAGGTCAAGTTCCAATGTCATGCCGGGTCAAAAACTAGGTCATGGGGTCACAGTGCATTTTTAGCTCATCTATTTTTTGAAAAAAAAATTGAGCTATTGTCATTACCTTGGCGTCGTTGTCCGGTTTAGTTTTGCGTTTAGGTCCACTTTTCTCATAAAGTATCAAACTTACTTACTATCATGAGGGGACTGGGCAGGCAAAGTTAGACAACTCTGGCGTGCATTTTGACAGAATTATGTGCCCTTTTTATACTTAGAAAATTGAAAATTTTGGTTAAGTTTTGTGTTTAGGTTCGTTTTATTCCTCAAGTATCAAAGCTAATGCTTTCATACTTGCAACACTTACTATCTATCATAAGGGGACTTTGCAGGCAAAGTTATGTAACTTTGACTGGCATTTGACAGAATTATGTGCCCTTTTTATACTTAGAAAATTTAAAAATTGAAAATTTTGGTTAAGTTTCGTGTTTAGGTCCACTTTATTCCTAAATTATAAAAGCTATTGCGTTCATACTTGCAACACTTACTATCATAAAGGGACTGTGCAGGCAAAGTTATGTAACTCTGACTAGCATTTTGACGGAATTATGGGCCCTTTATACTTAGAAAATTGAAAATTTGGTCAAGTTTTGTGTTTTGGTCCACTTTACCCATAAGTATCATAGATATTGCTTTCATACTTGGAACACTCGCAAACTATCATAAGGGGATAGTAAAGGACAAGTTGCATAACTCTGGTTGTAATTTTTACGGACTTATGGCCCTTTTTTGACTTAGTAACTTTGAATATATGGTTAAATTTTGTGTTAAGATCCACTTTACTTCTAAAGTTTCAAGGCTATTGCTTTCAAATTTCAAAAAATTTCATGTTATCATGAAGGTACTGTAGTTGAATTTTACCTTGACCTTTGAATGACCTTGACTCAAGGTCAAATTATTAAATTTTGCTAAAATTGCCATAACTTCTTTATTTATGATTAGATTAAATTGATACTTTGACAAAACAACTCTTAACTGACATACCACAAAAGCCTCCACCCAAACCATCCTCCCGCCCCCCCCCCCCCATTTTTTTTTTAAGATTATCTAATAAATGACCACCACACCTTCACACTATACCCCGCCCCATCCCCCCCCCCCTATTTTTTTTTTTTAAATAAGTTTTTTTTCTTTTTTTTTGCATTTTTGGAAGATAATGGACCACACCCCAACAGTTTACACCCTCTCCACTCCACCTCTCCCTCCTTTGTGATTGAAATTGAGATAGGTCCTTTCACCTTTAAAAAAGAAAAATAGATGAGCAGTCTGCACCCGCAAGGCGGTGCTCTTGTTTAACATTCAGTATGGTGTCCCGTGTTTTTTGTGAAGACAACATGCAAAATATTCTGTGTCAATGCGGCATGTGGGGGTATTTGTCACGTCTGTGACAAACTCTAGTTGTCATATACTTTATAAGATAATTAAGAAATACTTTTTTTTTTTGGAAATTGGGATTTTAAAAAATAATTTTGCTTTGGGATCAGGTCCATTTGATGGCCTTTTTTAAGCAGAAAAAAAACTTGCAAAAGTAGTTGTATGCTGTTTTGATGTAATATGGTCTGGAGGTAATGTGCAAGTAGAACACTGAAGAGAAACTAGGACAGCAGTTGTCACAATTTATTACGGCACATTGTTCTGTTTTTCACATTAAAAATACAACAAAAAATCAGCATTCATATTCAATGTCAAATAATTAAAAAACTAAATTGGGAAAACTGTGGTGAGAACTCACTTTGCTGTGTGTGAAAATGTAACCTAATTATAACAACAAGGGCTGTTTGTAAAACATGCATGCCCCCCATATGGGCTCTCCGTTGTAGTGAGAGCCATTGTGTGAATATGTTTTTTGTCACTGTGACCTTGACCTTTGACCTAGTGACCTCAAAATCAATAGGGGTCATCTGCGAGTCATGATCAATGTACCTATGAAGTTTCATGATCCTAGGCCCAAGCGTTCTTGAGTTATCGTCTGACAACCACCTGGTGGACGGACCGACCGACATGAGCAAAGCGATATACCCCCTCTTCTTCGAAGGGGGGCATAATAACTTGTATGCAATATGAATTACCAAACATTACTTATAACAAATCCAAAAAGAACAGACAATGCATTTTATATGCAAATTTATGCATGCATATGTAAATCAAATGACTATTGAAATATTATAATCAATTAATGGTTATACTGTAATATATTCTATTATTGAGTGTAATTAAACTAACAAATGCATACGGCAATATACAGGAATTACTTAAACAAGAGCTGTCAGAGGACAGTGCGCTCGACTATTCGAGTGATTGACAGTATAACGTAAGCCATCATGGGGAAATTGTTCATATTCAATAAGGTCAAGGTAATATAGTCATATTTCACATATAGTAGTCGAGCTAGAAAGCCCAAGATTGCTGAACAGTAAAGGGATCATTTTACACTCTAAAGCCCATGCAAAAGAAAAAATGTATTACATAAAAGGGAACAAGGACAGCGGATGTCACAATTTATTGAAACAGCTATTTCCTACGTTGCTCTATGTGATTTTGCATGTCCTTAATATTATTATTATACTATAAGTTTTCTCAAGCATATGATGTCAAAAGACTAAAAGTTACACGGCACACAGGACATTATGTCATTTTCCAAAAGCTATCTTGTCTCCACAAAACCTTAATGTCTGGAGATGCTTGCCAAAATGGATAGAAGCAGAAAACAACGGGCTAAAAGTACACTTGTCAAATTTGACACAAAGAACATTAATTGTCAAGTACAGTATTGGAATCAAAAATGTAAAATTAACAAAATCCAGTTGTTCTTTATTTTCTAAATTTTTATATTTTTTAATGAACAGTCTTGTTTTCTTTAATTATTTAAAATTAAATATAAAAATATAAAACTAACAATAAATATTTAAAGAACACAAAAAACATCATGAATATAAATTACTTTGTTCACATTTTCTGTAAATTCCTGCTGCCATTTATGTATCACAGATTAAGTCAAAATCATCAACATTGATTCGATTCTTGTTATCTCCATATACAACTTGCTTAAATTATCTCCTGAATCCATTCTCGCTTTTGTTCTGCAAGTTTTTCACTAGATTTAATACAGATCAGTTATCTAGTGGATTATTCCATTATGTATTTCACTAGACTCCACCTAATCAAGTACATTAAAACTAGCAAAATAATAAAGTGATAAAAGATAAATCGTTTAAGCCTTTCCTACTCAGAAGCAAGGCGAAAATGGCTATGTGCAAACCTTAGATACTGATGAGCAGCAAACAGCATAAAACCTGAACAGACTGCGAGTAACTTGCAGGCTGTCCAGGTTTATGCTGTTTGCACATAGCCTTTTTTCATTTTGTTTATGAGTGGGAAAGGGTTTAAGACAATATTATATTATTGGTACTTATCAAGTGCTCAAAAGCAGTAACAACAAACACCAACATCACTTTAGCATAATGACTAAACTAGAGTTTTTGTAAAAGAGATTCTTCCAGAGATCTATGTTTTCAAACAAAACAGGCATGTAAATAAGTATTTTAAAAAAGCTAACAACATCATGTAAAATGGATACATTTCATATAATATCAGCAACACTAAAACCAACATCACTGGATCCATACAATGACTACCATGTTGCAAAACTTCAAAGGTTTTATTTGTAGTTTCAACAACAATCAATACAATCATTTATGGCCTAATTTCGTTCATAGTCAACATTTTTGGTCTCACATAAAAAAAACATACATCCTTATACTTCATTGATAGTCCACTCCATGAGATTTAAACCTCCGTTTTCTTGTTAACCCTTTCCCCCTCAGAAGCAAGTCAAAATGGCTAAGTGCAAACAGCATAAAACAAGAACAGCCTGCGAGTAACTCGCAGTCTGCTCAGGTTTTATGCTGTTTGCTGCTCATCAGTATCTAAGGTTTGGAGATGAAGCCTTAAAAACTTAAACCTAGTAAGAAAGGTCTTTAAGCAAAATTTAACTTTCAAAGGAACTACAAATGCGTCAAAATACGTATCTTAGTGGTAAAGGATTAAAACCACATGCATCCATTCATATTCCATTAATGGATTCTATTCAGAGATTCGCACTTGTATAGTCGTGTTATAAATTTTCATCAGATCCTATACACTCACAGTGATTTTTTTGCTCAAAATTACCGCTGATTTTTGGCTGCTTCCCAATCGCAAAATTCCATTTTTTCCCCAAAAAATCTGACCAATATTTCCCCCAAAAAGCCAAATTTAAAAACAATATTATTTTTTTAAAGAAAGAAGTCTTATGACTTAATTATGAATTCTTAACTCTAGGTCTCAACTTTCTTTTTTAAACATCCGACAAAATACATATGTAAATGTATATATATAGTCCTTTTTGACAATAAATAATTCCCAAATTATTGATTTAAAATAAATACCAATTCGACCACACTCCTTTTCCCAAAATGGCTAGAAAACCTCCTTAATATGCACTTGAAAACAATATTAATTCTGTTACTTATAATCATATTTATAATGCTTAATTTTTTTTCAATATCATGGTTTATCGCTCTATTTTTCCCAATTTCATGGTTTATCGTGCTAATTTTCCCAATTCAAATGGCACAGGCTGTAACAAATAAAAGCAACAAAAATCCCTGATCCATATGGCACTCGCTCTCGGCCAACAGATTTTTATGTATGTGCATGAAGTGTCTTCCCAGATTAGCCCGTAAAGTTGCACAGCTAATCAGGGACAACCCGTAAAGTTGCACAGCTAATCAGGGACAACCCGTAAAGTTGCACAGCTAATCAGGGACAACCCGTAAAGTTGCACAGCTAATCAGGGACAACCCGTAAAGTTTGCACAGCTAATCAGGGACAACCCGTAAAGTTGCACAGCTAATCAGGGACAACCCGTAAAGTTGCACAGCTAATCAGGGACAACCCGTAAAGTTGCACAGCTAATCAGGGACAACCCGTAAAGTTGCACAGCTAATCAGGGACAACCCGTAAAGTTGCACAGCTAATCAGGGACAACCCGTAAAGTTGCACAGCTAATCAGGGACAACCCGTAAAGTTGCACAGCTAATCAGGGACAACCCGTAAAGTTGCACAGCTAATCAGGGACAACCCGTAAAGTTGCACAGCTAATCAGGGACAACCCGTAAAGTTGCACAGCTAATCAGGGACAACACGTAAAGTTGCACAGCTAATCAGGGACAACACGTAAAGTTGCACAGCTAATCAGGGACAACCCGTAAAGTTGCACAGCTAATCAGGGACAACCCGTAAAGTTGCACAGCTAATCAGGGACAACCCGTAAAGTTGCACAGCTAATCAGGGACAACCCGTAAAGTTGCACAGCTAATCAGGGACAACCCGTAAAGTTGCACAGCTAATCAGGGACAACCCGTTAAGTTGCACAGGCTAATCAGGGACAACCCGTAAAGTTGCACAGCTAATCAGGGACAACCCGTAAAGTAGCACGAGCTCATCAGGGACAACACATAAAGTTGCACGAGCTAATCAGGGACAACACTTTCTGTTGTCATTTAATTATTTTCGTTTATAGTAAGTCACTTCTTAACAAAATTAAAGTCTAGGCATTCTAGATAAACATGAGCAGACTTCACAGACTAATCTGAGATGACATACATTTACCGACAGGATAATATTATTCTTATTATCCGCTGTGATCTTAATTCAGGTAGCTCCATGCATCTCTACATATATCCAGACTCAAAGATTCTGGTTTCATTCAAACCTCTGCCGTCTCCGTGCCACCGTTCACCTCCTCTGTTCTCCCGACACCGGTGAGGGGCACGGTGCTCTCAAGTGAGTCCGGGGGTAGCTTGTCCAAGGCGGCACGCTCGGCGCGGTGCTCCTTCTTGTTAGGGCCCCAGTCTGGCGTAGGCTTGGTAAGGAACTTTATACTCTGGTAAAATGTGAAGCAACATTTGGTGATAAAAATTACAACACAAAGTTAGGGTGGACACAACATTATCAAAAACATGTTTTAGTGCTTCATATTGACCCTTGCTTTGGGAAAACTGGGCTTAATGCATGTGCGTAAAGTGTTGTCCCAGAAAAGCCTGTGCAGTTGACACAGGCTAATCATGGACTACAATTTCCACATGAAGGATTTTTGTTGGAAAGAAAAAAATCCATAATATCCGAAAGTGTCATCGCTGATTAGCCTGTGTGGACTGCACAAGCTAATCTGGATGACACTTTACGCATATGCCTGAAGCCTTTATTGATCATTATGAATCTTAAAAAGGGGTTTTGAAACTTACCTGAACTGAAACTAGCATTTTGTGAGTAATTTGGATACAAATAACTTAGTGTTTCAGCACTCTTACCAATTTACTAAGATTGGTCGAAGCTACTTAGAACTTTTTTGAAGCATCTTTCCTCTAGGACATACACATTAACCTTTTACCACTTAGATACATATTTTAACCCTATACCACTTAGATACATATTTTAACCCTTTACCACTTAGATACGTATTTTAACCCTATACCACTTAGATACATATTTTAACCCTATACCACTTAAATACATATTTTAACCCTTTACCACTTAGATACATATTTTAACCCTTTATCATTTAGATACGTATTTTAAACCCTTTATCTTTTAGATACGTTTTTTAAAACCCATTACCACTTAGTTACATATTTTAACTCTTTACCACTTAGACACGTATTTTAACCCTTTACCACTTTTCTTACTAAATTCCATTTTTATGTCCCCCACCACTATAGTGGGGGGAATATTGTTTTTGCCCTGTCTGTTGGTTTGTTTGTGTGTTTGTTTGTGTGTTTGCGTTAAACTTTAACATTTGCCATAACTTTTGCAATATTGAAGATAGCAACTTCATATTAAGCATGCAAGTGTATCTCATGGAGCTGCATATTTTAAGTGGTGATAGGTCAAGGTCGAATATATGGGTCAAAATCGCTTATTTAATGTACACTTTTGCAATATAAGAGATAGCAACTTGTTGTTTGGCATGCATGTGTATCTCATAGAGCTGCACATTTTGAGTGGTAAATGGTCAAGGTTATCCTTCAAGGTCAAAGGTCAAATATACAGGGACATAGTGTTTCACAAACACATCGCTTGTTAATCTTGAAACTAAATTTCCAACCCTTAGATATTGATGAGCAGCAAACAGCATAAAACCTGAACAGACTGCGAGTTACTCGCAGGCTGTTCTGGTTTTATTCTGTTTGCACATAGCCATTTTCACTTTGCTTCTGAGTGGGAAAGGGTTAAAATCAATTGATGTTTACTTCAAAATTCATTTAACGCCTGTTCCTCTTATACAGAACACAAATCCAAAACCTACATTTTGTAGATTGTGGTACAAACTTTCTATGAACTGTCTTGCAGCATCAACAGTCTGGGTAAGTACATAAACTAGAGTGTTAACATTAGGTTTTACTATAGCCATATAAGGAAAAATGCCCCGCCCCCTGGCAGCCATGTTTTTCAAGCAACTGTGACCATTTTCTAAGTCGTTCAAGACATCATTGAGACAAATCTTCTGACCAAATTTCATAAAGATCGGACAGTAAATGTGGCCTCTAGAGAGTTAACAAGGCAAATGTTGACCCCGCACGCCGCACAATGCACGATGGACAAAAAAGGCGATCACAAAAGATCACAATGAGCACATTGTGCTCAGTTGAGCTATAATTGAACACATGAAAAAGTTTACCTCAATAATTGTAATAGCCACTGTTCTACTAAAACAAACACTATAAATCGACACAATTACCTAACTAATTTTGCACAGCTTTGTTAGCAATATTTCATGACAGATAAGTCACAAATGTGAGGGTTTTTGGACATAAAAAAGTGACTTGCATATCTGCATTACTTCACCAGGACTTTTTTAAGCGTCAATTGAGCCCCGTTCTGGGAAAATCAAGCTTAAGACATGTGCGTAAAAAGTTGTGAAAGTCAAGAATGTGCAGTCAGCACAGGCTAACCAGGGACAAAACTTTCAGCTTTTATGGAATTTTTCGTTTTAAGGAAGTCTCTTTAAATCATAAATCCAGTTTTGGTGAAAAGTGTCTTTCCTGAATAGCCAGTGCAAACTCTTCATTATAATCTGTAACACTTTAAATACGTGCATTAGGTCCCATTTTCCAAGAGCAAGGCAACTATTTTAAGGTTTTAATGAATCATTTGAGATATGTGAAAGTAGTTTGCTACGCAGACCAAGGGACCCACCTACCATCTTACAAACTGACAGAGTGACTCTATATCAACCAAAACCTGACAAAGTGACTCCATAACAACCAAAACCTTACAGAGTGACTCCATAATAACCAAACCTGACAAAGTGACTCCATAATAACCCAAAACTGACAGAGTGAGACCATAACAACCAAAACCTGACAAAGTGAGTTCATAACAACCAAAACCTTACTGATTGACTCTATAACAACTAAAACCTGACAGAGTGACTCCATTATAACCAAAAACTGACAGAGTGACTCCATAACAACCTAAACCTGACAGAGTGACTCCATAACAAACAAAACCTGTCAGAGTTACTCCATAACAAACCAAAACTGACAGATTGACTCCTTAACAACCAATAACTGACAGAGTGACTCCATAACAACCTTAACCTGACAGAGTTACTCCATAACAAACAAAACCTGTAAGAGTTACTCCATAACAACCCAAAACTGACAGATTGACTCCATAACAACCAAAATCTAACAGAGTGACTCCATAATAACCAAAACCTTACAGAGTGACTCCATAACAACCAAAACCTTACAGAGAGACTCCATAACAACCAAAACCTGACTGAGTAACTCCATAATAACCAAAAACTGACAGAGTGAGACCTTAATAACCAAAGCCTGACAGAGTGAGTTCATTACTACCAAAACCTTACAGATTGACTCCATAACAACCAAAACCCGACAGAGTGACTCCATTATAACCAAAAACTGACAGAGTGACTCCATAACAACCTAAACCTGACAGAGTGACTCCGTAACAAACAAAACCTGTCAGAGTTACTCCATAACAAACCAAAACTGACAGATTGACTCCTTAACAACCAAAATCTATCAAGGTGACTCCATAACAACCTTAACCGGACAGAGTTACTCCATAACAAACAAAACCTGTAAGAGTTACTCCATAACAACCCAAAACTGACAGATTGACTCCATAACAACCAAAACCTAACAGAGTGACTCCATAATAACCAAAAACTGACAGAGTGACTCCATAATAACCAAAACCTGACAGAGTTACTCCATAATAACCAAAACCTGACAGAGTTACTCCATAACAACCAAAACTTGACAGAGTTACTCCATATCAACCAAAACTGCACAGAGTAACTCCATAACAACCAAAACCTGACAGAGTGACTCCATAACAACAATAACTTGATAGAGTGATTCCATAACAACCAAAACCTGACAGAGTGACTCCATAACAACCAAAACCTGACAAAGTGACTCCATAATAACCCAAAACTGACAGAGTGACTTTATAATAACTAAAAACTGACAGAGTGACTCCATAACAACCAAAACTGGACACAGTGACTCCATAACAACCAAAACCTGACAGAGTGACTCCATAACAACCAAAAACCAAAACCTGACAGAGTTACTCCATAACAACCAAAACCTGACAGAGGTACTCCATAACAACCAAAAACCGACTCCAATATTAAACCTTCCTGAGAGGTTGTAATTAAAGCAATGTATAACTATACCTCTATGATAGTAGATCTGCTGTTCTTGCGCTGCACGTATATCTGATAGACCATCACTACGGGTATGGCCATGATAGAGCTAAGGGAGATTACCCATCCCATCCCGTCCGCCCAGCCTGGGAACACCTCGTTCTGGTACGTAGTCGGCTTGAAGTCCACCCAGGTGAAGATCAGGATGAACTGCAGAGATATAGTAGAGATAAAGTAGAGATGTAATAAAGGTAAAGTATATGTATTAGAGAATTCTGGGACACCATCAAATACACAGCAATGTATTCAGAGATGTAGTAGAGAATTAGGGGACACCGTCAAATACACAGCAATGTATGTGGAGATGTAGTAGAGAATTCTGGGACACCGTCAAATACACAGCAATGTATGTAGAGATGTAGTTGAGAATTCTGGGACACCATCAAATACACAGTAATGTAAACCATCAAATACACAGCAATGTATGCAGAGATGTAGCTGAGAATTCTGGGACACCGTCAAATACACAGCAATGTATGTATAGATGCAGAAGAGAATTCTGGGACACCGTCAAATACACAGCAATGTATGTAGAGATGTAGTAGTGAATTCTGGGACACCGTCAAATACACAGCAATGTATGTAGAGATGTAGTTGAGAATTCTGGGACACCATCAAATACACAGTAATGTTAACCATCAAATACACAGCAATGTATGCAGAGATGTAGTTGAGAATTCTGGGACACCGTCAAATACACAGCAATGTATGTATAGATGCAGAAGAGAATTCTGGGACACCGTCAAATACACAGCAATGCATGTAGAGATGAAGTAGAGAATTCTGGGACACCGTCAAATACACAGCAATGTATGTAGAGATGTAGTTGAGAATTCTGGGACACCATCAAATACACAGCAATGTATGCAGAGATGTAGTTGAGAATTCTGGGACACCGTCAAATACACAGCAATGTATGTAGAGATGTAGTCGAGAATTCTGGGACACCGTCAAATACACAGCAATGAATGTAGAGATGGAGTAGAGAATTCTGGGACACCGTCAAATACACAGCAATGTATGTAGAGATGTAGTCGAGAATTCTGGGACATCATCAAATACACAGCAATGTATGCAGAGATGTAGTTAAGAATTCTGGGACACCATCAAATACACAGCAATGTATGTAGAGATGTAGTAGAGAATTCTGGGACACCATCAAATACACAGCAATGTATGCAGAGATGTAGTAGAGAATTCTGGGACACCATCAAATACACAGCAATGTATGTAGAGATGTAGTAGAGAATTCTGGGACACCGTCAAATACACAGCAATGTATGTAGAGATGTAGTAGAGAATTCTGGGACACCATCAAATACACAGCAATGTATGCAGAGATGTAGTAGAGAATTCTGGGACACCGTCAAATACACAGCAATGTATGCAGAGATGTAGTAGAGAATTCTGGGACACCATCAAATACACAGAAATGTATGCAGAGATGTAGTAGAGAATTCTGGGACACCGTCAAATACACAGCAATGTATGTAGAGATGAAGTAGAGAATTCTGGGACACCTTCAAATACACAGCAATGTATGTAGAGATGAAGTAGAGAATTCTGGGACACCTTCAAATACACAGCAATGTATGCAGAGATGTAGAAGAGAATTCTGGGACACCGTCAAATACACAACATTTATCATTCAGTTCAATTAAGTTCCATTCCTTATTAAGCTCTTTAAGTTGAACCAAAGTAAATATAGAAATAAAAGTAATTTAATCATTTTTATCTAAAATTGTTAAGCATTTGTTATTTACAAAAACAACACCGCCAATTTCCCATTTTGAGTAAAAAACGACCCAGTTTTTCGCAATCCAAAGGGCCACAGCCCCATTCCCGAAATGGCTTAAAGTAACCCCAGGTTCTACAAACACAGAAAATACCCACTGTAAGTGCAGCAGGTGCTATGAGCCGCCAGCTCCAGGCCCATATGACATGAGGCCGGTAACCGAGCATGGATTCTATGTCTCCCAGGAACCGGTCAGCACCTGTAAGAAAAACCAGGCCTCGTAAATAATGGTACCCAGCATGGTCCCATGTGAGGTTTACTACATGTCAATTCCACGTTTCGGCATACGAAGTTGTAATTAATGGTCGCCGTGGTATAATGGATATGGCGTCTGCCTAGTGACAGGTTGCTGTGGTATAATGGATATGGTGCCTGCCTAGTGACAGGTTGCTGTGGTATAATGGCTATGGCGGCTGCCTAGTTACAGGTTGCTGTGGTATAATGGATATGGCGTCTGCCTAGTGACAGGTTGCTGTGGTATAATGGATATGGTGTCTGCCTAGTGACAGGTTGCTGTGGTATATTGGATACAGTGTCTGCCTAGTGACAGGTTGCTGTGGTATAATGGATATGGTGTCTGCCTAGTGACAGGTTGCTGTGGTATAATGAAATGGTGTCTGCCTAGTGACAGGTTGCCGTGGTATAATGGCTATGGCGGCTGCCTAGTGACATAGAGGTAACAGGCTCAAGGTCGCCATGGTATAATGGATATGGTGTCTGCCTAGTGACAGGTTGCTGTGGTATAATGGATATGGTGTCTGCCTAGTGACAGGTTGCTGTGGTAAAATGGATATGGCGTCTGCCTAGTGACAGGTTGCTGTGGTATAATGGATATGGCGTCTGCCTAGTGACATAGAGGTAACAGGTTCAAGGTCGCCATGGTATAATGGATATGGCGTCTGCCTAGTGACATAGAGGTAACAGGTTCAAGGTCGCCATGGTATAATGGATATGGCGTCTGCCTAGTGACATCGAGGTAACAGGTTTCAAGGTCGCCATGGTATAATGGATATGGCGTCTGCCTAGTGACAGGTTGCTGTGGTATAATGGATATGGCGCCTGCCTAGTGATAAAGAGGTAACAGGTTCAAGGTCGCCATGGTATAATGGATATGGTGTCTGCCTAGTGACAGGTTGCTGTGGTATAATGGATATGGTGTCTGCCTAGTGACAGGTTGCTGTGGTATATTGGATATGGTGTCTGCCTAGTGACAGGTTGCTGTGGTATAATGGATACGGTGTCTGCCTAGTGACAGGTTGCTGTGGTATATTGGATATGGTGTCTGCCTAGTGACAGGTTGCTGTGGTATAATGGATATGGTGTCTGCCTAGTGACAGAGAGGTAACAGACTCAATCCCCACTGTGGGGGCCTTCTTTAGATCATCCACAGAGAAACAAAGAATTGGTTCTACGAAGGAAATAGACTCAAGAGCCATTCAATAAGTCTTAGGCATTCAATGCATTTAAGTTAACATGATAAAATTGTTTCAGTGAACAGTGAAAGGTTTGGTAAAAATGGAAAAAGTTTTTTAATTTCGAATAAGTGTGAAGTGCTCATTTAGGCTAATTAATTTCTGTTTCAAACATATTCTGTTTGGTGCACATGTTGAAACTAACAAGCTGAATTTAGGATTTAATTTTAGCAAAAAGGCCCATCAATAGAACACAATAATAAAGAATCAATGATGTCCCCCATAGGAGTTACAAGAGTTTTGTGTTCAGTCCCAAGAGATGCACTTGCTAGGATTGAATAAATCTGGCTTCTATAGTGTTAACAAGGCTAATATTGACGAAGGATTTCAAATGGCAGACAAAGGGCGATCCCATAGCTCAGCATGAGCACATTGTTCAAAAGTGAGCTAAAAAGAATAGTAATCTGGAATCTGATAAAACAATTTACTAGTAAGATTACAACCTTTTTTGTGTCAAAAATTGCACTAGCTATCAGAGAAGTGGGAAGTTTCGGCAGAGTAAACAGAAGTTTCGGCAGAGTAAACATTACACAAGTGCAACCAAATATTTACAAAGCTTTCTTTAGGAAAACTTAGATACCTTTCTTTAATTTATTAATTGGTTTATTTCTGTGGCTATCTCTATGTAATGTTATTCTTACCTGCAGATATTATTTTTAAAAAGTGAATATTGTGTTTCAAACTTTGCAGAAAACATTAGATTTCTTAAAGCCACTCACCTTAACATGAACCACATTTCATCGTAAATTTAAGTATAAATAAGAAACATATTTTATATATGCCATTTAGAATATATCTGGTAGTTACAGGATAGAAATCCATCTTTTTGCGCTTTAAAACTTAAAAACAATCGCGTTTGTCGAAATGGACGTATAAGTCTAGATTAATCCTACTTTCAGTTTAAAAAGCGGTACCGTTTGAAAAATAATAAATTACTTGCTAACTAGGCTATATATTTAATTTTATCAATGCCAATTAGAATATATCTGGTGGTTACAAGGTAGAAATCCGTCTATTTTGCGCTTTAAAACTAAAAAGTAATCGCGTTTGTCGAAATTACGTATGCGAATAGAAATCCTACTTTCAGTTTTAAAATTAAAACAAAATAATAAATTATTTGCTTACTAGGCTTTAGATATAATGACAAGTTTGCACACTTTCAAATTGCATCTTTATGTATAAATTAACATGTATTTCATGTCAAGGTGTGTGGCTTTAAAGTGAAAAGTGAATTTCACAATTTCACATAAGCACATCTTTAATTTAAAAAAAAGGTCCATTTGGGGTCTCCTGACCAAGTCTTTCGAATTGGCGCTGACCCTCAACTAATTATTGGGGTCACCAAAAAATAAAATAAAAAATAAATAAATACAAAATTCGTTCATTTTTGTTCATATAAGATGTAATATCAAGCAAACAAAGCATATATATACTTGTATTTCTTATTATAAGCTTTAGTAGCCTTCCATTCAAGTACCCGAAAGACAAAAAAATAAAAAAACAAGATGTGTTTGTGAAACACAATGTCCCCCTATATGACGTTTGACCTTGAAGGATGACCTTGACCCTTCACCACTCAAAATGTGCAGCTCCATGAGATACACATGCATTTCAAATATAAAATTGCTAGCTTCAATATTGCAGAAGTGACATTACATGAGCAATTTTGACCCATATATTTGACCTTGAAGGATGACCTTGACCTTTCGCCACTCAAAATGTGCAGCTCCATGAGATACACATGCATGCCAAATATCAAGTTGCTATCTTCAATATTGCAAAAGTACTTATAAAATGAGCGATTTTGTCCACATAATTTTGACCTCTGACCTTGAAGGATAACCTTGACCTTTCACCACTCAAAATGTGCAGCTCCATGAGATACACATGCATGCCAAATATCAAGTTGCAATCTTGAATATTGAAATACTGCAAAAGTGTACATTAAATGAGCGATTTTGACCCATATATTTGACCTTTGACCTTGAAGGATGACCTTGACCTTGACCTTTCACCACTCAAAATGTGCTGCTCCATGAGATACATATGCATGCCAAATATCAAGTTGCTATCTTCAATATTGCAAAAATTATTGCAAATGTTAAAGATGGCGCAAACCAACCAACAGACCAACCAACCAACCAACAAACCAACCAACCAACAGACAGGGCAAAAACAATATGTCCCCCACTACTATAAAAATCCTTACCTACCGACCCTGTTTTTTCCCCCAAGGAGACCCCAAACGAACCTTTTTTTTGGCCTAAGGGGTTTTGTGAACCTCGACCCTGTACTCACCATAAACCCAGGCCAATGCCAGGGACTCCACAAGGCCGATGACAAGAAGTGAGTAACTGGCAGCATAGTTGTCGAATAGTTGTAATATGTACATGCCTCCCTAGAAAAATGGACAACAGAAAATGGGAGGTAACTCAATTGAATTGTTTAGGCAATTATGGCAACATCAATACTGGTTGCTCCAAAAGGGAGATAAGCCAAAGTAAAATGTGCAACCATACTTGCTTGGCATTTATAAATGTAGTCCAAATTTTTGACGCTCTCAAATATTAAGCTACTTTTCTTATGGGTAATATTTGGATCCAAAGAATTTAGCCCATATAAAAAGTATCTCTAAATTCTTTGCGCGTCTTATAAATAAGACTATTATAAATGACAAAGAAACTTGGGGAAAATGATAAATTCTTATAAATCCAATCACGCACCTGAAAGATTTTGCAACAAACACAATCAAACTGAATTCAACAAACTGCATTGCAGAGTTTGAGAATGTCACAGGGTGAGAAAATTGTGCGACCAGTCCGGGACTCGAACCCGGGACACCTCGCTTACAGGGCGAGTGCTCTCCCGACTGAGCTAACCGGGCCGCCACACAACTTCTCCCCTTACGTGAACAAGTTCAGACTGTGATTAGAATAAAAGCAACTGGGTGCTTTCTCATAGATTCGGCCAGCAAGTCTTTTTTTCATTGTTTTCCACTACAATTTGGTACATTGTAATTGGCATTTCCCATTATGCCCCCATATCAATTTTTTTTATACGGTAAACTTTATTTCACCTCAATTCATTACAATAAGAGTTGTTAATTTACATTTCAATTTGTTAGTATATAATAGAGTCCCTTTAACAATTCTTCTTGCTTGATATAAAAAACAACGGGTATTGCTATAATAGAGGTAAATAAAATCTATGCATAACATTATATAGATACTAACATACACACACACAAGCACACACAGAAACATACAAAAATGCCATGTTATGATAGTTTGGACAGAAAAATATATAGTTTAAACAAACAGTCATGGTATTAAACATTTAAAGCAAAACATACAAATAATGGCTAGATTATTATTGATCTACTAATAGCTTTACAACTGCCCAGTTTAGTAGTTCCTTTTCTTGATATTTTGTTTTAGCTTGAGTTTCCCATGCTAAGCAAAGGTTATTGTTTAGCCCTCTTATTGAAGAAAGTAAATTCTTTCTCTTGCATTCAAATATATACTTTTTAATTTCTAGGATAAGGATATTAATATCAGTCATGTTATTGCTTGTACTCCCAAATAGCATTGTTTGACAGGAAATCTCTGTATATTTTTGCACATCATGCAATCATAAAAATTCTAAAACATAATTAACAATTCTCTTGGTAAAAATACAGTCCCAGAATATGTGTAACATGGTTTCTTCATTTTCTTTACAAAAGCAACATAAATTGTCATTAACAATATTCATTTTATATAGCAAAGATTTGGTGCCTAAAATTCTGTGTAACATTCTTGTCTGGAACCACTGAGTGTATGTGTCTCTAGATATAGTAAAAGTAAGTGTATGCACTTTTGACCATTCAATGTTATTAAAAAGGGTATTCCATTTTGAATGGCAAGTGGGTACATTTGTATTATAGCTAAAGCATTTATAAACAAGTTTATTTTTATTATGACCCAATACTATGTTATTTAAGTAAAACGATAATAATGCACATTGTATACTGGGCTTTCTTATAACTGAAAATCCTGATAATTTGAAAAATGCCTTCACAGTTCTGATTAAGCCTTCATAAAATAAGATGTTCATTTTAGCACCAATCAGATTTTCTAATTCAGATTGTTTTAAAAATTCTTCAGAAGTGCATACTATGTCCTTTACATATCTTATTCCCCTGTCATACATATTTTTATTATATATAAGATGCATACCTATCTTGAAATTGTGGTTGTAAAATAAAGGCATATCAAGGATGTCTTCACACTGACTGATATTGTAAAATAAAGGCATATCAAGGATGTCTTCACACTGACTGATATTGTAAAATAAAGGCATATCAAGGATGTCTTCACACTGACTGATGTTGTAAAATAAAGGCATATCAAGGATGTCTTCACACTGACTGATGTTGTAAAATAAAGGCATATCAAGGATGTCTTCACACTGACTGATATTGTAAAATAAAGGCATATCAAGGATGTCTTCACACTGACTGATGTTGTAAAATAAAGGCATATCAAGGATGTCTTCACACTGACTAATATTGTAAAATAAAGGCATATCAAGGATGTCTTCACACTGACTCATATTGTAAAATAAAGGCATATCAAGGATGTCTTCACACTGACTCATATTGTAAAATAAAGGCATATCAAGGATGTCTTCACACTGACTGATATTGTAAAATAAAGGCATATCAAGGATGTCTTCACACTGACTGATGTTGTAAAATAAAGGCATATCAAGGATGTCTTCACACTGACTGATATTGTAAAATAAAGGCATATCAAGGATGTCTTCACACTGACTGATATTGTAAAATAAAGGCATATCAAGGATGTCTTCACACTGACTGATGTTGTAAAATAAAGGCATATCAAGGATGTCTTCACACTGACTGATGTTGTAAAATAAAGGCATATCAAGGATGTCTTCACACTGACTGATATTGTAAAATAAAGGCATATCAAGGATGTCTTCACACTGACTGATGTTGTAAAATAAAGGCATATCAAGGATGTCTTCACACTGACTCATATTGTAAAATAAAGGCATATCAAGGATGTCTTCACACTGACTCATATTGTAAAATAAAGGCATATCAAGGATGTCTTCACACTGACTGATATTGTAAAATAAAGGCATATCAAGGATGTCTTCACACTGACTGATATTGTAAAATAAAGGCATATCAAGGATGTCTTCACACTGACTGATGTTGTAAAATAAAGGCATATCAAGGATGTCTTCACACTGACTGATGTTGTAAAATAAAGGCATATCAAGGATGTCTTCACACTGACTCATATTGTAAAATAAAGGCATATCAAGGATGTCTTCACACTGACTCATATTGTAAAATAAAGGCATATCAAGGATGTCTTCACACTGACTGATATTGTAAAATAAAGGCATATCAAGGATGTCTTCACACTGACTGATATTGTAAAATAAAGGCATATCAAGGATGTCTTCACACTGACTCATATTGTAAAATAAAGGCATATCAAGGATGTCTTCACACTGACTCATATTGTAAAATAAAGGCATATCAAGGATGTCTTCACACTGACTGATATTGTAAAATAAAGGCATATCAAGGATGTCTTCACACTGACTGATATTTTGTTTATTAATATACTCAATATAGAAAGTAAGGACATCTAAAAACAATTTGTTAAAACTATCATAATTTGTTCTATGTAACATTTTCCTAAATTGAATATTTTCTTCACATCAAACATAGAATACACCAGTTGAAAACATTTTCCATTGCTTGATACAATTTTCCTTAACCATGTCATTTTCATTGTTTTTTCAAAGCATATATATCAGTTATTGCCACTCCTCCATTATCATATGATTTAACAGCAATAGAATGTTGAATTTTTGCTGGCCCATCCCATACAAAATTTGAAAACAGGCTATTTATCTGTTTTAATACTTTTTCTCCTGGGCTAGGAAGAGCTATAAACAGATGTGTAAAAAAGGGAAGTAGAAGTGTTTTAACAACAGTTATCTTTCCTAGGGGTGTTTAAGTTCTCCTTTTCCAAAAATTTATAATATTGTGCAGCTTTTCAAGTATACTGGAGAAGTTTATGTCTATCAATTTCTTTAAGTCAACATCAAATAATATTCCTAAAACTTTAAAGTTAGATGTGCCCCATACTAGTTTATATTTAGTTTTTATTGATTGTATGCTGAACTTTTTGGAACCAATCCATATAAGATTTGTTTTGTCATAATTAATTTTTAATCCAGAGCAAATGGCAAAGTTATTAAACAGATCAAGGGTAGCATTTAGGGAGACATCGGTGCCATCTAGAAATAGAGATGTATCATCTGCAAACTGAGATATTTTATATTCAATATTTTGTATCACTATCCCTTTAATTGCATTACAATTTCTTATTTTAATTGCCAAAATTTCAGCACAGAGAATAAAAATATAAAAAACTTATTGGGTCTCCTTGTCGGCAGCCTCTTTCCATTGTAATAAATTCTGATAAAAACCCATTGATTTGAATTGCCGTTAAGGTATGATGTAGGAAAAGGGAAATCCATTTTTTAACGTACCAAAATTAAAATAATCTAATGTTTTTTCTATAAAATCAAACTCAAGGGTATCAAATGCCTTTTCAAAGTCAATGGTCATCAAGAGTCCAGGGATATTATTATCTTCTGTATATTTCATAATGTCATATAATAGTCTGGTATTCTCACCAATATATCTACCTTTAATAAATCCTGTCTGATCTTTAGAAATAAGAGTGTCAAGGACAGTTTTTAGTCTATTTGCAATAGTCCCAGATGCAAGCTTGTAAACGACATTTAAAAGCGTTAGTGGCCGTAGGTTTTTAGAAAATGTCTGGGTTTATTATCTTTAGGTATACATGTGATTATACCTTGTTTTTGAGTAACTGGCATGGTTCCAGAGGTAAAACCATAATAAAGGCTTCGAACTATAAAATGACCTACATCTTTCCAAAAGACTTAAAAAAATTCTGCAGTGAAACCATCTGATCCAGGGCTTTTTTCATAGATTTGAGATTTTTATCACTGATAACAGAAGATAATAATTCCCTTGACTTCTTATTATTATTAAAAGTTTTATAGTTGGCATAATTAATATTCACATCACATACAAAATTGAAGTCTCCACATAATACATATGAATCGTTTCCTATGGTCTCTATTATATTGAAAAGTTTACTATAGAACAAAGGAGTATCATTGTTAGGTCCATAAAGAGTGCACAGAGTCAATCTATGGTGATCTATTGTTAAGTCTAGAATTAATAAATTTCCTTTGGTATCTTTTTCTTGTGTATGCACTTTAAAAGACATGTTTGTTAAACATTTATTAAATAAAATACATACTCCTCTTGAATTAGAAGTGCCAAAACTAAAATAGTATTCACCACCCCATTGTGAGTAAATATGTTTTTCCATTGAGTACGGTAAAAATGCAGTCATAAGTCGAGATTTTTTTCCTAAAAAATTTGATAGAATTTACAGTCTCGACTTATGAGGTCGTCCATGAAAAATAATGATGACATTCTACTAAGATCGATCCCCGCAGAAATGGTTAAAGTTGTTGTTGTTGTTGTATAGAAAACTTGTTGAAATACGACACAAAAAATTTCCTCTTTTAACTGATACTCACCAATTAATATAACCACAGTTTGCCGCAACATTTCCCTTGTTGTTTTTTTTCATAATTTTATTCAAAGTTTTCATGTAAGCAGGTGTTTTTTTTACAACTGAACGTGTAAACAAAAGATCGAGTCATTTTTAAAGTAGAGCGAGAATTGGCAACCTGTGTGAATTGACAGTTTGACGTCATCAAAGGAAAGCCGCTTCCTGTCAAGAAGCCATAAAGCATCACCCTTCTCTCCGATAAAATAAAATTTCTTTAATTTGTGAAGCGACGTGTTTAACCAATCGCGAGTTTGTTATTCACTGGTAATCGTCCAATTATGTTTGAGCACGTGCATAGCTCCGCCTTTGAAACTGTTATGTAGAACAAAGGTAGAATTAGCGGTCTATTGGTTATGTCATAAAAACGTGTTTACCGAGGAACTAATCAGTTGTTTTGATAGTCAGATTACAAGTACAAAGATTTGATTACAGTGATCACAGTGTGTCATCGGATTATAAGTTTGTGGATTATTACTAGCGTTGACAATTTAGTGCAAACTTTATAATAATAATTTATTAATTTGACTAACACATTTGATTTGTGAAAATGCCTCGAAAACTGCAACGCCATGCGTATGACAATACGTTTAAAATACGCGTGATAGAATTTGCAGAGCAATCAATTAATAATTGTGCTGCTGAACGCGAGTTTGGTGTCTCGTATGTCGTTAATGTGTAAATTACGATGTTCATGTATATAAGTTCTGTTTTCCTATGTTGTCTTTGTTTTTATGTGGTTCATTATGATTTGCTTGTCTATATTTTCATATATTATTTTTGATTTCCTAAATATATATCGTATTGAGTATATTAAACAAAGTACATAATACACGTGTCCGCTATGTCTACGTCGCACAGTGCTATATTGACGTCAAGGTCTATGTATAGAACAAAAACTTCCCGTACATTTAAAATTGTGTCTGTTTATGAAATTCTTGCACGGACAATTTCTGACTCGACTTATGAATTGGACATATTCAAAATCTCCGATTTGTGTATCATTTTTTACCCACCGACTTATGAGCCGGTAGACTTATGACTGCATTTTTACGGTAAATAAAATGACAATCTTGCAAACAAGATATATGGGCATTAAGACATTTCAGATATTCAAAAACATCAGATCTTTTAGAAACATCATTCAGACCACGACAGTTGTATGATACAATCTTTACATTATCCATTTGTATTATAAACGATTACATTTTCGTTGCAACACCATATATATAAAATAGCATTCTCATCTACTGCAGTCAATAAACAGTTCATTTTATACTCATCCAAACAAACAAACAGGCATTGAAAATTTAAACATACAATTTAAACAAGAACACAACAGAAGGTCAAATAGTATGATAAATTGCCCTTCATATTATCAAGTTTTTTGACATAAATCTGAAAATTTGTTTGGGCACAGGAAATTACAGCACAATTTTTTTTAAATAATAATCCTATTCAAATTTCTTACACAGCTTATATTCAACATTTATTTACAGGGTCTTTATGTAATTTTTGTTGTCTGTTACTATATCTTTTCTTTAACATTTCATTGAAAATGAAATCAAATCCCTAAATTTCACAAAAAATGACAAAAAACAAAAGGAAATTGCATACAACAAAAAACCTGTTAAACCACTTACAACTATTAAAATTCACCATTGATATTTATAACATATAGCGTAATTACTCTATGTTTTCGGACACTTACATTTTTTTTTTCGTGTCCGAAAACTTAGATACAAAAAATATTCACAAAATACAGGTTAACAAAAACTTAGAGTCGAAAATTGAAGTGTCCGAAAATAGTGTCAATTGTATCGACAACTACTGGTATTAGCACGCGCTTGTAAAATACCATGTCGTATAGCATAAATTACAGTTATATATGTTTGCACTGCATTTTAAATAATTTTAAATGCTTAATTTATTTGATAGAAAGTTAATACAAGGTTGTACTTTGACCAACAAGTTCAAAGATGAGCATGTGATGTACCGACACTTGCTAGTATGAACATGTAATTAACGCAATAAAAATTGCAAACTAAAAATTCTGTGTTTGTTCATTTCGATAGTTATTTTCTAACACCTTCCATATTTCGTAAAACTTGCAATAGGGTGCACCACACTTTGAAGCGTTTAGTATTTGTCACAGTTATTTTACTGAGAAGGGGTAGTACCATTGCGGTAGATAATTAAACTTTTAATTGGCACTACCCCTGGTAATTGTCATGTTATGCTATCGCTTTGGGTTAAACCAATGTTTAATACCGGTTTACAGGGTTATTTACCCAATAACGCAAATGTAATGGTCTGTTGCCCTCAGGCATGCACCTGCCATGTTTTATGATGATTAGATGATTAGATATCAAAAACAGGACCGAACTTTGTTAAAATATACTGTCCGAAAACTTAGAGGCATTAATTATGGACGAAAACTTGTGTGTCCGAAAATTAAAAGTCACGAAAAATAATTATTTTTGCTAAAAAAAGGGTGTCCGAAAACTGAGAGTGTCCGAAAACATAGAGTAATTACGGTAATTTATAACACCTTTCCCACTCAGAATTAAAGTCAAAATGGCTTTTGCAAACAGAATCAAAACAGTAACTCTCAGTCTGTTCAGGTTGTATGCTGTTTGCTGCTTATCAGTATCTAAGGGTAAAAAATGAAGCCTTTAAAATTAAAATATAGTAAGGTCTTTAATGAGATGCAACTTTATAAGGGACTATAAATGCGTAAAAAAATGAATTTAAGTAGTAAAGGGTTAAAAAACATGATCAAAGTGCGATTGAATCTATAACAACTAGAAACCCGTACCTGTGTGGCGAAGGCCAATCCAATCAGGAAGCAGGTCAAACTGATGCCTATCAACAACATCAGCCTCCTAGTTTGGTTCTTTAGGAACACGTGGGGAAATCTGTCCATTAGGGTGGTGTGTACAGTGGTCACTGTGGAAATCTGAAATCAAAATATGGCAATTAGAACAATTTGAACCAAGCAATATAAGTCCCCTACTGATGAAACTCCACCATTTTCAGCGATATTTCTAATCTATTTGTTGCCGTAGCAACCAGAATTCTTGATGTTGTAACAAAATGAAATGACTTGCATAATCTCCATATTGCCATCTATCTATGTTTCATGTTTCATAAAAATATGAAGAACTTTTAAATTTATCACAGGATCCACTATTTTCAGCAATATTTTAAGTCTATTTGTTCATATCTCTAGTCTATTTGTTGCCATAGCAGCAAGAATTCTTGACATAGGAACAAAATGAAATGATGTGCATTATCTCCATATTGCCATCTGTTCACGTTTCAAGTTTCATGAAAAAATATGAAGAACTTTTTAAGTTATCGCAGGATCCAGAAAAGTGTGACGGACTGAGGCACAGAGCGCAAACCATTATTAAAGTTCCCTGCGGTTTCACTGAAAAGGGACTAAAAACACATTTCATCATCTTTCCTACATTAATAAAATACCTGTGCAATTAACTAAGAACACATGATCAGCATAGTGATGTCATTTCATGTTTTCCTCGATGAAATAAATACAATACAGAGTGTCATATTCAGTTTATTTGCTTAAAATAAAAACCATGCCAGATTCATGATTATGGTTTTCTATATATATATAAGCCTCGCTTAACAACTAACACTTACCTAGTATTCTCTATATGATTGATCACACAAAAGAGTTGAGGGGCATCTGCATCATGTTTTTGGATTTTAAGATTTGTTTCGTGAAAAACACACACAAATGGAAATGGTTCTATGTTTTAACAAAGATATTGGGCAGAAGAAATATGATACATAACGTTTAAAAAGTATCTTCTTTTAATGAAACTCCAATTTTCCTTGGTAATCTTTTTACCAGTGTGTGTACTTATTGTTTATTCATATGCCTTATTTCATTTGAATTGCTTGAAAATGTGGTAACATTTTTAACCGAAAGACCTCCAGAGAAACTGAGCCAAAGATTGATTCCGGTACACATCCTTTCAAACTTCCATTTGTTAATGAACTGGACACTCAATGTGACGTCTAAAGTGTGAACAAGCTCTATCTTCAATTTGGCCATGTGACCTTGGTGTTGACTCAGTTTCCAACTTTGCGAAAATACCATTTAAACAAATATACTGAGATCCACAAAGAATGGACAATATATGTGGCCTCTAGACTTTCAGCCAGCTAAATGTTGATAACTCACAGACACAAGGCACAAAAGCGAACCTAAAAATTGACAATAAGCACTTTGTGTTCAAGTGACCCAAAAAACTGACCTGTGTTCCAAGCCCGAGGGTTATCAACATAATGAAGTGAGCAACCTAAAAACTGACCTGTGTTCCAAGCCTGAGGGTTATCAACATAATGAAGTGAGCAACATAAAAACTGACCTGTGTTCCAAGCCCGAGGGTTATCAACATAATGAAGTGAGCAACCTAAAAACTGACCTGTGTTCCAAGCCCGAGGGTTATCAACATAATGAAGTGAGCAACCTAAAAACTGACCTGTGTTCCAAGCCCGAGGGTTATCAACATAATGAAGTGAGCAACATAAAAACTGACCTGTGTTCCAAGCCTGAGGGTTATCAACATAATGAAGTGAGCAACATAAAAACTGACCTGTGTTCCAAGCCCTGAGGGTTATCAACATAATGAAGTGAGCAACCTAAAAACTGACCTGTGTTCCAAGCCCGAGGGTTATCAACATGAGGAAGAAGAGCACGGACCAGAGCTGTGAGATAGGTAGCTTGGTGACTACCTCGGGGTACACAATGAAGGCCAGCCCCGCCCCCTCAGTGGCCACCTCGGACACTGGCTGCTTGAGCTCGTGCGCCATGAACCCGATCACACTGAAGATGACGAGGCCAGCAAACACGCTCGTCAAACTGTCCATGATTGACACGATCACAGCATCACTGGAATGGTCAACGTTTCAAAGGTATTGGTTTTATTGACACGATCACAGCATCACTGGAATGGTCAATGTTTCAAAGGTATTGGTTTTATAAATTAACCCTTTAACACTTAGAGACGTATTTTGACGGATTTGCAGTCCCTTAGAAAGTTGAATTTCATTAAAGACCTTTCTGAATTGATTCAAATTTTAAAGACCTTATTTCTAACCCTTAGATACTGATGACCAGCAAACAGCATAAAACCTCAACAGACTGCGAGTTACTCTAATACTTTCAGACAAATATTGTCGAATATATCATTGCCAAATTTGACATGATTGCCCCATTACTGAGATGATCAGTTTTGCAAAGTTTTTTTTTTTAATTTATTCTTAGTTAACAAATACTTTCAGAAAAATAACATTGCATACATGTATATAATTTCAAAAGGAATGGTCAACATTGCAAAGGTATTGGTTTTATAAATAAAGTCCTTATATACAAATACTTTCAAAAATATAATGTCTCAGAAATTATTTCAAAAGGAAAGGTCTTCATTTCAAAGGTATTGGTATAAAAATTCTTATTCCCAGTCAACAAATACTTTCAGAAAAAATAATGCAGCAGAAATAAGTTCCCGATTTAAAAATGTTCTTTTTTTAAACTTTGCAATTGAATAGATAACTCTTTATTACAATAATTACCTTTCAACAAGTAAAGCTCAGGCTTTCAACTTTTTTTGCACTATTTAACAACAATAATGAAATAATTTCCAAATAGTTTTTTACTTTTGTTATGCAAATGAGTATGTGTTAGTCAAAAACACATTGCCCCCTATTGCGCTGCTTTGAAGCCATATATTTGATCTTTTATCTTGAATGATGACCTTGACCTTTCACCACTCAAAATGTGCAGCTCCATGAGATACACATGCATGCCAAATATTAAGTTGCTATCTTCAATATTGCAAAAGTTATCGCAAAACTTTAACCTAGGTTAAAGTTTTGGGACACATACAATGAATGACAGACAGACAGGCCAAAAACAATATGCCCCAGATCTTTCGATCCGGGGGCATAAAAATAAGTTAGGCAACTTTTGGCACAATTTATTTGGTAGAATAACAACAATAATTAAATCTTTGTCTACTGAAAACTCAAGACGAGTAAGAAGAAATAAATAAAATGTTCACATGAAGCAGTTGTTGTGGAACTTGTTGTAGCTGGCCAGAGTGACAAGGCCTCCCCAGCAAGGTGATAGAGAGAAGAAGATCTGGATGGCTGCATCTCCCCATACCTGCAATATGGACCACTCTTATTGGAGTAACTCTGTCTCACAAACTAAAAACTAACATTGTAAATTATTCTTTAACAAATATTGTTTATATTAAAATGTAAAAGCTAGTGTTGGTAAAATGTATAAAATGAGTTATAATATGCATAGTTTCTTGTAAACTCTGTACAGTATGGAGTGGTATGCCCTTCACCTCACATATCTATTCATGAGAAAAATAAAGTATACAGTCAAAACTGAGAACAGCGGTCAATCAAGGAAAATGGCCAAATTGACCCTTGTTGACAAGTGACCCCTATGCTCCAACATCCAGCTTTACTTTTCTTAGCTTTTTAAAGGGGAGGGGGTTGGGGGGGACATAATAAAATATTACGCAAGGTTACAACTGAATTCAGTATATTTTCCAAATACCTTCTGACAAGTTGCAAAGAGACTAGAAGAGGTAAGAGTTCACTTCGAAAATTACCACCCCGTTTTTTTGGTTGAGGCTTGAAATATGAACAAGATCCCATCTATGGAACCAATCATTACCTTTGCTGATCCCAGTTTACTTCACTATGGCATGACATATGAACAAGATCCCATCTATGGAACCAATAATTACCTTGGCTGATCCCAGTTTACTTCACTATGTCATGACATGGGAACAAGATCCCATCTATGGAACCAATCATTACCTTTGCTGATCCCAGTTTACTCCATCTAAGGAACTAATCGTTACCTTGGCTGATCCCAGTTTACTCCATCTTTGGAACCAATCATTACCTTTGCTAATCCCAGTTTACTCCCTCTAAGGAACCAATCATTACCTTGGCTGATCCCAGTTTACTCCATCTTTGGAACCAATCATTACCTTTGCTGATCCCAGTTTACTCCATCTAAGGAACCAATCATTACCTTAGCTGATCCCAGTTTACTCCATATAAGGAACCAATCATTACTTTGGCTGATCCCAGTTTACTACATCTATGGTACAATCATTACCTTTGCTGATCCCAGTTTACTCCATCTAAGGAACCATTCATTACCTTTGCTGATCCCAGTTGACTCCATCTTTGCAACCAATCATTACCTTTGCTGATCCCAGTTTACTCCATTGTGGTTTTAAGTAGTAGATGATCCCGTCCGTAGATCCCTCTAAAGTCAAACTCCGTACCAGCAGAATGCTCAGAACAACGTATGGGAAAAATGCGGTGAAATAGGCTGCCTGAAAAACATGAAATAAGTACTGATCATATCACCAAAAACACATACATTTAAATTTGGGAAAACACATTAAAATGAAAAACACATGTGTTATTTTTAATTTGCATACAAGAGAAATTCACTTGAAACAATGAAACTTTGTTTACTTCAAATGCAATATTTATATGTGCATTTAAAAAAATCGAAAATCACAAGATGGGTAAAGGTCTTCTTCAAATAAGTGTTCAATAAATATTATATCTCAATTCTATTTCAGTTACATCTTACAAAGTATCACCATAATTCTACATGAAAATTTTTATAATATTTTGAATTTTATAGAGTTATCTTTAATGATTTTTTCCAAAAACAGTGGACGTATAACGCGAAAAAATTCAGAATTCAAAAATTGCAATTTTCCCAAAATCATGTTCAATACTCACTTTTCCTCCTGACTTAATTCCCTTGGCAAGGCAGATGCAAATGAGTACCCAGGCCAGTAGTAGACACAAGGTCAGCTGCCACTTGAGTGAGCCCATGTCATGGATACCCTCCGAGATGTCCAGCACTACAGAGCTGAAACAGGGGCCCACAATGTCATAAAAATATAAACCCAGGCCAACAGTAGGCACAGGGTCAGCTACCACTTGAGTGAGCCCATGTCATGGATACCCCAGGCTTCCTGAAAAGTCGCAAAAAGTGCCTGTCAACCGGACAGGCTGATGGAAAAGTTTGCCTGTCAGGACAAAAATTCACCTGACCGAACAGCGTAAGTTTATATTTGAAGAATTAAGTAAAGTTTAACTCATATTTATTGCAATGCGCAGCCTGTGTACAAGTACACTCTATAAAGTAAAACAAAACGTTTGTGTGTTCTTGTGATTAGAGTGTATGATGGACAACAGCATTAAATTATATTCAGACTCAAAACAAAATAACATAACATGACTACGCATTGATTAGTAGACTTGCACCGTATTGGATCGTTTCAACATACGTCACAAAACATATTGATTGTGACTCGTCATAATGCAGCCAATTCTGTCAGACTTCCACTACTTTGAAAAGTTCTTTTTACTTGTTTTGCTTCATATTCTTTCGATTTTGTTTTTTTCCTCATCGCTTAGCTTCCTTTTCTGGCCTTGTCTAGCGCCATTGAAACTTTAGCAACAACATTAATTCATGTGTAGTTTTTGTTACAACCTTTGTAATTGGATAGGTGGTAATATGTCGGACCAATAAAATTGATGTTTTTGAAAAAACAAAACAAAGGGAGAGCACTCTTATAAACTAGTGACTCATTAGTGTTCTTAATGACAAAAAGGCTCGAAATTCACAAAAAGAGGGATTCTAATGGGGTGTTTTCGTTCATTTGGCAAGTATTAGACTTTTCTGTATTTAGTCACAATTTTTTTGGCCTATCACAAGGACTGGAGGTATTAGAAATTTCGCCGGACCGTAAAGAATTTTGCCGGACAAGACCGGCGGTCCGGCCTATTCAGGGAGCCTGATACCCTCTGATATGACCAGCACTACGGAGCTGAAACATGGACTCACAATGTCATACAAATATTAACCCAGGCCAGCAGTAAACACAGTGCCAGCTGCCACTTGAGTGAGCCCATGTCATGGATACCCTCTGAGATGTCCAGTACTACAGAGCTGAAACAGGGGCCCACAATGTCATACAAATATTAACCAAGGCCAGTAGTAGACATAGAGCGAGCTGCCACCTGAGCCCATGTCATGGATACCCTCTGAGATGTCCAGAGCTGAATTCAACAGGGACCCACAATGTCATACAAATATTAACCACAATAGAACTATAAATCCAAGGGTTACACTCTGTAGTGTGTTTCCGGAGGATTTTTATAATTCTCCCTGCTGTTGGATCACATTCACTTAAAAACAGTGGCTTTTATGCTGAAAGTAAACAAATAATGATATGTTAGGCACCAATAAATTCCTCATTCTAAGATAACTGGGGTGACTACATGTGGGTAAAGTGTTGTCCCAGATAAGCCTGTACAGTCCACACAGGCTAATCTGGGACAACATTTTCTGCTGAGACTGAATTTTTGTACAGAAGAGACCTCATTTAAATGAAAAATAATAACAAGGGCTGTTTGTGAAACATGTATGCCCCCCTATATGGGCTATAAGTTGTAGTAGCAGCCATTGTGTGAATACGTTTTTGGTGGTGGTGGTGGCGGTGGTGAACAATTTTACTGCGTTGAGTTTTTCTTCGAAAGGGGGTATAACTAGGTAGATATAATGCAACCTTAATTTCATTTTTGCCCGATGTTTATTGATGCAATGCATTACAAAAATGCAGTTAGCCTTACATTTGGTAAAATTTAAATAAATTACAAGGGAGGCAAATGCTGTAACAAAAAGAACATGCATAAACGGTAGTTGTTTCCCTTGTTTGAACCATGCTAAATCCTTAAAATGCCTATTTCCAGTAACTGTGACCTTCACCTGTGACCTTGACCTTTGACCTAGTGACCTCAAAATCAATAGGGGTCATCTGCGAGTCGTGATCAATGTACCTATGAAGTTTCATGATCCCAGGCCCAAGCGTTCTTGAGTTATCATCTGACAACCACCTGGTGGACGGACCGACAGACCGACCGACAGACATGAGCAAAGCCATATAACCCCTCTTCTTCGAAGGGGGGCATAAAAATCATAAAGTGTCGTCCCTGATTAGCCTGCGCACTCTGAACATGCTTATCTGGGATGACACTTTATGCACATGCATTAAGCCCAGTTTTTCCAGAATGTGGCTCATACTAATAACAAGATGGTCACATACCGAAAGTTGAGGACACTTATTGAAAATAGTCATTGCTGGGTTATATAACATACAGAAAGTAAAGGACACTTACTGAAAATAGTCATCACTTGGTGATATAACATCCATCTTTGAGCAGTTGACAACTGATGCCCAGGCGGTTGTGTTCATCTCAGTCTGGTGGTAGCAAAAGTTGTTGCACCAGGTTCCATTGTACTGCGTACAGTTGCTCTTCTCCGTAATGTTCTCTCTTACACAGGCTGAAACAGAAAAATAGTTTCTTTTTTTGTTGTTGTTGATTGATTGATTTATTTACATTTTATTTAACAAATAATGTTGTTTAAAAATGTAGTTTATTGGCACACAGACAATGATTTGGACCCAAGATGCATATGATTTAAACCACTGGTGTGTTTATTAAATGTGAGTGATTCATAAGCCAATATGATTAATGACACTAAGCTGTTTATGACACAATGAACAATGAATAATAGAAAATTATTTTCATTATAAAATGCTTTGACGTAATTATTGTTACAGTTTAAAAGTGACTCAATTTTACCATGTTTTGCTTCAGGCCCATATTCTAGCTTTTGAACAGGCCACAAATATTTGTTCTGTCAAAAATAAATTGTTCTAAATGAAGCATTGTGTAGTTACAGCTGTTCAATTTCATGTCATATTGAATTTTTTTACATCATTAATTCATTACATGTTTATGAAAATTTCAACTGTGGATATAAATCAGAAAGAGATACTACTATCAAGGTAAATTGTCCTCCATGTGAAAACAAATGTGAACTATGGACCCATTTAGTTTTTCTTGGATGCTTATGTTGTTTTATTTAATACCAGCTACCTCTTTCACAGGGCTATTCAAGCTAGCATGATACAATGGGTCTATTCAAGCTATCACGATACCACAGGGCTATTCAAGCTAGCACAATACCATGAGGCCATTGAAGCTAGCATGATACCACAGGGCTATTCAAGCTAGCATGTTACCACAGGGCTATTCAAGCTAGCACGATACCACAGGGCTATTCAAGCTACTACAATACCACAGGGCCATTCAAGCTAGCATGATACCACAGGGCTATTTAAGCTAGCACAATACCACAGGGCTAATCAAGCTCGCATGATATCACAGGGCTATTCAAGCTAGCACAATACGACATGGCTATTCAAGCTAGCACAATACCACAGGGCTATTCAAGCTAGAATGATACCACAGGGCTATTCAAGCTAGAATGATACCACAGAGCTATTCAAGCTAGCATGATACCACAGCACTATTCAAGCTAGCACAATACCACAGGGCTATTCAAGCTAGCATGATAACATACGGCTATTCAAGTTAGAACGATGTCACAGAGCTATTCAAGCTAGCACAATACCACAGGGCTATTCAAGCTAGCATGATACCACAGGGCTATTCAAGCTGTTACGATACCACAGGGCTATTCAAGCTAGCACAATACCACAGGGCTATTCAAGCTAGCACAATACCACAGGGCTATTCAAGCTAGCATGATACCACAGGGCTATTCAAGCTAGCATGATACCACAGGGCTATTCAAGCTAGCGCAATACCACAGAGCTATTCAAGCTACCACAATACCACAGGGCTATTCAAGCTACCACAATACCACAGGGCTATTCAAGCTAACACAATACCACAGGGCTATTCAAGCTAGCACGATTCAATGGGGCTATTCAAGCTAGCACGATGTCACAGAGCTATTCAAGCTAGCACAATACCACAGGGCTATTCAAGCTAGCATGATATCACAGGGCTATTTAAGCTAGCACGATGTCACAGAGCTATTCAAGCTAGCACGATGTCACAGAGCTATTCAAGCTAGCATGTTACCACAGGGCTATTCAAGCTACAGGCTTTTTCCGCCCTATGCCACGGGTCCGAAATTCGGCCCCATTCCCAATGCAAATCTGGTTGTTTTTTTCCCAATTGAAAAAAAAATTCCCAATTCAAAAAAAAAAAAAAAAATTATTATTTTTTTTTTACCTTAAAATATATAAGTTAACCTGATCTGGTGTAGAAAATAGAGAGTGTTGCATAATTAAATTATCTGTTGCCTTGAATTTGTTTTAAAAACTGTAAAATATGTTAATGATTATTTAAGACTTTACTTATTTTCCTCAAAATCCGGCACTTCACACAATTTTTTTCACCTCAAAATTCAGATTAAAAAACCTGCACTTATCTCACATGTTCATAATACTTTGTAAAATTTTAATAATAAGTTATCAAAATAGTCGTAATTTACCAGTTAACGGCTTCTTTGAAATACAAGAAACATTATTTACATGCGATAATTTTTCCCAATTGAGCCAATTTTGTGAATATTTTTTTTCCCAAAATGGGGGTTTTCACGACGCGAAATTCCCAAAATTCCAGTGTGGCATATTCCCAAAATGGAGCGGAAAAAGCCTGAGCTAGCATGATACCACAGGGCCATTCAAGCTAGCAAGATGTCACAGAGCTATTCAAGCTAGCACGATGTCACAGAGCTATGGCATGCAAGCTAGCACGATGTCACAGAGCTATTCAAGCTAGCATGATACCACACGGCTATTCAAGCTAGCATGATACCACAGGGCCATTCAAGCTAGCACGATGTCACAGAGCTATTCAAGCTAGCACGATGTCACAGAGCTATTCAAGCTAGCATGATATCACAGGGCTATTCAAGCTACAGCATGATACCACAGGGCTATTCATGCTAGCATGATACCACAGGGCTATTCGAGCTATTATACTACTACAGGACTTTTTAAGCCACTTGTATCATGCTACCACAGGGCTATACAATCTTTAAGAATTTATTTAGTATGTTAAGCATTATGTTACACAAACACACATATTTTCCCAAAAAAGGTCACTGGAAAAATTAATTTGAACTCATTAATTGACACAGAACTGCGCCGTAAACAACCAGAAGTATTTACAACTCAAGGCCACAATTAACTAAAGCAAGAGGCAAAGGATCAATCTATTTCTGAAAATCGGTCAATGTCATATAAATAATATGTACCTGGCTTTGACAAGCATCTGGGCAAAGAATCAATCTATTGCAGCAAATCAGTCAAATTGTGATATCAATATTTACATGGCCTTGACAAAGCAAAACAAAACATTCAAACTGAAAAAGTACAATGTTCACCTTACTAAACAAGACTGAATCCAAATATTGTTATTGAAAACTGATTGAAATCTGGTTTAACCACATTGCATACAAATAATCAAATAAAAGAGACCAAAATCTATTGGGTTATTTAAAGTCATTCACACAATCCTAAACTAAAATCTTTTGTCAATAAGCAAATATTTATGTTACACTATTGCATAGAAGTATAAGTTGCATGTTTAACCTGGGCATAAGTTAAGTAGCAAATAACCCACATGTGACCTTTAATTCATTCAATTACTCCTGATCTTTTGTTTGAGGATTAATTTACCTTCATCACCTATCACATAAATGACCATGTGCTTATTCGAGATCATTTATAAAAAAATAAGTCGTATGCTTTTGTTATTTTTAAGTATTAAACGCCTAACACTGTTAAAAACCGGTGTGATGTTAGGGCTTTATTTCCAATTGATTGAGTCGTGTTCTGAGTAAACTGGGTAAAATGCATGTGCGTAAAGTCTCGTCCCAGATAAGCCTATGCAGTTCGCACACGCTTATCAGGGACGACACTTTCCGCTTAAACTAGATTTTCGGTAAAAAGGGACTTCCTTTAAAAAAAAAAAAGCATTAAAGCCGAAAGTGTCGTCCCTGATTTGCCTGTGCGGACTGCGAATTAATTTTCAATGATAAAATGCAAAGACATTAAGCATAATGCAGGAAAATCTGTGAGAATGCACTTAAAGATTGCACTTAAGACAAATACAATCGATAGCATACATTTGTAATTGTAATTTGATCTAAAGCATTTGTATTGAAATTCGAACATAATCTGATTTGTGATTGCAAAAGTCGAAATGTAATACTCAACAATGTTGGAAGATATAAACAAGCCAACACAGATTGTTAAACAGTTTAACACGAGGGCCATGATGGCCCTGAAGGGCTCACCTGAATAAAGGTACACAAATCAGTTTGTTTTTTTTAAATTTGAAATAGGGTCCGGTAATCGGCCCCTTTCCCAATGGAAAAAAGTACATATTTTGTCCTAAATGGGAGCTAAAAATCCCCTCCCCCATTTTTTTTTAGATCACAATATTTTGTTTAACTCCTATCCATATAAGTTCAACCTTAGTAATAATACTGACAACACTTGTATACTCAATTTTGAAGCAATTATTAGCAAAACAACAACAACACTACTTTCCCAATTTTAGTCAAAACGCCGCAAATTTTCCCAATCCATAGGGACCCAACCTCATCCCAAAATGGAGGAAAAAAAACACACTGCAAATTAATGAAGACTTGACCTGGTGACCTAGTTTTTGACCCATTTGACCCAGATTCCAACATGGCCTTGCTTTTGTAAAGGTTAACGTTTTGGCATTGCTTCATCAAGATTGTGTCATAGATGCAGGCTCTAGAGTGGTAAGAAGGTTCTTCTAAGATTTAGTTTAAACCTATTTATTTTTAGCTTGATTGCATCGGAATACTAAGGCTTATATAAAACCTCTCAAGTCCATTTCCTGTGCCTAGAACCAGTACTTGGTGCCTTTGGGGGAGATCTTAAGAACTAAGAACTGCTAAGATTTGACCAGGTGACATAGTGTTTGAAACACGTTAGCCAGATTTTAACTTGAAATACATGTTGTGAAGATAAACATGTTGACCAAATGTCACAAAGATTGGAAATAAGTTGCCTCTTACATGATAAGAAGCTAAAAATTGACAATGCAGGACACAATAAACATGACGCTTGAAGCCCCGTGCTCTTTCAATACTAGCACATTTCAGACATTATTTCCCCACCATAAACATGACGCTTGAAGCCCCGTGCTCTTTCAATTCTAGCACATTTCAGACATTATTTCCCCACAATAAACATGACGCTTGAAGCCCCTTGCTCTTTCAATACTAGCACATTTCAGACATTATTTCCCCACAATAAACATGACGCTTGAAGCCCCGTGCTCTTTCAATACTAGCACATTTTAGACATTATTTCCCCACAATAAACATGACGCTTGAAGCCCCGTGCTCTTTCAATACTAGCACATTTCAGACATTATTTCTCCACAATAAACATGACGCTTGAAGCCCCTTGCTCTTTCAATACTAGCACATTTCAGACATTATTTCCCCACAATAAACATGACGCTTGAAGCCCCTTGCTCTTTCAATACTAGCACATTTCAGACATTATTTCCCCACAATAAACATGACGCTTGAAGCCCCGTGCTCTTTCAATACTAGCACATTTCAGACATTATTTCCCCACAATAAACACGACGCTTGAAGCCCCGTGCTCTTTCAATACTAGCACATTTCAGACATTATTTCCCCACAATAAACATGACGCTTGAAGCCCCTTGCTCTTTCAATACTAGCACATTTCAGACATTATTTCCCCACAATAAACATGACGCTTGAAGCCCCTTGCTCTTTCAATACTAGCACATTTCAGACATTATTTCCCCACCATTAACATGACGCTTGAAGCCCCGTGCTCTTTCAGTACTAGCACATTTCAGACATTATTTCCCCACAATAAACATGACGCTTGAAGCTCCTTGCTCTTTCAATACTAGCACATTTCAGACATTATTTCCCAACAATAAACATGACGCTTGAAGCCCCTTGCTCTTTCAATACTAGCACATTTCAGACATTATTTCCCCACAATAAACATGACACTTGAAGCCCCTTGCTCTTTCAATACTAGCACATTTCAGACATTATTTCCCCACAATAAACATGACGCTTGAAGCCTCTTGCTCTTTCAATACTAGCACATTTCAGACATTATTTCCCAACAATAAACATGACGCTTGAAGCCCCTTGCTCTTTCAATACTAGCACATTTCAGACATTATTTCCCCACAATAAACATGACGCTTGAAGCCTCTTGCTCTTTCAATACTAGCACATTTCAGACATTATTTCCCCACAATAAACATGACGCTTGAAGCCCCTTGCTCTTTCAATACTAGCACATTTCAGACATTATTTCCCCACAATAAACATGACGCTTGAAGCCTCTTGCTCTTTCAATACAAGCACATTTCAGACATTATTTCCCCACAATAAACATGACGCTTGAAGCCCCTTGCTCTTTCAATACTAGCACATTTCAGACATTATTTCCCCACAATATACATGACGCTTGAAGCCCCTTGCTCTTTCAATACTAGCACATTTCAGACATTATTTCCCCATTGAATGAGCCTGCTTCTGGGAAAACTGGGCTCACTGCATGTGCTTAGAATGTAGTCCCAGATTAGCCTGTGCAGTCAGTGATGGCGGTTTGCCTGTGCAGTCAGGGATGACACTGTCTGTTTTTATGATATTTTTGTTTGAAGGACGTCTCTTCTTAGCGAAAAAATGCAGTTTAGGCGAAAAGTGTTGTCCCTGATTAGCTAGTGCAGAAGACACTTAACGCACATTCATTGAGCCCAGTTTTCGGGGAACAAGGCTTAATTAAAGGTCTATTGCCAGTGGGTCTCAGGAACTGTGAAACGCTCGGGACCCAAGTATTTTCAGTAATATCTGCAGGTGCAATCCACAGGACCAAAGTATTTTCAGTAATATTTGCACATACCTTCGGAGCTCCACAATCCACACTCTGACCAGGGAAGCACAGATCGCAAGGATGCAAACAGATAGTAGATGGCGTAGGCAATGATCATGTTGTAATATATGGCAATCAGCACCGACACGATAAACATGGCCCAGCCCACACCTGCAATATGTGAACAACATGATATACATGGCCCAGCCCACACCTGCAATACGTGAGCAACATAATAAACATGGCCCAGCCCACACATGCAATAAGTGTACAACATGATTTATATGGCCCACCTGCAATATGTGAACAACATGATAAATATAGTCCAGCCCACACCTGCAATATGTGAACAACCTGATAAACATAGTCCAGCCCACATCTGCAATATGTGAACAACATGATTAACATGGTCCACTTAACACCTGCAATATGTGAACAACATGATTAATGTGGTCCACTCAACACCTGCAATATGTGAACAACATGATAATAACATGACCCAGCCCACACCTGCAATATCTGAACAACATGATAAACATGGCCCAGCCCACACCTGCAATATGTGAACAACATGGTCCACTAAACACCTGGAACAAACCTAGAGCCTGATAAACAAGACCATGAACCTATGGTATACGAACCAGTCAAAAAGTCTAAACCGTATGATGCGATCGTATCAGACGGTTTAGCTAGAACCTTATCATACGGTTTTGCGACCATAAACCGTCTGATAAGATCATATCAGACGGTTTTCACTTTTTGACCCATTGCACGCTTAACTGTTTGATGCGATTCGTATCATATGGTTTAGTGTAAACCGTTTCATATGGTTTACACTAAATAAATCTATTTTTAAACGACGCAAGAAAAATGGAGCCCGCGAAGATTTGTAAAGAGAGATCTGATTGGCTGATTGGACATTGAATAATACCCGTCATAAACCGTCTGATACGATTTGTATCATACGGTTACTGATCATACGGTTTAACGTACGAACCGGTCCAAAAGTCTGAAAAGCGTATCATACGGTTTAAAGCATATCATACGTTTTATAAACCGTATGATACGGTTCTAGCTTAACCGTATTATGCGATTCAGACTTTTGAACCGGTTCGTACACCATATGAACCCACCTGCAATATGTAAACAGCTTGATAAACACGTACATAACCATGCTTGCAATATGTCACAAGTGAACAAGACAAACATGGCCAGTCCCAAAACTTCAATTACAGTCAATCTTGTATTAAGAGACCACTGAAGGGAGTAGACAAAATGGTCTTTAAATAAAAAAAGGCCATTCTGGAAGAATGCTTACCCTCAATTTTAATCTATATGAAGGATAATCTCTTTTGTCAACAATGATTTTAACTTTTATAATAAAATGAATATAAACACAAAAAATACATAAACAATATTTTACTTATAATGTGTTTTATTTTTTCACTTATTATAAATTATCATTTATCATAAATGAATTGTGTGTACATATTTATTTGCAAAAACAACATAGACAAGGAAATATTTTTCGCGTTTTTTTCACCTGACGCATTATTTTCCACGTCTTCAAGCACCTCGGCTTTACGCTTAAGAATCTTCTGAATTTGAGTTTTACCGACTCCCAACTCATCTGCGATTTTACGACCAAAACCTGAATTTTCTCGTTCAACGTTAACACTTTTTGTTTTGACGTTTTAATTTCTGCATGTACGCTTAAGGAAATCTGACTCGATTATGATACATGTACATCATGAGCTGAAAAAATTAAAACACGTCAATTGAAAACAAACAAACAGACCTGATTGGAAAATTTATTAAGTATATAACAATGTGATTGGCTAACAAATATCTACTAATTAGCATAATTACAAATTGGTAATGTACAGATTTCAACAGATGTTGCCAATTAATAGCTTATTTTCCGCACTTATCAGGAAATGTTTGTCGCGTACAGTGCATTGTTTCTGCACCTGTTATCTATACTCGAGAAAAATCGGTGTTGTCTCTTAACGTTCCACATAGTAAACTATTTAAGCTGTAGACTGTGCGTAATGCGTTCCTCTATTATTCAACTCAATAAATTGATACGCAGTCTACGACAATACTGGTCAGAACCGGTCAACGAGACAAAGCATAATCATAATGGTTGGTGTGAAAACAAAGCAGAGGTGTAACAGTACATCTTATCAGCTTAGATAAACAATTAACACGGATTTGTCCTTGAAAGATCAATAGATTAACCACTTTTACCTCCTAGTGGTCGCTTAATTCAAGATTCGGACATCAAAATACACAAAAATCAGCGGTCCCTGGTCGCGTAAGACAAAAGTCGCTTAATACAATATCATTGTCTAGCGAAAAAGCTCCGTGGGATTTCAAAATGTTCGCATAAGACAAAGGTTGCTTAATACAAGTGGTCGCATCCACAAGATTGACTGTATATGTAAAGAATGATAAACATTACTAGATATAAACATGCATTATGTGAACATGAACATAAACATGGCCCAGTCTTCATATGCAATATGTGAGGAATGTGATAAGCATGGCCAAGTCTTCATATGCAATATGTGAAGAATGTGATAAACATGGCCAAGTCTTCATATGCAATAAGTGAAGAATGTGATAAACATTGCCCAGTCTTCACATGCAATATGTGAGGAATGTGATAAGCATGGCCCAGTCTTCATATGCAATATGTGAAGAAAGTGATAAACATGGCCAAGTCTTCACATGCAATAAGTGAGAAATGTGATAAGCATGGCCCAGTCTTTATATGCATTATGTGAAGAATGTGATAAACATGGCCCAGTCTTCACATGCAATATGTGAGGAATGTGATAAGCATGGCCCAGTCTTCATATGCAATATGTGGAGAATGTGATAAGCATGGCCCAGTCTTCACATGCAATAGGTGAGGAAAGTGATAAACATGGCCCAGTCTTCACATGCAATATGTAAAGAATGTGATAAATATAATCCATATGCAGTCTTCATTTGCAATATGTGAAAAATGTGATAAACATGACCCAGTCTTCACATGCAATAGGTGAGGAAAGTGATAAACATGGCCCAGTCTTCACATGCAATATGTGAGGAATGTGATAAGCATGGCCCATTCTTCACATGCAATATGTGAAGAATGTGATAAATATAATCAATATGCAGTCTTCACATGCAATATGTGAAGAATGTGAAAATCATGGTCCAGTTCAGCACTCATTGCAACTTTATTTGTTTGCAATCAAAACATGACTGTTTTGTTTTGAAATTAGCACCTGTCAAAAAGTATTATGTGTAAAATTAAATCTTCACATGTAATAAAATATCAAGAAACATTTCATGATCTTGAAAACTTTAAATTGCTACAAAATTCATTATTGCATATTGTTATGCGTACAATGCAAAAAATATTTCATAAGCAACTCATATAACATAGAAACACACTAGACATGTTCAAAAGAGTCTGTTCTAAATCAATAAGATTTGTTTTACTACTTTGGGAATGGGGCCAGGTCCCTTTGGATTGGGATTTATTTGGGGGGAAATCTTCAATTGGGAATTTTTAGGTCCCATTTGGGAAAAATATATACTTTTTTCCATTGGGAATGAATCCCCCTACTAGACCCATATTTGAATGAAACAAGAGCTGTCACCATAGGATGACTTATGCCCCCTATAAACGCTTGATAGAAGTTATGAGCTTTTTTCGAAACCTAAACGCAGTTTTCAAAACCTAAACTCGGACCCTAAGTTCAAGATCAAGGTCACAGGGGTCAAAATTTGTGTGCGTATGGAAAGGCCTTGTCCATATACACATGCATGCCAAATATGAAATTGCTTTCTGAAGTGACATATTAGTTATGAGCATTTTTCTAAACCTAAACGCAAAGCGTGACGGACAGACGGACTGACAGACAGACGGACAGTCCGATCACTATATGCCCTCTTTTGGGGGCATAAAAATCACACTGATAATAATACTGTAACTTCAATAACAATCTTCAAAATTATTGTAAATATTTAATTTTCACATTAAGAAATAATTGTATATTATTTTTAATTAACAAGCTTGACCCTGTTTTGAATCACTTTACCCACATAACAACTAACAAAATTAAATGTTACATGAGACATTTTAAAAATGTAATCGGAGAAAAGTGTAACAAGCAAATGTTCACAGTATTTTTTTCCAGGTTTTTTAACCAAAGTTTTTTTTACCCAATTTCCATTCAAACTAATATAAGAATTCCACATGTCTTAAATGACATAAAATACTAGAACAGCAAACATTGAAGATATTCAGAACAAGATTGACTTCTAATTGTTTTTTAACACCAGATTGAATGTAGATTGCAAGCAGATTGGGACATATAAGATATCTGAGATTGTTAACAATCTTTAACTGTGATATTTGGAACAGATAACAGCTTTATAATTGTTGTACAGAGCTGTTGAAAACTCATTCATTCAATAACTCAAAGGTGTTAAAATTGTCTACAATATAGTAATATTTTTTGGGGCCCTTTCCTTTAAATGGACTAAAACTATTGGAGAATTAAAATGGACTAAACCCCTGTCAAATGAGAACAAAAGGTTAAGAGAAAATCTGAAGTGTTAATAAGTTGTGCCACAAAGAAAATGCCATTTGTTTCCACTAACATCTTTAAGTCAAAACAAAAGCTTTGTCACAGACGTGATGAATCTCCAACATGCTGCATTGACACATAATATTTTGCATGTCGTCTTCACAAAAAACAGCGGACACCATGCTCAATTTTTAAAACGCACTAAGTGAACCCTTGACCTAGTTTTTGACCCAGAAAGGCCCATGTTCTAACTTGGCCTTAAGATCATCTCCATAAAACTTCTGACCAAGTTTGGTGAAGATCGGATGGTAACTACTTGAATTAGAGAGCGGACACCATGCTGAATGTTAAAAAACGCACTAAGTGACCCTGTGACCTAGTTTTTGACCCGTCATGGCCCATGTTCAAACTTGTCCTAGAGATCATTTAGATAAAACAGGTGACCAAGTTTGTTGAGGATTGGATGAAAACTACTTGAATTAGAGAGCGGACAACATGGTGAGGTTTAAAACACACTAAGATACCCCGTTACCTAGTTTTTGACCTGGCATGACCCATATTCAAACTTGACCTAGACATCATCTAGATACAACTTCTGACCAAGTTTGGTGAAGATTGGATGAAAACTACTTGAATTAGAGAGCGGACAACATGCTGAATGTTTAAAACGCATTAAGTGACCCCGTGACCTGGTTTTTGACCCGGCAAGCCCCATGTTCGTACTTGGCCTAGACATCATGTAGATACAACTTCTGACCAAGTTTGGTGAAGATCGGATGAAAACTACTTGAATACCGTAAATTCGCGAATATAATACGCACTTTTTTACCTGCCAAATTTTTCTTCAAGTAGGGGGTGCGTATAATATACGAATTTAGATCAGAACAAAAATTTTCCTGTGAAAATGTTCAACTTAATCGTTGTAATTCGCTGCGCGTAAGCCATTTTGAATTGCACAATTACATCAAAGGGAGGCAACTGTGCTTACGGTAATTGTCACGGCTACACCGTATAGTACCGTACATGCTAAATAGACCAACCATCGATATTATATATATAATAATAATAATAATACTTATTATTTTATAATTATAATTATCATCTTTCTGAATATTGTCAAATGGAATTAAATGTTATAAGAAAACAGCGTCTCTGTTTCTTTCTTTTGCTGACTGCTTGACCCGGGTGTCAGCAGGTGGCCCATGTGTTATCGGTAAAGGTGCTGAGAAGGGCCATCGCTTGTCAGCGGGACCCGTGTATTCGAGGTGTTGACAAAAAGGGTCCCGATCTAGGGGCCTGAGTAAACGATTGCTAATTGACACTTATTGACACTTACCGTCAAGGATCTTTATAAACAAAAAACAGCCCTTTTCAGGGCAACCATTTGTCTTAGAAAGAATTGTCTCAAAATTGTCACATTGGTATCAAATTAACCATATGTTTGCGTTAATAAAACAATCAACGGTAATATAAACAATAGACAGATATTTATTATGCAACTGTCATGACAACGGCCCGATAACACATCGCGATCAATATACCGGGGTAGCACTGTGAAACAGATGTGTGATAACGCCAAATTGGTTTGCTATTTTCACAACACAAAAATATATTTTCCCCATTTTGTTGCTTACCCGACGCTTACGCTAGCAAATCTATTTCTCATGTATTTTCCTGTCAAGTCTTTGTCTAAAAGCGCGCGAAAATTAGAGTGGGTGTAAACACTGTCGAACGTAATGTGTACTGGGAATGCAATAGCTTGCCGATATGGTCAATAATTACCGGTATTGCTGTAAATGTCGTTATTGTTTAAAATAATACGTTCAAATAAACTTAATGGAGAAAATATATAAAGACATTTAACATGTGGGAGAACAAATGACAGCGATCACTTTAAACAGGAATCTATTTTACTCGGATTTTGAATTTTTACCAAAAAATTTGGACCAAAGTTGGGGGTGCGTATTAAACACGAGGGCGTATTATATTCGCGAATTTACGGTAAGATAGAGGACACTTAATAGGGACCGACAGACAGACCGACCGACCGACAGACAAGTTCACTCCTATATACCCCCCTAAACTTCGTTTGTGGGGGTATAATTATGGGAAAATAGGTCAGCTTAACTTTTCCTTCTACATTAACTTTTATTTACTACCCACTTTATTCAGAATCTTCCCACACACTTTCGTGGGACAGTTTACCAGTACTACGGGCAAGTACATGTAATTCAACTCTGATGCTATGAAACTCAGAGGGGAGGTAATTCAACTCAGAGGGGAGGTAATTCCCTACCTTGGAAGAGTGGCGCTGCTTTCCACACAGACACGACGCCACTGCTGGCAAACTGTCCAAAAGACATCTCCAGATACACCAGGGGTATTCCCGTCACAAACAGCATTATAACAAAGGGGATCAAGAAGGCACCTGCAAGACAATCCATATCAACATGATCTATAAGATTTAAAGAGGATCAAGAAGGCACCTGCAAGACAATCCATATCAACATGATCTATAAGATTTAGAGGGGATCAAGAAGGCACCTGCAAGACAATCCATATCAACATGATCTATAAGATTTAGAGGGGATCAAGAAGGCACCTGCAAGACAATCCATATCAACATGATCTATAAGATTTAGACATGTGTATGATTTTGAAGATTTAATACAATGTGTATGATCTTTATGATTTAGAAATGTGCTTAGTTATGATTTGTTTATGACCTTTAAGATTTAGACATGTTTATGATCTTTAAGATTGAGGCATCTTTATTATCATTAAGATTTAGACATGTTAATGATCTTTAAGATTTAGATCATGTTTATGATCTTATAGATGTAGACATGTTTATGATCTTTAAGATTAAGACATGTTAATGATCTTTAAGATTAAGACATGTTAATGATCTTTAAGATTTAGATCATGTTTATGATCTTATAGATGTAGACATGTTTATGATACAGTACAGCCAGCGCGGCACAAACAAAATCCGCGGCTACGCCAGAGCCAGATTATTAGTACGCGGCGGCCGAATCGTGTGTTCACGCGGCGTATCGTCGTTGCACTCGGCATCGATCCGCGCAACGACGCCGAGTCTGTATTAACCTCGCGTACTTTCGCAGAGTAAATCTGCCGCATACGTACGCGGCGGATCGAGTGAAAAGATATCCACCTACATGTACATACATTTATGTGTAGCATAGAATTAATTACGCGCAACTGTTAATTTTTCATTCGATTATCATTATTAAATTTGTAATCCGAAACACACTTCAGAATTTTAATGCAACGAGACCTTTGGCAAAAAGATTTACATGTTTATGATCTTCAAGATTTATAAAATGTTTATGATCTTTAAGATTAAGACATGTTTATCAGCTTTAAGATTTACATCATGTTTATGATCTATAAGATGTAGTCACGTTTATGATCTTTAAGATTTAGAACAAGTTTATGATCGTGAGGATTTAAAATCACAGATGGTTGGGCAATTAGAAGTGAGATCAAAAAGGCCCCAAAGTCAATCCCTTGCTATATCAGACTTTAACCTACACGCATGTATACACAAAGTTTAAACACGATATCCTTACTGAAATAATTGAGCGCAAACATTTTGTTTCTATTTTTAGCAACATTGACCTTGACCCAACAGGCCCAAAATGCATTTCTGCTAGAAATATGACTTGTTACACACAAACCTTAATTTTCTAAGTACAAAATGTTCAAAACATAATTGACCTAATTTGCAGTTATAGTAATGGGCCTTGTTTGTTGACATTGAATGATGATCCTTAAGACCTGTGTGAAGTTTCGATCGAAGATCAATTCTGAACATGATAGTATTATCTTATGGTATTTTTCACTGTATAAATACTTTAATAACTGATTTAGATTAAAAGCAAGTTTATTCAAAGCATAGTTCAAAAGTTAACCATTATTTTATTGTGCCCGTGATGTCAAAGAAATTGTCAAAACAACATTGCAGTTTTTTTAAGAACAATTTTTTGTTTGGTGTGGCAGGAGTTTTTGCCCTTGATTAATATTTTCATCCTGGGAAAAAGCACTGGCCCTGTCAGTTGAGAATTTAAAAATCTTTACTTGCCTGATCACAATTTTTCGGCCATGGAATCCTGACTTTGAAATGAAAGAAGAAAATTGACGCTTCTTAATCATTAAATTATTAACAAACGGTTTAATTAAATTGTGTTCATGTTTCACTTAAAAGACCCATTTTCACCGCATGAAATGTTTGTTATGAAGTGCACGTATATTCAACCATATAAAAGTGTTCCCAGATACAAATTTTACTATGCATGATCACATTATATTGTGTCCTCAACTCGTGTATTATGAATTTATTTTTTCGGCATCGAAACAATTATGGTATGTTGATATTTGATTAAGATGCAGTTTTCTTTCCATACATTCAAATGACACAGTTACATCCGTGTCATGCGAAAATTGGTCTTATGGCATATGCACTTGCGCAGTCTGGTGAGGGGCTACCCTTATCGCAAGCAAGGTTTCGTAGTGTCTTAAAAGGAGCCTATTCAATATATCCTGACAAAATAGCGTGGGTTTGCAGGCTGGGCTGGAGCTACGCTGGCAGCATATTGCACAAGACCCATTTGCGCATGACAGGGTTCTTTAACAAGAGCACCGCCTTGCGGGTGCAGACCGCTCATCTATTTTCTTTTTAAAGGTGAAGGGACTCTCATTTTCAATCACAAAGGAGGGAGGGGTGGAGTGAAGAGGGGTGCATTGTGTGGGGGTGTGGACATTTATTACATTATCTTCCAAAAATGCGAAAAAAAAGAGAAAAAAAAAAATTCGGGGGGGGGGGGGGGGGGGGGGGGGTGGGGGGGTGGGGATTCTTGGGTGCGATGGTTGGACGGTATTTCAAACATAAAATAATAAAAATAAATATTTGTGTTTTTTAACCGTTTCAAAAAAAATTGGGGGGGGGGGGGGTGAGGTGGGGGGGTATAGTGTGAGGGTGTGGTGGTAATTTGTTAGATGATCTTAAAAAAAAAAAAAAAAAAAAAAAAAAAAAAAAAATTTAAGGGGGGGGGGGGATTCGGGTAGGGGGTGGGGGGAGGGGGGGGTGGGGGGGGGATTCTTGGGTGCGATGGTTGGACGGTATTTCAAACATAAAATAATCAAAATAAATAGTTTTAACCGTTTAAAAAAAAAATTGGGGAGGGGGTGGGGTGGGGGGGTATAGTGTGAGGGTGTTGTGGTCATTTATGAGATGATCTTAAAAAAAAAAAAAAAAAAAAAAAAAAAAAAAAATAGGGGGGGGGGGATTCGGGGGGCGGGGGGGGGGGGGGGGGCGGGGGGGGGAAGGGGGAGGGGGCACGGGGGATGGTTTGGGTGGAGTCTATTGTGGTATGTCAGGTAAGAGTAGTTTTGTCAAAGTTTCAATCAAATCTAATCATAAATAAAGAAGTTATGGCAATTTTAGCAAAATTTTATAATTTGACCTTGAGAGTCAAGGTCATTCAAAGGTCAAGATAAAATTCAACTTGCCAGGTACAGTAACCTCATGATAGCATGAAAGTATTTGAAGTTTGAAAGCAATAGCCTTGATACTTAAGAAGTAAAGTGGATCGAAACACAAAATTTAACCATATATTCAAAATTACTAAGTCAAAAAAGGGCCATAATTCTGTAAAAATGACATCCAGAGTTATGCAACTTGTCCTTTTACTGTACCCTTATGATAGTTTGCGAGTGTTCCAAGTATGAAAGCAATATCTATGATACTTTAGGGGTAAAGTGGACCAAAACACAAAACTTTACCAAACTTTCAATTTTCTAAGTATAAAGGGCCCATAATTCCGTCCAAATGCCAGTCAGAGTTACATAACTTTGCATGCACAGTCCCCTTACGATAGTTAATAAGTGTTGCAAGTATGAAAGCAATAGCTTTGATACTGTAGGAATAAAGTGGACCTAAACACAAAACATAACCAAATTTTCAATTTTCTAAGTATAAAAAGGGCACATAATTATGTAAAATGCCAGTCAGAGTTACATTACTTTGCCTGCACAGTCCCCTTATGATAGTTAGTAAGTGTTTCAAGTATGAAAGCAATAGCTTTGATACTTAAGGAATAAAATGGACCTAAACACAAAACTTAACCAAAATTTTCAATTTTCTAAGTATAAAAAGGGCACATAATTCTGTCAAAATGCACGCCAGAGTTATCTAACTTTGCCTGCCCAGTCCCCTCATGATAGTAAGTAAGTGTACCAAGTTTGAATGCAATAGCATTGATACTTTCTGAAAAAAGTGGACCTAAACGCAAAACTTAACCAAAATTTTCAATTTTCTAAGTATAAAAAGGGCACATAATTCAGTCAAAATGCACGCCAGAGTTATCTAACTTTGCCTGCCCAGTCCCCTCATGATAGTAAGAAAGTGTACTAAGTTTGAATGCAAAAGCATTGATACTTTCTGAGAAAAGTGGACCTAAACGCAAAACTTAACCGGACGCCGACGCCGACGTGATGACAATAGCTCATATTTTTTTTTCAAAAAATAGATGAGCTAAAAATCTAATTGTGTCTTGCAAATGAAACATAAACCGCCATACTTTGCAATAGAAAATTGTGATATTTATAGCAAACTTGCAAATGTCAGTAGCCAATTTCTGCTTGCATAGGCCACAAATGAGTGTCTAGAGAATTAAAAGATTTCCCTTCTAAATGTATCATGGACGCTATACTATTTCGGTAGTTTTGTCATACAATGCAAGACAAATCGCTTCATTGGTGCAAAAATGTACCATGTGACATTGAAATTAGAAGGCATATGGTACCTTTCTGCACCTATGGAGGTAGATTTTGATTAAATTTCTTTCCGTAAAATTTGTGTTATTTGATATCTTGAAAGCAATACTATGTAATCCATAAGGCATTTATTTATAAGTATAATTCCGTCTATCTAGGACGATTTACTGACCCAGCTCTGACACCGAAAGTCTTGGGGATGGAATTAACTGGAAATCCATAATTTCAACTGGGAAAAAATGCGTGTCCCCAACTCCCTACACTGAAAAGTGTAACATCCTAAACTACAAAGACGCTGTGATGTTGTCAATGTTCTGGGTGATTATGCTGAAATCAGCCAATTTAATAACTGAAGTGCATTCATTTGGGCCATGCTGGCGTTATGTAAAAGGTTACTTCAGGTGGAAATTCGGGTTAAGTGAAAACCTTTCTTACTAGATTCAAGTTTTAAAGGCTTCATTTCACACCCTTAGATACTGATGAGCAGCAAACTGCATAAAACCTGAGCAACCGTGAGTTACTTGCAGGCTGTTCTGGTTTGATGCTGTTTGCGCAGGGTAATTTTCCCTTTGCCTCTGACTGGGAAAGGGTTTAACAGCTACTGAAAAAGAAGACCATTTCAGGGCTTTTTTTCTTGACTTTGTGAAGCGGCCCTGGCCCCCTCACTTTGTGAAAAAATGAGTCGCGAAGTTTTTAAAATTTCGAATAAATGAGTCGCGAATTTTCCAATATTTTGAAAAATTGAGTCGCGAACTTCTTAAAATTGTGAAAAATTGAGTCGCGAACTTCTTAATATTGTGAAAAACCGAGTCGTTAAATTGTTAAAATTGTGAAAAACGGCCGATTTTGTAAAATTCACAGCCATGTTAGGTTTGTGAATTGTCCCTGTCAAAATTGTGAAATGTCCTTCCACGGCCACTCGCAAAGAAGGAAAAAAAGCCCTGCATTTTCCCCACTTTGTTTATTTCTTTGGTCAACTGGTAACAGTTGGTAGCTTTATTTTTATTTCTTCTCCCAGGTTCTTCCTTAAGAATAAATTCTCACAACAGAAATACTATAAAACAATGTGTCATAAACTAAATTTAACATCACCTATCCTTAGTATAAATTTACAAAGTATAAATTTACAAAATATCCATACCATTGTAATGATTGTGTTTTTAAAAAAAACAAAACAATGGCATTCCATACAATGGTAGCATTGTGGATTTAAGTGTAAATATTCTCTAATAATTCTAAATTAGGTAATTTAAACCTCAGAACTGTAAGTATATTGAAAAAAATGCAACAAAGCACGTCCGCATTCACCATTTTTAAGCACGTGGACTTAAGCTAGGTCGAACTAAAAGTTTTTTGGCAATTCCATCAAACAGTTTTGCTTACCCATTAAACACAGGTTGTTTTCTAATAATTTGGTCTATAAATATTTACACAACAAGATGTGTTTGTGAAACACAATGTCCCCTATATGACGTTTGACCTTGTAGGATGACCTTGACCTTGACCCTTTACCACTCAAAATGTGCAGCTCAATGAGAAACACATGCATTTCAAATATAAAATTGCTAGCTTCAATATTGCAGAAGTGAAATAACATGAGCAATTTTGACCCATATATTTGACCTTGAAGGATGACCTTGACCTTTCACCACTCAAAATGTGCAGCTCCATGAGATACACATGCATGCCGAATATCAAGTTGCTATCTTCAATATTGCAAAAGTATTCATAAAATAAGCGATTTGGGCCACATATATTTGACCTCTGACCTTGAAGGATGACCTTGACCTTTCACCATTCAAAATGTGCAGCTCCATGAGATACACATGCATGCCAAATATCAAGTTGCTATCTTCAATATTGCAAAAGTACTCATAAAATGAGCGATTTTGGCCACATATATTTGACATCTGACCTTGAAGGATGACCTTGACCTTGACCTTTCACCACTCAAATTGTGCAGCTCCATGAGATACACATGCATGCCAAATACCAAGTTGATATCTTGAATATTGAAATACTGCAAAAGTGTACATTAAATGAGCGATTTTGACCCATATATTTGACCTTTGACCTTGAAGGATGACCTTGACCTTGACCTTTCACCACTCAAAATGTGCAGCTCCATGAGATACATATGCATGCCAAATATCAAGTTCCTATCTTTAATATTGCAAAAGTTATTGCAAATGTTAAAGTTGGCGTAAACCAACCAACCAACCAACAGACCAACCAACCAACAGACCAACAGACAGGGCAAAAACAATATGTCCCCCACTACTATAGTGGGGGACATAAAAATACATAGAACAATGTATTTATGAATTTGGACAAAAACTTATAACTTTGAATGGACATCTTTTTGGTCATTATCTTTCACGAAACTTTAATGGATGTGTTTTTTTTTTAATATTCTTTCAATACTTTCAATATAATAAGCACTCTTTATTTGTGATTGTATTTTTATCATTTTAACTGAATTTTAAAATGTGTTCATGCACACATGCACTTGTAAACAAAATGTGTTTGTGAAACACTATGTACCCGTATATGACGTTTGACCTTGGAGGATGACCTTGACCTTGACCCTTCACCACTCAAAATGTGCAGCTCCATGAGATACACATGCATGTTAAATATAAAATTGCTAGCTTCAATATTGCAGAAGTGACATAACATGAGCAATTTTGACCCATATATTTGACCTTGAAGGATGACCTTGACCTTTCACCACTCAAAATGTGCAGCTCCATGAGATACACATGCGTGCCAAATATCAAGTTGCTATCTTCAATATTGCAAAAGTACTTATCATATGAGCGATTTTGGCCACATATATTTGACCTCTGACCTTGAAGGATGACCTTGACCTTTCACCACTCAAAATGTGCAGCTCCATGAGATACACATGCATGCCAAATATCAAGTTGCTATCTTGAATATTAAAATATTGCAAAAGTGTACATTAAATGAGCGATTTTGACCCATATATTTGCAATTGACCTTGAAGGATGACCTTGACCTTTCACCACTCAAAATGTGCAGCTCCATGAGCATGCCAAATATTAAGTTGCTATCTTGAGTATTGAAATATTGCAAAAGTGTACATTAAATGAGCAATTTTGACCCATATATTTGACCTTTGATCTTGAAAGATGACCTTGACCTTTTACCACTCAAAATGTGCAGCTCCATGAGATACATATGCATGCCAAATATCAAGTTGCTATCTTCAATATTGCAAAAGTTATTGCAAATGTTAAAGTTGGCACAAACCAACAGACCAACCAACCAACCAACAGACCAACAGACAGGGCAAAAACAATATGTCCCCCACTACTAGAGTGGGGGACATAAAAAATAAAATTTTACATAAAGTTCTGTGGTAAAATAAATTTACATGATGTCTCTTTTATTTATTTATTAGTACCTGCCAAAGTAAATGCTTTTAACTTTGAATTTGTTGTTACAAAATGTGCACATTCATGAACACTATAAGAAAAACACAGTTATTTGCATATAAATGCTTGCTAATTATGATGACAGTTGACCTGCAGTCAGACCCATTGCACTACGCATTTTTTTGCTCTTGTCCACAGGTGATAGAAAGCCATGCACATACACACATGTCAAAAATATAATAGACCTCCCATTAAGGCCTTTCATTATCCTCAGTTTAGGGGCATTTATTTCAGAATATATGGTACTTCATGTAGTACGTCTGCCACCACTGTCAAATAGTGCTGCAACAATATGCCAAAAACCGTATTGCAAGATATAGTCAGTTCAAAAACCCTTATTGCAATATATCGCAATATATTGCTCACTTGTACCAAAATTATAACTTGCCAATTACCCGATAATCCCGTATATTCCAGTTTTAAAGCAAATTCTGGTATATATTCACTCTAAATGACATGTGCTCAAGAATATCAAGAAACACAAACATTCGCAAGTTTTCTTAAGTATCAAATACATTTTGGCATTCGTTACTTTTTAAAGATATGATGAAATAACGTCCAACCGGGGCTTTTTTTTCCACTGAACACGCGTAATACACCTGATGTGATGTTCCCGTTTTTATACAACACAAAATACACCCATACGTATTTCCATGCGACGTTCTACATGTCTGTATAATTTTCGCGCGCTTTTTATTGAGACAAAGGATAAAGCACTTTTTATTTGACGCTAGAATCTTTTCTTGTCGCATTAGCATTAAAATTTGGAAGCGTATTTCTGAAATTCGGATGACAAATTTAATAATGCTCAATTCAGAATCGAACGAAACATTTACAGCTGTGCGAAATTAATTCAACGATAATCTGTTCAAAAGCATCGAACGAATGCTCGGATGTAACAATGCTACTCCGTACAATACACTTTCAGAATGCTATTTTTACGAAAAAAAATATTAAGACTGCTTTGTTTTGTTTACCCTGTTATCATTATTTTGGATGGCTTTTCTGGACGAAATGTGAATGAATTTTTGTTAAATTTTCGTACCGGTATGATGAAAATCATATCGCAATACAATATGCGGATTGCGTATTGCGATATATACCGGTATATTGTTGCAGCACTACTGTCAAACAGTGTGGGTAGTACAGACAGATGCATTCAAGTCTCTGTCAAACATTGATTTTATCTAATGTTATTAGTGTTGTTTTTGTTCAAATTTGGGTTCAGTAGGGGGACCCATTCCCAATGAAAAAAAGTATATATTTTTCCCAAATGGGACCTAAAAATTCCCAAGTAAAAGTTTCTGAAGAAGAATAAAGAATATTTTTTAAGAAGTCTAAACATGTCACTTATCTCAAAATCCAGCTCTATACGTTGAACCTTAGAAAATATAATGTTGAAATCACTTTTATTATCAATTTTAGAAAATATAATATTGAAATCAGTTTTATTATCAATTTTAAAGTAACTGTAAGCATAAAATCAACAACATTAATTTCCCAATTTTAGTCAAAATTAAGGACGCGATATTTCCAAACCCAAAGGGACCTGGCCCCATTTCCAAAATGGTGAAAAAACAAACACTGTTAATGTTTCTTTGAATCTACTTTGCTACAACTATTGCAACCGATATGGTTTCAGGGACTAAAATTAGTCTGAACCAAATCACTGTTTTTCCTGTTGTAAATGACAGGTTGACATGAGAATCCAGTTTTTCTGCCATTTCTCATTCAGGGTTTTCCACAGGCCATTTAACGATCCCTCGCTGTGGCGCTTGAATTTCAAAATAAGAGTCCCCGGGGCGCTTGAAGTTTTTCGATCAGTGTATTTTTCAGTAAAAGAAAGTGGAGATTGTCAAAAAAAATCAAGGTTTCTCAATCAGTGTTTCAATATTCCCTGTTTAAAAAGAGCACGCGGTACCTACTTTCACAAGTAATCGCAATAAACACCACATGGGGTAATGGATAATCCACTGATAAGACGTGCGTATCGATTATTCTATCCACATTACACAGTCATTTAAATGCTGACAAGAATGTATCAAGTAACATTCCAGTCGTCAAACTGTGATGTTCATTTTCCAATCGGTTACGTGAATGCTTATGAGGGCGGGGTTAACTATTGACCATTATTTTGTATTGACGTTCGAAACGTTATCGCAGCTTGATTAGCAAGAAGTTGTACCACTTACGTAATATAAAACCGGTAACTAGTACAGTACAGTACATTAAAGACGGTTTCGGGCATACCTTTTTTACTGTAAACAAGTGTTACCTATGACTCAGGGATCATCCTAGAGGGCGACGTAGGCGACTTTGTCGCCTTACGATTCTTGATATCCCTTTCTGATTACATCAAAGCGAAAAACAAAATCGCAGACATTTTCATATATTTTCTCCTTTGATAATCTGCCGCACGTGTGCGCAATGCCGTCACTAATACTGCCATTGTTTGCTGTGTGCAATTATCGGTTATCTGATCTACTGATAGCGAGAGGATTTGCTACGCATCACTGACCGCTGATGCAAGTCGCCTTGGTTTATTCCAATTGAGGCATTGTGTACACGCCGGTCTTACCGACAATAGTGTAATTGACGTAATCATCTATGTATAGAATACCAGGCTCCCGACCTCGTTTACAGATTTTCAATCGGCTCTTGTTATTTGTCAAGGCTGCCGGGAACCAATACAGCTCATGTTCACATGATAGTCATTTATTGTTATGCTTGACGATTTGTACAACTTAAAACAGTCCGAATCTCACTGCTAAATTTCAGTCATAATATATTTGAGTACTGAGCTTAACAAATATCACAAACAGAGAAACAGACTTACACATTAAAAGTTTAATCCAAAAACGCAGTCAAGCACGTGGGAACATTCCATTAAAAGTCAATGACGCCATTTAAACATAAGAATTACCGGCACGCGACACTCAGTTGGGAGAATTACAATTTGGGGTATTTCAGAATGTATGGGTGTGTTACATCAATTTATGTATTTATAATCGAATAAAACACAACAAATCTTGAAATAATTAAGCTATGGCCGGCATAGAACATAAACATGTATTGTTGAAGAATCTCCCACGAAATGTTCGGGAGGTTTTTAAGAGTACAAGTTACTCTCTGTCGTTAGTCAAATTGCAAATTGAGACTGCTGCATAATGGGGAATTAATTGGGATAAATTGCAAATTTAAATTCAGTTAAAAATGTGCATATGCGATAAAAATCGAATAGAAATAACCAAATGCTAAACAGTGACTTATTGTGCGCAAAGGGGATAAAATATAGCAGAACGAATATATACTATTTGTATTGTTATTGTTATGCGTTTATTATATTGCCATGAGACATTGTCCGGTCTTTTAATTATTGATTTCTGATTGGTACTGACATTAGCAGTAACTGATGAAACCTCTTCAGTACTGTCCGAAACCCGTACAATCTATGGATGTTGCAGATGTCCGTAATCTTGCTATTTTAAAATATCTATAAGCAAAGTTAAGCACTGCAATATTGTATTTTAAAGCAATATGTCAACCAAATAATATATTGATTGCTTATTTGCTAGGTTACTGGCTTTAATTTTCTGCCGTCAAATGATATGCATGTGCAGAAGACGTATGTCGACATTTTTTTCGGACAGTCGTTTTCGGATACGATTTTCGTCGATTTTAATTATTTTTTTACGTCTTTTATAACATTTTTATAGAATGACGAATAAACATACAATTTTACGGATGGTCTGGTTGACAATATTTCGCAATGCACTAACCAGAAATTGCACCTAGAAAGACTAAAAAAAGAACAATATGCTAGGGCTCTGCCCTATATTCCCTTTATCCTACATCCTCAGGCTCTTGGCTTAAGTAGTAAAAACATATGAATGAAATGTGTATTTTTGCCAAATTAAACACACGTTTTACAGTTTTTAAGAGAGCCAGTGATTTTGTTGCTTTTTTTCTTACAGCCTGTGCCTTTTGGATTGGGAAAATTGATAAACCATGAAATTGGGAAAAATAGCGCGATAAACCATGAAATTGGGAAACATTATAAATATGATTATAAGAACAGAATTAAAATTATTAAAGTATGTTTGACAGCATTTTTATATTATAAAGTACTTATTTAATGTGTTCTTACAATGAAGACAATGTTAAGTTAATATCCTTCCACATTCATATTGAACTTGCAATAATCTATAGAGATTCTTAAATATACCATTTAATCATAACCTCTTTAATAGTAAGAATTTAATTCAGTATTCTTTTAAATTAAATATCATATGGTGAAAACATTAACACATATTTATAAAAAAAAACGCTTTAGTGGTCTTGCTATGTTAATGATGTATTATATGGAGTTAAAATAATTTATTTCATTTCTTTACCTTTCAACATCTTGCACTTCAATGCTATTTCAGTAAACTGTAAAGCGTGACAAACATAATAAAGCAGAATATGCATATGAATCTGATTTTACACAGATCCACTAACATATAAATCATATCATGTTTGTCTCTTTCCATTTTCGAACGATACTCATCTTAAATGCATTAACTTTGTGAGTAACGGTAGACTAACTCCAATTTCCCAACACTGATTTCCGTGATGCACATTCACTGTGAAGATTTGTAATAAATATTTGTTGTTTTTATCTCAAACGTTATATTTTGCGTTAATTGACACACGCATTAAATTATTCCGTAATAACCATATGATATCCGTTGTTAATTTAAATGTTATTTATCATTTTCGCCGCGCATCGCAAATTCCTCGTCTGCTTGCCGCCATCTTGGGCGTGTGTAAAAACAGGCGTTTACATCGACTATCGTCGGTATCCTCCGCAATATAGAGAGAGATGTGTAAAGCAAAGTAAAATCGTATTCGGCTAAATTCGCGAAAAATACGTAAGTCAGTTGTTTTTCGGCGACGACTCGGCAACTCGATCGGCACTCGTTCGAAATTATTGCTAAATTACATTGTAATCTTATTGGCTTTATTGGGAAAATTTTGTCTTTTTTTGGGAAATTTTAATCAAATTTTTGGGAAAAACGTCATTTTTTGCAATTGGGAAGCAGCCGAATATCGGCTGTAATTTCTGGCAAAAAAAATCACTGAGAGCAATATCTCTTAAACATCATGGCAGTTTAAAATAAAATATTTAGTTTTAGTTAGTGTTTCAGCATATTTTATTTCAGATATATGTATGGTTATTAATTGTGAAACATTAATATTAAAGTACCTTTACGCGTTTGATCAAAGGTCCACTCACTTCTCCTTAATACCATTGGAAGGAGAAGTCACTTCTCCCTAAAATTTTGGGCTAGGATGATCCCTGTGACTCATAATTAATACGAGAAATTAATTGCAAGTGGTAACAATTAATTACTTTGCGAGTAAGTTGTGCAAATAACTCCCAGTTACAATTATGCGATAAAAATTTAATTCCAGTACATGTATATTTCATCTTGTCCATTTATAAAATTGATTCACCTCGTTTTTCTGTCATTTATATTCGACACGATATGCGCTTTAAAAAATGTTTTAGTTCAATTATTTGTGCACACTTCTAAATGTTTCGTCCGATAATCGATACTTAGAAGACTGATGATGGCAACCAGCCGTAATCCTCGTGGACAACGTGAATTTCATGCCTAATTCCGTCAAAACATTTATTCGACTCGTAAAGTGTTTAAACAAATTATCATTGAATACATAACGCAACTGTTAATATTTGTTGAAATCTCAAATGGGAATCATTAAATGTGTAAACCCATTCCCGTAAGTCGATGCGTTTTTAATCCGAAACACACTTCCGAATGTAAATGTTACCACAACGTTAAAATATTCTTGCTTCAAATTACCAGTGAACATTTGTTTTATGTCGAATCTTTTTCTCAATTAAAAAGAGCGCGAAAATTATGCAGCATGTACAACGTCGCGTCATTTGCTTACAAAGCGCGCGTGTATTGAGCGTTTTTACAAGCACACAACACGTCAGGGGATTGACGCATGTTCAGAGGCAATATTTCATCAAATCTATAAATAGTCACTTAAAATTTATTTGAAACTATAGAAAAATGGCAAGGTTTGTGTTAAAGAAATAACTGAGAGCTTTTATCCTACATATTTACCAGATAGTGATTATAAAAACGGAATAAACGGGATTATCGGGTAATAAATAGAAACTTGAAAAATATTAAGTATACAGTAATAGAGTCGGGTTGAAACGGATGTATTGGGGAATCGTTCAAGTCGGGATTTTACGATCTGTGCGGGAAAGTTTTAAAACAATTAAACAATATAAAAAAAATATATATTTTTTTTAATGACTGGGGGATTTTCTTGAAGAGTCATAGCGCACTAAATGACGTCTATTGACACGTTAAATAAAAAAAAATCAACACCCCTCTAGAACCACCCCTATCAGCCCTGGGGCGCCTGACAAAAATCCTGTGGAAAGCACTGTTCTCATTGACAACACTTTAATGTAAACAAGCAAAATTGTTGAATGAAAATCCTCCTACCTTATAAATTGTGTTCATGGCCTGGGTGCAAATTGGTGAGAGACGGACAGACAGAAGGACATAGCAAATTCTATATCCCTTTGCCTTTGGCGGGGGATAACAGGTTGAATATACATTATATTTCATTTGAACAGACAGTAAAGTAAAATTTTTTATAACGGATACTAGCGCATATCGTTAAAACTTATCTAGAACTCGAACATCCCTTCTGGTTGGACACTTAACAGTTTGGCCATGGTTGCCCACCCAAGATCTTTCAAAGCATCTTCCACATAGTACAAATGAACTTTATCAGAAAATTAGGGACCAACCACAAATATCAGGGGCAATATGCTAGAGGCCCATGCTGTTTTCATCCTTGGTTATATACCATCCGCACTTGCTAAAGGCAGAGGTTCTATATAAATTGCACACACTTCTTTTTAGAAGTATCACCATCTGAACAAGCTAAAGCATAACTCCTTTCACACCTTTATAATGTAATACAGCAGAAAAAACTCAACTTCTAACACTCCGCCAACATCAATGCTTCATTGACATTTTTATTAAACCTTTCCCACTCAGACGCAACGTGAAAATGTCTACAGATATGTGCAAAAAGCATAAAACCAGAACAGCCAGCAAGTAACTCGCAGTCTGTTCAGGCTTTACTCTGTTTGCTGCTTATCAGTATCTAAGGGTTGGAAATGAAGCCATTTCAACTTGAATCTAGTAAGAAAAGTCTTTAATTAAATGAAACTTTCTAAGGGACTACAAATATGTAAAAAAACGGATCTACATGGTAAAGAGTCACTTGATTCTACAATCTTTACCTCCTCCATTCCTGTAGCAGACGTAGGGGAATCGCCACACGTTTCCAAGTCCAACAGCATAACTCAGGCACGAGAGAACAAAGTCCATTTTCCGAGACCAATTACCCCGCTCCTTATTCTCGTCTTCATCCGAGCTTGACAAATTTTCATCACTGTTATCTTCATAGATTTTATCTCCATTTTCGTCTTTTTTCTTGAGATGATATTGGTATTCCTGTTTGTTGTGTGACATGATGCTAACTGTGCTGTCTCCTGCTCAAGGCTTTCTAATGGGATGCGGTCCACGTCTGAAAGTCCATAAGATAACAGTACTGGTAATAATAAGTTTAAGAGGCTATTTCTATTTCCTTAAACATTAATTAAAAAGCCAACAAGGGCTGTTTGTAAAACATGCATGCCCCCCATATGGGCTCTCCGTTGTAGTGACAGCCATTGTGTGAATATGTTTTTTGTCACTGTGACCTTGACCTTTGACCTAGTGACCTGAAATCAATAGGGGTCTTCGATCTGCCAGTCATGATCAATGTACCTATGAAGTTTCATGATCCTAGGAATAAGCGTTCTTGAGTTATCATCCAGAAACCATTTTACTATTTCAGGTCACCGTGACCTTAACCTTTGACCTAGTGACTTGAAAATCAATAGGGGTCATCTGCCAGCCATTGTCAATCTACCTATCAAGTTTCATGATCCTTGCCATAAGCGTTCTTGAGTTATCATCCGGAAACCATTTTACTATTTCCGGTCACCGTGACCTTGACCTTTGACCTAATGACCTCAATATCAATAGGGGTCATCTAAGAGTCATGATCAATCTACCTATCAAGTTTAATGATCCTAGGAATAAGCGTTTTTCAGTTATCATCCGGAAACCATTTTACTATTTCTGGGCACCGTGAACTTGACCTTTGACCTAGTGACCTCAAAATCGATAGGGGTCATCTGCGAGTCATGATCAATGTACCTATGAAGTTTCATGATCCTAGGCATTAGCGTTCTTGAGTTATCATCCGGAAACCATTTTACTATTTCGGGTCACCATGACCTTGACCTTTGACCTAGTGACCTCAAAATCAATAGGGGTCATCTGCGAGTCATGATCAATGTACCAATGAAGTTTTATGATCCTAGCCATTAGCGTTCTTGAGTTATCATCTGGAAACCATTTTACTATTTCAGGTCACCGTGACCTTGACCTTTGATATAGTGACCTGAAAATCATTAGGGGTCAACTGGGAGTCATGATCAATCTACCTATCAAGTTTCATTATCCTAGTCATAAGCGTTCTTGAGTTATCATCCGGAAACTATTTTACTATTTCAGGTCACCGTGACCTTGACCTTTGACCTTGTGACCTGTAAATCAATAGGGATCATCTGCGAGTCATGATCAATGTACTATGAAGTTTCATGATCCTAGGCATAAGCGTTCTTGAGTTATCATCCGGAAACCATTTACTATTTCAGGTCATCGTGACCTTGACCTTTGACCTAGTGACTTGAGAATCAATAGGAGTCATCTGCCAGCCATTATCAATCTACCTACGAAGTTTCATGATTCTAGGCATAAGCGCTCTTGAGTTATTATCCAGAAATCATTTTACTATTTCGGGTCACTGTGACCTTGACCTTTGACCTAGTGACCTGAAAATCATTAGGGGTTATCTGCAAGTCATGATCAATCTACCTATCAAGTTTCATGATCCTGGGCCTAAGCTTTCTTGAGTTATCATCTGGAAACCATTTTACTATTTCGGGTAACTGTGACCTTGACGTTTGACCTAGTGACCTAAAAATCAATAGGGGTCATCTGGGAGTCATGATCAATGTACCTATGAAGTTTCATGATCCTAGGCCCAAGCGTTCTTGAGTTATCATCCGGAAACCACCTGGTGGACGAACCAACAGACCGACATGTGCAAAGCAATATACCCCCTCTTCTTCGAAGGGGGGCATAAAAAAACAGCAAGATATGTGTTTGTCAGAAACTGTTTGTCCCCTTTTTCGCCGCTTTGAAGCTATATATTTGACCTTTGACCTTGAAGGATGACCTTGACCTTTCGCCACTCAAAATGTGCAGCTTCACGAGATACACATGCATGCCAAATATCAAGTTGCTATCTTCAATATTGCAAAAGTTATTGCAAATGTTAAAGTTGGGGCAAACAAACAAACACACAAACAAACAAACCAACAGACAGGGCAAAAACAATATGTCTCCCACTATAGTGGTGGGGGACATACAAATCCAAATAAGGAATAATTTAATATTAGAAATGTTTCTTACAAGCAACTTAAACTTGTGTTCCTTTTTTATGATTACTTATTTTATAATTGTGTTTATGCATTAACATGCAAGTAAGACAATGATTTTCAACTTCGATCAACTACTCCTTTGCATATTTAATTTTGTGTTGACTGATTTGGAACAAACTTCACTGCTGTTTTTGTAAAAATTAATCACAATTGGCAATTGAAAATTTGTTTGGGGGAGTAATACGGATTTAAGGCTACTACTGCTACTTCCTAAAATAGTTGTGGTTGTGATGAAGCTCTGAAATCCGTTCACAATAATCATTTCAAATCTGTGGTCGTGATGAAGCTCTGAAATCCGTTCACAATAATCATTTCAAATCTGTGGTCGTGATGAAGCTCTGAAATCCGTTTACAATCATCATTTCAAATCTATCAGTTGTATGGAGGAGTAAGCACTGCTATTATTTACGTCTGAACTACAAAATGGATACATAGGCTGCCACTTCAACCTTGACCTTAAAGTTGCACCTGGTCAATAAAGAGATTATAATAAGTATATTAGACTATAAGTCTATTATTAACTTAAGTCTCAAGTGCGGGTTTTGGAACTAACACTAATATCGAAATAAGAAACAAACATTTGAACAGTTTTACATTCATGTTACATCAAATTATAATATGGTACAATCTTGTAAAGTTCTAAAATCCCTGACCACTACATTCCCAACATTACAAGCGAACATGCCTTTACAATACCAGTTATTTAAACCGACCACTATCCATTTCTGTTCATAACTAGTGACCTGAAAATCAATAGGGGTCATCTGCCAGTCATGATCAATGTACCTATGAAGTTTCATGATCCTTGGCATAAGCGTTCTTGAGTTATCTTCCGGAAACCATTTTACTATTTCGGGTCACCGTGACCTTGACCTTTGACCTAATGACCTCAAAATCGATAGGGGTCATCTGCGAGTCATGATCAATGTACCTATGAAGTTTCATGATCCTAGGCATAAGCGTCCTTGAGTTATCATCCGGAAACCATTTTACTATTTCGGGTCACCATGACCTTGACCTTTGACCTAGTGACCTCAAAATCAATAGGGGTCATCTGCGAGTCATGATCAATGTACCTATGAAGTTTCATGATCCTAGGCCTAAGCGTTCTTGAGTTATCATCCGGAAACCATCTGGTGGACGGACGGACGGACATACGGCGGACCGAAATGTCTTAAACAAAATACCCCCTCTTTTTCAAAGGGGGGCATAAAAATATAAATAAACAAGAGATTGCCAAGCAATATTGTCCCCTACTGGTGAAACTCCACCAGAGCTCCAGATAAGGGCCGTACAGCCGTAAATACGCCTTTTTCATGAAAATTTACGCATTTATTTTTATAAACTGGACATACAATAACGACTTTAATAGCCATTTTACGCATTTACGAAAAAAATCTGGCCATACCCATATGTCTTCGTCAGCGCGGCGTGATTTGTTGGTCTCTAACCTTACGGCGCTTTTCGTTAATTTAAATTACCGAAAAGTTGTAGACTGGGTTCATATCGTATTGTCTATTCTGTGGCGTGATTTCCTGTAACTTGTAAATCCGTCAAAAACAATATGTCTGCGTGCAATGTAATGCGGACTTAACCGAAAGCGGTTCAAATCAACACTTTGTTGTCATATAATGACTACATACGGTGTCGTCTAACCGTCCTGACATTAAATCGGTAAACCCAGAAAAAGACATTATCGCCCCGATATTAAACGATTTGATTGCATCGGTGGCTTAAAACGTTAGAAAACACAATGGAAAACGAATGAGACAGTGAAATAAGTGTTCATTTACTTAGCTTACTAGTTGGCTTGTGTTTTCTTGTCAAGAAAAATGAAGAAAAAGTATTAGTCATGAGTTTTAATGTGTAGTTGTATTTGCATCATAATTCAGAATGGAAAACCTAATACAATAACTGTTTAAGAAGCTACATATATTTATTATAATTGCTGCAAATGTTTTTGTAAAGTCAGTTATACACCCTTCAATATCCAAGAACACAGGAAGTACAGTACTACCTGTATTTTTGGATATGGTAGTACAGGTACTAATTATCCCCCGCCAGAGGCGGAGGGATATTGTTTTGGCATTGTCCGTCCGTCTGTCCGTCCGTCCGGCTGTCCGTCCGTCCGGCACTTTTGTGTCCGGAGCCATATCTTGGAAGTGCTTTGGCAGATTTCATTGAAACTTGGTATGAGTATATATACATGTATGCATAAGAGGATGATGCACGCCAAATGGCATTGTACACCATCTGTTAAAAACAGAGTTATGGCCCTTTGTATCTTGAAAAAATGCTTTTTACTATAGGCACTTTTGTGTCCGGAGCCATATCTTGGAAGTGCTTTGGCGGATTTCATTGAAACTTGGTATGAGTATATATATGCATAAGAGGATGATGCACGCCAAATTGCATTGTACACCATCTGTTAAAAACAGAGTTATGGCCCTTTGTATCTTGAAAAAATGCTTTTTACTATAGGCACTTTTGTGTCCGGAGCCATATCTTGGAAGTGCTTTGGTGGATTTCATTGAAACTTGGTATGAGTATATATATGCATAAGAGGATGATGCATGCCAAATGGCATTGTATACCATCTGTTAAAAACAGAGTTATGGCCCTTTGTATCTTGAAAAAATGCTTTTTACTATAGGCACTTTTGTGTCCGGAGCCATATCTTGGAAGTGCTTTGGCGGATTTCATTGAAACTTGGTATGAGTATAAATCCCCCGCCAGATGCGGAGGGATATTGTTTTGGCATTGTCTGGCTGTCCGTTCGTCCGTCAGTTTTGTGTCCAGAGCCATATCTTGGAAGTGCTTTGGCAGATTTCATTAAAACTTGGTATGAGTATATATATGGATAAGAGGATGATGCACGCCAAATGGCATTGTACATTATTGAATAATAGCTGAGTTTTGGCCCTTTGTATTTGAAAAAATGCTTTTTTTGTGTGTCCAGAGCCATATCTGGAAGTGTGTCCAGAAGTATATTGGCGGGGGATATCAATTCAACGAATTTGCTTGTTGATTTTAAGCGTTACTCCTTGTCTTTCTGTCAGTGGCAGTACCGTCACTCATTTCACAAATCCTTATCTTGAGCTCTGCTCCACCATTGATAGTAAAAAAAAAAAAAAAAAAATTATTTGTTGCCATAGCAACCAGAATTCTTGACAAAGGAACGAAATGAAATGACGTGCATACTCTCCATATTGCCATCTATCCATGTTTCAAGTTTCATGAAAAAATATGAAGAACTTTTAAAGTTATCGCAGGATCCAGAAAAGTGTGACGGACAGACTGACAGACTGACACACGGAGCGCAAACCATAAGTCCCCTCCGGTTTCACCGGTAGGGGACAATAAATATAAAAATATAAATGCAGACACCACTTACCCGGTAACAGAATTCTATCAACAGCAATGAAATTACGCAAAAGTCATCACCTTTCCAGTTTTGCACCACTAATAAAGTGATTCATTATATTAACTCACACACATGTTAGTAATTTGGTCAGAGATCAGCACTAGTAATCCATGATACAATCAGGATTCTGTGTAAAGACCATTCAATATAAATTGGAAATTTCCTATAGGCTTTCTATCTACATGCCAGACAGATTCTATATCGTGCTTCATAACATTACAACATGAGTGGTTTCTAAACTACTAGCTGATGTGCAAATATTGACCATCTTTCATCTCAACTGAATACATCCGTACTAACCCTTTCCAACTCAGAAGCAAAGTGAAAATGACTGTGCAAACAGCATAAAACCAGAACAGCCTGCTAGTAAATCGAGTAACTCGCAGTCTATTCAGGTTTTATGCTGTTTGCTGCTCATCAGATTTTAAAGATTGGAAATGAAGCCTTTTACAACTTGAATCTAGTAACAAAGGTCTTTAGTTAAACTTATTTGTCCAAGGGACTACAAATGTGTCAAAATACATGTACGTATCCTAAGTGATAAAGTGTTAAACAAACACTGCGCACTTATTGAAGTGTTGTTTTTTGTCAGATCATGATTGTGCTGTGTCGTGTTTACTTTATTGTTGTTTTTGTGTCTGATCATGCGTTGTGAGTTTAATGTAAATATTGATATCATTAAAAACAAACTGTGAATTACATTACAGAACAGAACAAAAAGTTAATGCATATAACTTGAACAAGTCCAATTCATAGTTTATATATATACAAAACTGACAATATATTAGCAAAGAGCACATGCATTGCAGTGCCAAAGTGACCAAAATATAAGTATATATATTTAGTGAATTACGTTGTATATTTGTAGAATGTTAACATGACAATAAACATTGATTTTTCTTTCAGCTAATGGTAACAAAATAACAGTTAGTTTAAACCTATTTATTTTAGCTACCTTGGCGAAATGTTGTTCATGATTTCATGAACACTTCAAGCCAATCAGGAATTGTTCATGAACCGTTCTCAAAAAGTTCCTGATCTTGGTTCATGAACTTTTGGACATGAACTGTTCTTAACACATGTTCATGAACAGTTTATGAATTTTTGTTGAACACTTCAAAGTTCATGAACAGTTCTTCGTCTAACCATAAATACTTAGTAATGAACATTTCATAAACAACAAGGGCTGTTTGTAAAACATGCATGCCCCCCATATGGGCTGTCCGTTGTAGTGGCAGCCATTGTGTGAATACGTTTTTTGTCACTGTGACCTTGACCTTTGACCTAGCGACCTGAAAATCAATAGGGGTCATCTGCGAGTCACGATCAATGTACCTATGAAGTGCCATGATCCTAGGCCAAAGCGTTCTTGAGTTATCATCTGAAAATCATTTTACTATTTCAGGTCACCGTGACCTTGACCTTTGACCTTGTGACCTCAAAATCAATAGGGGTCATCTGCGAGTCATGATCAATCTACCTGTGAAGTTTCATGATCCTAGGTATATGCGTTCTTGAGTTATCATCCGAAAACCATTTTAATATTTCGGGTCACCGTGACCTTGACCTTTGACCTAGTGACCTCAAAATCAATAGGGGTCATCTGCGAGTCATGATCAATCTACGCATGAAGTTTCATGATCCTAGGCGTATGCATTCTTGAGTTATCATCCGGAAACCATTTTACTATTTCGGGTCACCGTGACCTTGACCTTTGACCTAGTGACCTCAAAATCAATTGGGTTCATCTGCAAGTCATGATCAATCTACCCATGAAGTTTCATGATCCTAGGCATATGGGTTCTTGAGTTATCATTCAAAAAACATTTTACTATTTTGGGTCACCGTGACCTTGACCTTTGACCTAGTGACCTCAAAATCAATAGGGGTCATCTGCGAGTCATGATCAATGTACCTATGAAGTTTCATGATCCTAGGCCCAAGCGTTCTTGAGTTATCGTCTGACAACCACCTGGTGGACGGACCGACAGACCGACATGAGCAAAGCAATATACCCCCTCTTCTTCGAAGGGGGGCATAATTAATTCTGATGACTTTTCTGAGACAGACTTTGAGGATCCATCAGGAATAATTCATGAATTCCTTTGTGCTAGATGTTTCATAAATATTTTTGAAAGTAATATTGAAATGTCTAGCATACTAATCTTGTAGATTTGTGAAACCTGTGAAGTTAGTATGAATATGCATAGTACTTTCACCACTGTAGGTAAGAGTTCTTGTCCTGTTCTAGAGAATTTTAAGAACATTTGTACAAGAACTGTTCAAGAACAGCCTTCAGGAACAGTTCAATAACTTTTTAAGGACCTTTCCTGTTCTTGAATTATTCTTAAACTATTCTTGGACACTTTAAGAACTTTTTTGAACAACATGTTTCCTTCTGATGTTTTTAAACAGGTCTACACAATGTTTTTGAACATATGATGGACTTTTCAAGAATCAAATATGTTCTTAAAAGGATCTGTCATTGTTCTTGGAAGACTTAAAAGACAAGTTTAAGAACGTTTTAAGGACATCTTATTTCAAGAACAGTTTAAGATGATATCAAGAACTCAAACATGTACATTGCATTGTTGTTTTTACAAAGGAAGAATATTGTGTGCACAGGAAGTTGAAACGGAAGGCACATGGTTTATGTTATATTTGAAAATGTAAGTCTTTAATAAATTACCGGCTGAACTGATCAGCCAAAATGGTTCCATTTCAAGTTCTTTGGCACTGTAAGTGTAACCATTTCAGGGAAACCATTGATTAGTAAATGATTCTTGAACTGAAAATGAGACTATTCATAATCTTTTCAATACATGAATTATTCATGAACATATAGTGCAAAGTTGTATTATGAAATTTAAAGAGTATTATCAAACCACTTGTATCTCAGTTATTAGTGTTATATTTAACTTATTGTTATATGTTGCTATCAATATGTTAAGTGCTTATACAAGACTTGTTTCTTCTTACCCTGACCTGTTTGTTGAGCTTTGGTAACACTTATGATAACCTTTGCATAAATTGACAAATTCTTGTTCATGAATAGTTCATGAACACTTCATGCCACCTCAGTTCATGAACTCTTGAAGAACTATGGTTCATGAACTATTCACTGACAGTCCGTGAACAGAAAATGCATGAGCCATTGAAACATAGAAGAAAAATGTTCATGAACTGTTCATGAACAGCAAAACCCTGAAGAATTTTTCAAGAATTGTGTTGTTCATGAACTGTTCAAGAACACTTCATGCCATTGGTGTTCATGAATAGTTCATGAACATTTCATGTCATAATGGTTCAAGAATAGTTCATGAACACTTCATGCCATAAGGGTTCAAGAATAGTTCATGAACACTTCATGCCATTAGGTTTCAAGAATATTTCATGAACACTTCATGCCATTAGTGTTCATGAACTAAAATTTCAAGAACATTTCACATACGTGGCTCATTCTCTGTTCACTGACTATTCATGAACAATTCATGAACTCAGTTCATGAATTATTCATGAACTGCAGAACAACATTTCGCAGGGGTCAATTGCATTGAAAGCCTAAGGCTTTTTACAAATACTTTCGAGTCCGTTTCCTAGGACCTGAGAACCAGTACTTGGTGTCTATTGGGGAAACCTACAGAACGCTACCACAGTGGGGATCAAACCCGTGACCTCCCGATCACTAGGCGGACAACATTCCGGGTAACCCAAGTCACCACTGCGACCTTCACCGCATTAGTATTTACTCAGCGATTCTTTTCCTTCTTTATTAAGTACCGGAAAATGGCACTTTCCAAATTGGGAAAAAACTACAAATTTCCCCAATTGCTGTACAAACAAATCCAAATATAAGTTTTCCCTTTTTTTTCTTTCTTTTTATAAATATGAAATATTTAGTAAGTTTCCTTAAGCAGCTCTATGGCTTGAACCTAAGTAAAAATAATATTGACAACTTGACAGCACTAAGTTAACAATGTAAGAGTATTTTGGAGCACAAAATCAAATACACTAATTTTCCAATGTGAAGACTTCATGGAGTTAATTTGCCCGCTTTCAGTTTTTTTCGCATACGGTAATTTGTTCCCAATTAGGCTGGTACCGGTACTTTTCCCAATCGGGAAAAAAAAAATGCTGTTACTGCATTCATATCTTATTTATATTACAGCAATTTAAGCTTGCCACTGACAGATATACAGAAAATAACAGTTACATGTATATAGAGGAGGGGGCATTATTTAACAATACAAGTATGTATAACATACATCAGAGCTCCAGATAAGGGTCGTATTTTTCGTAATTCCGAATTATTTTCAAGTCCGTTACCTATTTATTTTAAAATTGTGTCGTACCGTTAAGAATAACAAAAAACAGTTACGAATATTGTTTTTACATCGGTTCGTATCAATTTTTATTGAGTTCTTTTCGCGTATTAAAGATCTTTCGGTGCTTATAAAGAAATGGTTATTGGGTTTGTTTAACAAAGCGCATTTTTTGCCAATAAAAGTGGCGTGTACAGTCTATCTGTCAAAAAACAATGGTGGCGCCCAGAGAGCGTCCTAAAAAACTGCAAGGCGTGCAAAAACACGCTTTTAACATAGCGTACGCAAAGTGAGCTGAAGTTGAATGTTAAGAAAGACATTATAGAAAAGATCTTATACGATGTTGTATGTTCAGTTTCCCACACCGTCAGAAAAGCTATAAAAAACGCGACACGACGGGTCCAAACTTAAACAAAAAAACATTGAACAAGTGGAAGAAACAATTCCCTTGGCTAATCGTTGAAAACATTGAAGGGGAGACCCCTTTTAATTATGAAATATGTAAAAATTCATCGCAGGCATGCAATCTAAGCACAGTTTGGGCATATGAATGTATTTGAAAAATAAAATTGCATAATACTGAATAGACACTGTTGAACTCGTATAAATACAGTTGCTGGTATGTTTATCTTGATTTTTTTGCATGAAAATAACCATTATTATTTATTTTTAGGTCATTTAGAAAAGTTAAGAATTATTTTCAGAAACTTAGTAGTAACGTTAACAATAAAATTTCAGAGTTAAGAATTATTTTTGAAAATCTGGTAGTAACGTTAAGAATTTCACATAACCTTATCTGGAGCTCTGTACATTACATGAAAAAACTAATAATTTCACACTGCATGAGTGGCACAACCATTTATAATTAAGTTTAAGCATGTTGTTATCATCATGAGTTAAATACCAGTATGTCATGATTTTTCCCTGTATTAAATTCTCTAATTTGTCAATGCAAATTGGAATGTGTATTCACTACAGTTAAGTTTGTTGGGGCATTTCTTTCATGTTTGTTTGTACTTTGAATTAAGTTTTTGTCTGTGGCAAGTTTAAATTGCTGTAATATGATATGAATGCAGTAAATACTAATGCGGTGAATTATAGTATAGATACTTATTTCATCAAGATGTAGCTCTCCTTACAATAAGGAAGTCTTTATATTACAAGTCAGTTTGATATGAATTTGTTTACAAGAAAAGAACCAACTTTTGAACTTTATAATATACAAGAAAAGAACCAACTTTTGAAATTTATATACTAAGACAGCAAAGTCATACACTGTAATTAATATTTATTTATTTATTAATTAACAAAGCCCAAACCCAATTTTCACCATTATGGGAATGGGGCTTGGTCCCTTTGGATTGGAAAAAAGCGTTTTGACTAAAATTGAGAAATAAGTGTTTTTGATTTTTTGCTACAAAATACTTTAAAATTGAGAATACAATTATTGCATTATCACATTTACTATGGTTTAACTTATAGAACTGGATAGATGAACTAAATGTTGAGACTAACATTTTTTTATTTTTGGAGGGAAAACTTTATTCGGGAATTTGTGGGTCCCATTTGGGAAAAATAAATACTTTTTTCTATTGGGAATGGGTCCCCCTACTGGACCCAAATTTGAATGAAAAAAATCACTGACACCCTACCAATTATTTCTAAAGAATATTTTTATAAATAATTTCAAAATTATTTCATTGTGTATGCATTGTGTACACACAAGTCTAACTGACCTGTGTACTAACGCGAAAGGAATTGTGGGTAGCACTTCTTTTACGAGTGAAAAGTGAAAGCAAAAGTAACTCAGGTAATCGTGCTTCTGATAATCGCTATCAGTCTTAATAGAGATTCAAAATCACATTTAAACATAATTAAATAACATTACTTAAGCCTTTTCAAAACATTCCTTTTAAAACACATAATAAAAACGATTTTTCTTTCGTTACTAACATTTTCATTCCTCTGCAGAACTATACTTTGGCTGAAGCATAATTCCCCAAACCAGGGGAATGTGATACGTCTTACATGTAGTATAGAGGTGACAATAACGTAGTGACGTCACCATCTATGTATAGAATGTTGTGTATGACTTTGCTTTATTGAAAGATATTCCAATCATTGGCAGATAAGCATTTGATAAAATGTGGTAAGAATTTTTTAATTTGCACCCAAACAAACAGAGGACGTTTTCACGTTGCTGTCTATAAAACAATAAAAATTGGCACAATAACATGTGCATCACTTTGTCAAACTAAGGCATGAACATGCAGGGGTTTTTCTGCCTATTTTGGGAAAAGGAGTCTGACCAAATTGGGAATTTTTATCGACAAAATTGTCTATTTTGGGAATTTTCGAGTCGATGAAACGGTCAATTTGGGAATTTTATCATGCTTAAATAAGTAAGTGGTTTTACAAAATAAACAACATGTTTTATTTGTTATTTTGTCTTCAAAAACAAACACTGGTAACAGGTAAGTAAGTCACACAAGTCACAGCATGATTTTTCTTTGCTTTCTTAAAATAACATTAGACAGAAATTAGCAACACATACAAATAAAATTGTATTATTTCCAATTGGATTCTTCCACTCATAGCCACAATAGGCAAGCCAGTTACATTTAACAAAACATTTATTTTACTGCTACATTATTAATTTATTTAACGACTATATCATTCTACCTGATACTTCACAGATCATTACATTAGCACCATCAAATCCAACAAATCTACACCGCCGTATGTCGATCCCTTTTCCAATGCAACACTGCTGTAGTACTTATTGTTATGGGAAGCCATGCTTGAAAATAAGCGTCTACAGATTTGGACTAGAATGTGTATTGTGCGGCTCTATATACTTGTTATAATGCGGAACAGTTCGAACCTTATCGCTGTCAATATTGGCAGATGCATCCGGCAAATACACCTGCTAAAATCTGAGTCGCTAAAGGCTTAATTACGTCGCGGATGAAGGGAAGTCACTCTTTCGATATAAATTATGTTTACTTTTAACGATTTTGAAAGAATTTTTTTTTTTGGAATTGGGAAATATGTAATCAAAATTCGATTGGGAACGGGTCCGTTTGCTTTGGGAATGCCTCCGTTGTCCGGAGGCGCAGACAGTGCAGAAAAACCCCTGACATGTATCCCTTCATTATTTACAGAGTGAAGTGGTTGTCTCTTACCAGTATACATGCATATTTTCCCAAATAATGTAAATTAAATTGCCTGGTTTTATGACCATTAACAGGTTGTAAAACACATGTGTGTGATGTTTCACCTGATTTACGCAAATAGGTTGATTTCTGGAAAAAAATAACATTGCCAGAAAAGTAAGAGTTATTAATTATTGGGGGGTAAATCTAGGTGTCCGAAAATTGGAGTCACACAAAATAATTATTTTGGTTTAAAAAAAAAGGCGCTAGAAAACTTAAGATTTTTAAAGAATGTATTTTGGCTAATCAGGGACGACACTTTCCGCCTAAACTTGATTTTTGCTAAGAAGAGACTGTAAAAAAACACATCTTAACAGTGCTAAGTGTTGTCCCTGATTAGCCTGTGCTAATGATAATATCATATCAAAAACTTATTGCTAGACATCAGTTTACTTTTTGTAATTTCCTTTTTCTGCGCAAATTCTTTGCTTTTTTTAATTAAAGCGATTTTTGCCATTCATAAAACATTATAATGGAGTTTTTTGTAAAGAAATATCAAAGTATTCACATTGTTAACAGTATTTACAATCAAACTGTTGTTTTTTATACCAAATGAAAATCAAATATTAATGCCTGCATGTGGATCTAGTATAAAGAAGAAATATCTTTGAACTAGTAAATTTTACTAAATATAAGATATGTGAAGGAAGTAAAAAAAGATATCACATTATCATTATTTGTAAGCATATTGTAGCAATAGGTAATTTAATACTTTGTTTTCAATCTATACCGATTATTTATCTATATCTTACTACCTAATTCCTACTTCCAATTCTATGACTATGAGTATGAAATAATATGTAACAAAAATGGATATAACATATAACTTTATTAATTGCTTGTAGCTTAAATACACGGCAAATATAAACCGAGATACAAAATGCTAAATATCGATCGCGCACTGTTAGTGTTCATTTATCAAAAAACGTGTCTGTGATCTTTTTGTCGTTGACAACTTTAAATAAGAAACAATGTGCATGTAACTCTAAAATTCTTAAGAATATCACAATAAAATAATAAATTACCTGTTTAACATGAACATGTAAGTTGAATTCCGTATTCGATAGTAACTTTAATAATACCCCTCACAGACAAAACCAAACTTGTTTCGCCTGTTATTGCATTGACACCGGTCTGACTGACAACACCGCACTACTTTTGAGAATACTCTTTGGATGATTAATTTATTTGGAAAACAACGACCGTGTAGTACTTTTCCAGACCACTAGCATTGTGTCACACCGGTCTTACTGACAATAACGTAGTGACGTCACCATCTATGTATAGAATGGACCACTAGTACATTTCCATCCTCAATCGGGACACCTCGGACAATTCCGCCATATCGGCGACGCAATCGTGATACATCGGCTATCTCGGATTCCTCCGTAAGATAGGCCTCGTGGCTAACGGTCGCCATATTGCCTTGTATTACTACTTTACTACCCAAAAGGTTGTCAGTCTATTGTTATGAGGCTGTATACAATGCGCGTTGAACTAGCGCCAAACCTTTTACCGAAACTTTGATATTAAGAGCACTATTAACGTTCATTTGTGTTGCATTTTGACCTATTATCCAAGTGATTTACTTTTCCATTATTATTTAATCACCCTATCATCCAATTTTTAAGATGAAATTACGGTGTTTACAAAACCAACCAAACCGAAAGTGAAACTGGATGCATTACGTTTCGCGATGTAAACATTAAATATTTGTTCAGTTTGAGGAAGCGAATCGATAATAGACGTTGGAATATGTATGCAATACAGACTATCATTGCCGATTGTAGTACTGGCTAAAAAATACCTTTTATGACAGGTCATGTATAGAACGTTAATCAAATAGTGACCATAAATCACTACAAATGTCTGCGTTGTTCATTAATATAATTAATGCACGTTTCTGATCTAATTGCCTGTATCTAGTTGTAATTACCATGATATTGATAAAATTAAACGTTTTATTCATAAATTAACATTACATGTTTTATTTTTATCATTTAGGGAATAAATAATTGTATCATTATCATCATTAAATATTCTGAAAATAATCTAAATTATCATGATTACTTTAAAGTAGAATTTTTAAATTTTACTCATTATTTTGAATGAATTTCCACATTTGCTTGATTCAAAATAAAATGTATTAATAAGGGTTTCAGTTGTTAGTTTAAACCCATTTTTAGTTCGATTAAATTTAAATTACTAACTACGTACATGTATGTGAAATGCTCTTGAGTTCGTTTCCTGGGCCTAGAACCAGTACTTGGGTGTCTCTTGGAGATTTCTTAAGAATGCTCCCACACTGGGTATCAAACCAGTGACCTCCAGATCATTAGGTGGACACCACATCCATTACACATCAGCGACCTTTAATTAGTAATTTACTTTAGTATTGCAGCATTTATGAAATAAATCGTCTGCTGATCCAGAGTGCCTCCGCGCGTATTTTTCCAACCTCCGCGCAGTGATTTGACGGGAACCAGCATAGCTGGATCAAATGGTGTAGTACCAGTGCGGACTGCACAAGCTAATCTGGTATGACACTTTACGCACATGCATTATGCCCAGTTTTCTCAGAACGCAACTCAATTAATCCGTTAACTGAAAGACTGAAAAAAAACTAGCTATTCGATGTACTGCCTTTAAGTCGGGTGGTTGGAGTGCATAGGTAACAGGAAGCCCATTTTCTTTCACCTGAAACACATACACATGCAAATTAATAAAAAGTATTTTTGAGAAAAAAAAGAAAAACAAATAATGTATCATCATATTAATCCTCTACTGATGCTAACAAGTATTGCGATCTCAAACGCTTCCAATAACTTGTTTGAACGTACCGTAATGCGCAACTGTAAAATAGTTCGATAAATACTACAAATAATGATTTAATGACTTAACGAATATTTGTTTCTAATGATTTTTGTTTAATAGTTTGCTCTTAATTAGAATCGCATAAACGGTTGTGTTGGCATAATTGATGACGTAAATTACATAGACTTTAAGACTTACTATATAATATTCTGATTGAGCAAATACGACGTAAAATAATCATAATATCAACAGAAGTGATAATCTTGATACCATTTAAATTTCCATGCACTTGTTTTCACGAGCATTCGGATTCGGTACTGACATTGAGCTTTCGGTACCGATATAGCGTTAATTGACATAATGTAGCGCGCTTAAGAACGAATTTGTACGAAATATTCCATGAAAAATGCATTAATTAACAAGTTTCGATTATTCTTCAATTAAAAATGTACTGATTAATTGATTATTTCCATAATGTACATTTTACAGTGCGCTTTCGGTAATGCCATTGCGCTTTCGGTATCCCGATACCGAAAGCGCGCGATTTCGGTAAATCTAGTAACCGACCAGAAAGGCCGTTTACCAAAAAGGCCTTCCCAAAAAGGCCACACCAAAAAGGCCGCATAAGTAAACCAAAAAGGCCTGAATGAACTGAATTAAGGTGTTGTAAACTTACATGGCGGCCATATATATATATAAGATTCAGAATTATTGAGAAATATATAACTCGTTTATGTATCAAAGTTGTCTATAGTAGCTGCTTTTTTATTCTTGATTTGCGTTTGAAATACTGTATATTGTTTTTTATTCATTATATTGGAATGTATACCGGTCTTGATTTGGCGTTCGAAATATAGTGTTTTTATATCGTGCAAGTTATACGTATTTCTTCATGAGTGTTAATTTATTGTGTGTTGACATTGGGTGAGTGTTGTGGTATGGCCTCCTATCGTATACCATAGTAAACGTCGTCAAAAAAGTAACACAAATAATATATAGTGTATCTAACGTTATTCTTTAGTACTATGTAAAACACTCAATTAAATTAAATATACGCATATGGAATAGTGTCTGCTAAAAGACAAATATTAAATATATTTAACATATATAATTAAGTACATAATATATTATTAATTTCCTCTTAAACTATTTTTTGCAATGTTTAAAACATAAAAAGTTGAAAGAATTTGCATGTACAAAAAAAAACTCGCTAATCAGACTGGCTATCAAAGTGTCAAGGGTCATTCACAGTTTGCGGCATCTGTTTTGATAACGGATTAGTTGAAAGCCCATATATAGTGTAAAATGACACTTATTGGCACCTATTGATAATTACTTGCGCATTTAAAAATAGTTTCTTAACTTTTTAACGATATAAAACTAGCTACATTAACAATCGGAAGACTTAAACCGAAAGAAATAAACATGCTTTATTCTATGTGATATTATTAAAAATTATAACTGATTGTCTATATTATTACGCATTTCATTAGCATTAAAATATATTTAGCAAAGTTTATAATGTCTTTTTTTATTAGCCGCCTGCATTCGAATGTAACATTTATTTAACGTTGGCCACCTTGGAAAATATGGTTTTAAATGTTCCTTCCTCATTTCTCTATATAGAGGACAAACAAGTAAAAAGTGATACTCGTTTTCTATGGCGTGCCCGTTGGAAAACTTACATTTTCTATTTTCGGGTAGTATCTTAATAGTTATAGTATAACGACCGCTTGTGATCTCTTATTTATGTGATAAGTATGAGGCGAAACAATGCACCACCTTCGAGTTCCTGGCCAAGGTCGGTCAAGTGTACGGTGTTGTGCTGGAGTAATGCACATGTTTATTTTATAATGTAGTTTAAATTATGTTATTTTATCACATTGACTGTATATTCTATGTAATTTTTGTTTTAAATGTATTTTTTGTAATAAAGAAATTACAAAAAGTTCATACAGGTTTTATGTCGTACTCCATTTTGATTGAATAGAAAATAGAATTCACTTATTAAACAATATTATTATGTAATTGAAATTAATAGAAATTATGTATATTTTGTAAACAATAAAATAAGAACTTCATACATGTCTTATGTCGTACTCCATTTTCAATTAATTGAAATTATGTATGTTTTGTAATAAAGAAAATAAAAAAAAACTGCATACATGTTTTATGCCGTACTCCATTTTGATTTAATAAAAAATAGCATTCACATGTTTAACAATATTATTATGTTATTATGTTGTATTTTGTCAGTGTGACCGTATATCGTCTGTGAATGTTTGCTTGTAACTGTATATTTTGTTATATACATTGTGTGACTGTGCTTGTACATTGCCTGTATATGTCGTAAATGTATATTTAAACATAAACAACAAATAACGAAAATAATAAACTTCATATCTGTTTAATGACTTATTCCATATTGATACATGTGTATTTGTTTGTAAACACAATTTGAAACCTTAAATAACAATATTGTTTTAAGGCCTTTTTGGTTCATTTTGTGACCTTTTTGGTACGCTTTGGGACCTTTTTGGTAAGGCCTTTTTGGTATTCGGCCTTTTTGGTATGCAGCTTTTTTGGTTTTCGGCCTTTCTTGACCTAAACCGATCAAATCCCTGCCATCATAAGCAACCACGTGATGATAGCCGAGCCACGTGATAAGATAAATAATGGCGCCTTACAGTATACACTTGTAAACAATACAAAGTGTTTCTTTATTTCTGTTCCTTAAGGCTTAGAAATTGCTTGTAACTAAGTTAGTTATAACTGTAAACTATTTACTGATAACTAGTGGACAGAATAAAGTCGAGTGCGCCCGCTAATAAAGTAAGTTTAGAACTATGTTAAAATATGTTATGTCTCATCGAAATCCAGGCAGACGACGTAGAAATTATAGATAGCCATGTGAGCGCCGAAGAAAAAAGTGCCGGAGAATTGTTTCCAGTTTTTTTTCCTACTTTTTGGGAAGATGGCCCATGGCTTTGGAATTTCATCGGCATTTTCATGAAATTGGGAAAATTAATTCATTAGCCTTTTTTTCCACACGAAAAGTCCACTAATTAGGGAAATACTAAATTTAATATAACACTTTATTATCATTAAAATTAAAAGAACAAAATCATTAAATACTTTGTGAGATGTAATTGAATTAAAATTGAGATAAAATACGCATAAGACACTTCTTTCTAAAAAAAAATATTTTTTTTTGAAATTGGGAAAAATCGGGCCAAAAAAACCCCCTGGTTTCCTTTGTGAAAACAAAAGAGTTTTTAGTTTGACTGGAAAAAAAGAATCAAATTATAATGAAGCAATCTCTTATTAATTAAATCGTCCATTTAAGGAATTTGTATCTGCAAATCAAGAGGCATAAATTGAATTAGGAGTTTGTAGAGGGTGTGACGCCAAAATTCAATCTGCTCATGAAATTGTAAGAAAACTGGACCTGGCTTTGAGTGATGGCATTCAAATAACAGACTCAACTCGTTTTAAGCGTGGCACAGTCTCGCCCATTACCCCAAAATTATCTGCAACTGTGAAGCGTTATAAACATGCTCCTACTGCCAGTAAAAATCCTGCAAGGCGTTCACTTGGTGACATGGCCATACCAGGTCCTTCCAAGGAGACTTCAGAGGTTGAAGTTGTTGTAGGTAATTCTGTGCTCATAAAAGATCATGACTATACGGCCACAGCCGTTGGGTCAGATCATGACTACACCAGGGCTTCAAACACAGATATGAAACCACATTACATTCATGCCATCCCAACAATCACTGCCATGGACATAATCAAGCGGCATTTGTGTGAGACAAGTGGGAGCACTGAAATAGTGGATGAAATAGTTGATATTGTCGCCAATAACAAGGTTTGTACTAACAATTACTGATAATAATTTGCTTCTTCATTAATAATTTGTACCATTTTATCAACTTAAATCCGCATATTGGAAGTGTTGATAAAAAAATTAAATCAGGAACTGTAGATAGAGATGAACTTTATCATGTGAGGCTTTAGGTTCATTCCACAGCATGAAAGTCTTAATTTGTATCCACCACTCATCACATTTATTCAAAGCTACTTATCCAATTATGCTGTCATCAAAGTTCAAACATGTTAGCAACATGAAAATAAATGCAAATACTTTCAGATATATTGTATTAGGCATTATTTTATTTTGTTGGTTTCAAAGTCACCATGTGGATTTGTGTCACATTTTTAAAATCATGGTAGAATGAAAACATGGGCTTAAAATAGCAGCGGGATAATTATATTGTTTACAAATTATTTGAACTGGTGTTGATTCCTCGAAGAGAATGTAGAATAATCCCTAATAAATTGTACATATTCTTATAAGGACCAGCTATGAAATTAAACAGATAATTTCCCTTTTCCACAATAAACGTTTTTCTGTAAATAGACAGTAACTATGTTATTTAGTATACCCGTAACCTGTCGGTCTATTGTAGACATTATCCAATCGAGTTCAAGCAAGATTCTTGGAACAAATCAACAACGTCTGCGCACGATTGTCCTCTAGAAATGCTGCATTTAACAGCATTCTTCTGAAAAAGAAGTGTCTCACAGTTGATGCAGAAAGGGGGAAAACATTATTCCAGAAATATTACAGGAAATATCAGAAAGGTAAGACTTAAATGTGACCATACATTAATAAGCAATCTATACAAAAAATGTGAAACTGTAAAAATTGATCTTATCAGGTGCATACAACTCTAGTAGTAATAAATGTTTTATGAATGAAAAGAACATGAAAGTACACCTGAATGTGCAAGCGCACTAGCTGTTCTTCCTAAGTTATAACCCTACTTCTGTTTAGGAAATTTTTATTCATCAAAGTGGATTCTGTAGGCATTACTTAAACATTAACATTTAAATTATACCTTGATAAAGTGTAAATTCTACCAATCATGACTATGCATCTTAAAAGATTTAAAATGTTTTCTTCTTCTATTTTGTGAAAATTCTCCATAATATGTTGTATACATTACTATATACATGTTTGTTTTTTGTGTGAGTTTATGATTAGAACGAAAGCTTTTCCAATTTATCTTATTGAATCATCATTTTCACTTTTGTGTGATGAATACAGAATATAAAAAACTTTTTCATTATATTTCTCTGTCAGAAGTGGATGTAGATTTATTTAGTATTGCGTTCTGTTTCTTTTTTCGTTTTACACGTTTTGTTTAAATAAGAGCGAAAGAAATTGTCAGTATTCTTCTGTTGGCAGGTCTTATTCACAATAAATCACAATAATTAAGTGACATGCATCATGCCTTGTTGCTGATTTTTAGCCTTCCGTTCGTCCTTGACCTGTTCTGCACAATGTCAATAGCTTGGGGAAACCCATCCGCCAAAAAGATTGCCCCAATTGTTGCTGCCTATGCCATCCTCGTGAATGCCAGGAATGAGAAGTTGTCAGCGTTGCACAGACTCACAACAGTTGTATCCATCAAAGGACACTTGGATGACTCGGTAAGCTCTAGAGTTGGCACAAGCACATTTTCTAAAAACAGGGAGTTAAGTTGGGGTTAAACGAGCTGTAGACAGAAAACTAATTTAAAGGAATAAAAAATAAGATTTGTATGTGAGAGCAAGGAACGACAACTCTGCATGGAGATTGGTACTTTTCCATTAAAGTCTATATGGAAGACGGTATTCGTACATGGGCCAGATCAATGTAACGCATGCGCGTTTGTCGGCGCAATTTTGAAACAACATGGCGGAGCGTATTAACCAGCAAACTCCAATCGGTAATCCTCAAACAATTCCGCCATAAGGGCGATCGTCTCTCGGGTGTATTTGGTGGAAGGATATGTCTAACGCCTCTAGGCGGAAGATATTACACCGAAAATATAGTTCGGGTTACACACCAATAAATTTGCACTAAATTGACCGATATTAAAGATAAAGAAGGACCAATATCTCTGAGGAGTAAAATAATATAATATTTATTTATGTTATTGTTTAACATTAGTTGTCATTACATACAAAAAATATTCAAATGTTAATTAAATGTTTAGAAAGCCAATTAGTTGTTTCCTGAAGTGAAAATAACATTATTCAAACTTAAAAGAACCAGTTTTTCTTAAATAACATTAATTACAACATTGCTGGTGTTCTGCAGGGCAACAAACTTTGAGATTTAATCCATATGTTTAGGTTCTAAACCATAAACAATACTACAACACTGTACAGTGGTACAGGGAAAACTCTTCGGTGTAATATACGAAATAGTAAACTCCACTTTGGTCCCAATGGCATTGTAGTGACCACCCAGGCAGTCACAAACTGTGTATGGACCGAAGCCATATGGCCCTCAGTGGGGTTTACTATTACCAATATTGAGACACCTTAAGGGTTTTGCGGGATGGAATGAGTGTAGAGCTCAATTGAATTTGAAAAACGATTCTTTCTGTGCATTTGATGACGGCAACCATACAGTATTTCTGGCAGATATTTTTTATATTTTAGCCTAGGCAACTTAATTCCAGATGTTGTTATTCCGGCCAGGCAACTAGCTTTTTAAAGCCTTAAACAATCCAGTGCCATTAAAATTAGCGACAGTGTAACAATGTTCAGTTTGGTAATATTCATTTATTAAGGCATAACTTTGCTCTTGGAAATGAATTCGATTCAGAATGGCCTCTCAAAATAAGACATACTGTAGTTGAAATGTTAAAACTCAGCAATGGTGTTGTTTAAATATATATTTTTTTCTTTTAAGAAAATTTAAGATACATATCACAGACATGCCCATGGTTTTGGGCCTGTACTCTTTTGCTGGGCAACCAAAACACTAAATATGGTCGACCGTGCAGGCAACAAAATTGTTACAATTGTAAAAAGTTAGTTTCCATCCCTGACGGCCATTGCTGACATGAAGTAATTTAACTGTAATATGTCTGGCAACACACTGTTCTAAAGAAAAAAAAAGAAAAAACCCACTAATATCCTATATCAGTGTTAAGGCATTATGAAATTCATAAGGGTGTGACAAGTAACAAGAACCATACACATTTACATCACAGAACATCTGAGATCTACAATTACTGGATATATATGTTAAATTATAATATAAAGAGGGCAATACAAAACAATATACAAAAGTAGTTATTAAGGCAAAACAACCAGTTTATAATGTTAAGATCTATGCAGTTGTTGGCAATAAGAGAACAATTACCATTCTAAACTTTGAATTTTGAAAGTTTTAATACTTGTATGCAAATCAGAACATAAGAATTTTTTTCCCGGTCACTTTGAGCTATTTAAGTGCCCAAAGTTTACACTCAGTAAGTTTGTAAAACCAACTTATATATGCTTACAAAAATGACATTTTAAAAATCCTTTAAAGATCACATATCACCAATAAGTATTGGAATGAACGTGGTCGTGGATATAATGGATCAACCCTGTTTTAGCCTTAAGTGTAAATTGGTTTTTCCAATACTGTGGAGAGACAGATTACACATATAAACCAATTAAGAACAAAGTTGTTTTATGCCCCCGTCAGGGTGGCAAATAGTTTATGAACTGTCTGTCAGTCCGTCTGTCTGTCGGCTGTCCTTCCGTCCGACAACTTTAACATTGCCCATAGCTTTTGCAATATTGAAGATAGCAACTTGATATTCGGCATGAATGTGTATCTCATGGAGCTGCACATTTTGAGTGGTGAAAGGTCAAGGTCAACCTTCAAGGTCAAATATATAACTTCAAAACGGCGCAATAGGAGGAATTGTGTTTCTGACAAACACATCTCTTGTTTTTAAATGAAAAAAAAACACAGACATTGTTTGAATTTGCCTCATTTTAGGCATTGTGTATACATTTTAAAACTCAATTTTCCACACTATGAAACAACTTTTTTAAAAGGCACCAACAAATGCTCCTCCATCCCCTATGCATGCTAAACAAAGAATCAGTTTTTTATAAGAATGTTTCAAAATGGGCGAAAGTCAGGGGCAATACTGTCAAAATGCCATTAACAACTCTTGTGGCATGCGGCTGTAGTCTATTTTCTCTGTAGATTTTATTTTACAGCGAAACACATAATGTCATCATCATAAATGTATAGCTTAGAATTCATTTTATACTATATAAATATGTTCTGAGGTCTTATTTATACAAAATAACCTGGATATTTATGAAAAAAAAACCTCTCGCTGTACAGAGACAAGGCATATGTTCACCTGCATTAGGTTCAGTAAATTGCAAGCAACAAACATGAAAAATTCAGAACCCCAGTCATCGAGTTTGTTAAGAGTTCAACTTTGCTTAAGTAATAATGCATCAAAGTTATGACCAATGTTAATGTTTTCGGACGGACGGACAGACTGACTGACGGACAGTTAAAAAACTATATGCCACCCTTCAGGGGCATACAAAGTTTATATTTTTCCCCGAATGGGATCTTAAAACTCCCCAAGTGAAGATTTCAAACAAGAGGGCCATGATGGCCCTGTATCGCTCCACTGTTTTTTTATGCGAAAAAAACGTGCAATGCGCATGGGTTGAAATGTACTCAAGCATGTGACTTTCTCTTTCTATCCCTCGTCCCACTGGGCGCTTAAAGTTGGAAGGGTGAGCATTTATATATGGAAAAAGTTACTACCATGTTTACTTAACAGACTAAAAAGCCCGGGAATTGTTGCACAGGTCCTTTGCTTATAACGTAAGTACATTTATCTCTCCAAAAGAAATAATCGTTCTTTCTATTTCACATATTTTTAGATGCTGAAGATCAAATCTACGCATTTGATTTAAAACAGATTCACAAGATCCATATGAATCAAAATGCCTTAACCATTTACCAAACGACACGTTTTGGACATTTCCGATTTGAAAGAGGTTGCAGACGACAATTAAATTGTAATGGAATCTGAAGGAAATGATCAGGCAGGGAAGAAATAATTGTGATAAAAGGAGAAATTGCTCATCTTGAGCAATTTCTCCTTTTATCACAATTATTTATAAAGTCGTCAGCTACAAACCTTTAAAATCCTGTTAGTGTTTAGTAAAGGGTTAATAATCTCTGGTTCCTTCTTAAGAGCCTTTCACACATTTATAACAAATACAATAGTAGCATCTTTCTTTGCAAAGAATCATCTCAAAATATAACAACGGCTGTTTGTATAACACGCATGCCTCCCATATGGGCTGTCAGTTGTAGTGGCTGCCATTGTGTGAATACGTTATTTGGCACTGTGACCTTGACCTTTGACCTAGTGACCTAAAAATCAATAGGGGTCATCTGCGAGTCATGATCAATGTACCTATGAAGTTTCATGATCCTAGGCGTATTAGCTTTCTTGAGTTATCATCCGGAAACCATTTTACTGTGTAAAGTCACCGTGACCTTGACCTTTGACCTAGTTACCTGAACGTCAATAGGTGTCATCTGCGAGTCATGATCAATGTACCTATTTAGTTTCATGATCCTAGGTGTAAGCCTTCTTAAGTAATCATCCGGAAACCATTTTTCTAAGTTGAGTCACCGTGACCTTGACCTTTGACCTAGTGACCTGAAAATCAATAGGGGTCATCTGCGAGTCATGATCAATGTACCTATGAAGTTTCATGATCCTAGGCATAAGCATTCTTGAGTTATCATCCAGAAACCATTTTATTATTTCGGGTCACCGTGACCTTGATCTTTGACCTAAAGACTAAAAATCAATAGGGGTCATCTGCGAGTCATGATCAATGTACCTATGAAGTTTCATAATCCTAGGCATAAGCGTTCTTGAGTTATCATCCGGAAACCATTTTACTATTTCAGGTCACCGTGACCTTTGACCTAGTGACCTGAAAATCAATTGGGGTCATCTGCGAGTCATGATCAATGTACCTATGAAGTTTCATGACCCTAGGCATAAGCGTTCTTGAGTTATCATCCGGAAACCATTTTACTATTTCAAGTCACCGTGACCTTGACCTTTGACCTAGTGACCTGAAAATCAATAGGGGGTCATCTGCGAGTCATGAACAAATTTGGTAGAGGACTATTAGATATCACTACATACCAAATTTAGTAGCCCTAGGCTCTATAATTATGAACAAGAAGATTTTTAAAGTTTGCACAAAATAGGCTTTATTTAAGCATATGTTCATTTTTGTGACCCCCGGGGCTGGTTCAAATTTGTCCCCAGGGGCATAATTTGAACAAACTAAGTAGCGACCTATTAGATGTCACTACATACCGAATTTGGTAGAAATAGGCCCAATAGTTATGGACAAGAAATTTTTTAAAGTTTGCACAAAATGGGCCCAATATAAGCATATGTTCAATTTTGTGACCCCTGGGGAACGATCAAATTTGATCCCAGGGGCTTAATTTGAACAAACTTAGTAGAGGACTATAAGATGTCATTACATACCAAATTTGGTAGCCCTATGCCATACGGTTATGGACAAGAAGATTTTTAAAGTTTTCACAAAACAGGCCTTATATAAGCAAATTTTCAACTTTTTGACCCCCCAGGGCAGGGTCAAATTTGACCGACCCCAGGGGCATAATTTAAGAAACTTGGTAGAGGACTATAAGATGTCACTACATACCAAATTTGGTAGCCCTAGGCACATGGTTATGGACAAGAAGATTTTAAAAGTTTTTACAAAATAGGCCTTATATAAGCAAATTTTTAATTTTTGACCCCCAGGGCAGGGTCAAATTTGACCCCAGGGGCATAATTTGAACAAACTTGGTAGGGGACTATAAGATGTCACTACATACCAAATTTGGTAGCCCTAAGCCCAATGGTTATGGACAAGAAGATTTCTTAAGTTTTCACAAAATAGGCCTTATATAAGCACATTTTCAATTTTTTGATCCCCGGGGGCAGGGTCAAATTTGACCCCAGGGGCATAATTTGAAGAAACTTTGTAGAGGACTATAAGATGTCACTACATACCAAATTTGGTAGCCCTAGGCCCAATGGTTATGGACAAGAAGATTTTTTAAAGTTTTCACAAAATAGGCCGTATATAAGCAAATTTTCAATTAATTGACCCCTTGGGGCAGGGTCAAATTTGACCTCAGGGGCATAATTTGAAGAAACTTGGTAGAGGACTATAAGATGTCACTACAGACCAAATTTGGTAGCCCTAGGCACAATGGTTATGGACGAGAAGATTTTTAAAGTTTTCACAAAATAGGCCTTATATAAGCAAATTTTCAATTTTTGCCCCCCAGGGCAGGGTCAAATTTAACCCCAGGAGCATAATTTGAACAAATTTGAAAGAGGTTCACCCTAGGAACATTCCTGAAAAATTTCATCAGAATTGGACCAGTAGTTTAGGAGAAGATGTTAAAAGAAAAAGGTAATGTACGGACGGACGCACGCACGCACGACGGACACAGGACCATGACATAAGCTGGCCAGTGGAGCTAAAATTAAGAGCTGTCACCATAGGATGACATATGCCCCCCTATGAAAGCTTTGCTAGAAGTTATCAGCATATTTCGAAACCTTAACGCAGACTTCGAAAACTAAACGCAGACCCTAAGTTTAATGTCAAGGTCACAAGGGTCAAAATTGTGTGCGTATGGAAAGGCCTTGTCCATATACACATGCATACCAAATATGAAGGTTATATTTCAAGGAGAAATTATGAGCATTTTTCGAAACCTAAACGCAGATTTTTAAACCTAAACCTGGAACCTTACTTCAAGGTCAAGGTCACAGGGGTCGAAATTTGTGTGCGTATGCAAAGGCCTTGCCCATATTCACATGCATACCAAATATGAAGGTAATATGTCAAGGGACATGAGGATTTTTCGAAACCTAAACACAAAAGTGTGACGGAAGGACAGACATACAGACGGACAGAGAGTACAATCACTATATGCCCAACTTTAGGAGCATAAAGATATTAATTTATAATTGTACAAACAAATTACAAGTTGAACTTATTTGGAGCAAATTAAGTGGGAAAATATGGATACATGAGTTAAAGCAGTAAGCTTTAAAGTTCTTTGATGGTTGTTTTTAGGGAAGCCTCTAACAAATTTTACCAATTAAATAGATTGAATTATAATTTTTTTTTATAAATGCCTGATAGAAATTTTTCTTTAAATAATTGAGATCATTGAAAAATTTAGTAAAAGCACAGCATTGATGTTCTTTGATGGTCATTTTTAGTGGAATAGTATAACAATTATATAACAAATATAACAATTATAACTATTGTATTAATGAATTTAGATTAGGTGACATCAAATGAAATATAACTTCTAAAAATTGAAAAACATTGAACGTCCTGCACTTCTTGAGGGTTTTTCCGAGTGTACCCGTTAAAGTCCCGATGCAATGAGGAGGTCCGATATCATGATAATAAGGGATAATTAAAACTGGTTATGAAGTAAGAGAAAGGCCAATGGCTAACAAATAAATTGAAAAAATGTTTCTGAATGTGTATATGTTACAAAATCACGTAAACTCACAACGCCGCATTATTTGCAACGTTTATTTTAACAAAAGCTATGTTTGTCAACAACACAATGCCCTCTACCTTTATCCTTGAAGGATGACCTTCACCTTGACTTTTGACCACTCGAAAAGTGCAGCTCCATAAGATACACATGCATGCAAAATATGAAGTTGCTATCTTCAATATTCAAAATTTATGACCAAACTTTAACCAAGGTTAAAGTTTTGGGACAGAAACATACAATATTTTACCTTTGATCGTTAAGGATGACCTTTACCTTGACTTTACGACACTCACAATGTGCAGCTCCATGAGATACACATGCATACCAAATATGAAGTTGCTATCTTCAATATTGCAAAAATTATCAAACTTTAGACTTTAACAACGGTTAAAGTTTTGGGACAGAAAGCCAGACAAAATGACAGCAGACAACATGACAGACAGAATGACAGACAGGCAAAAAACAATATACCCCTGTTCTTCGAAGAAGGAGGCATAAAAACACCAATGATATTACGCAAACGTTTTGATTTACCGCGATTTTTTGCCATAGTTGTTGTTGCTGTTGCCATGGTGGAACAAGTTTACAAGAACACCGTTTATAAAGCGTCTAAGCATTGATATGAAGATCTATCACAATAACTGATCCCTCGCGATAAACCACGTGACATCCAGTGTTTAGAATAAGCCTTGGCTGATAGCTTTGGCTGGTGTCCAGAAATGAGTTGCTATTTTACCTCTCCGCCTTTAATTCCATTTCCGGCATCTCCAAACTACGCACACCTGACTCTCGCGGAATCACGTCTGCTGGGAGGCAGTATAGAAAAACGCGATAGGCAAAACGAGAGTTTCTTATCCTTCTATTATAGGTCTTTGATGGAACTATAGCTGTTATTAATTGGTGGCGAATATTTTTTCTTTAACGAGATCGCTTATCTTAAGTGTATAAACAAAAGGCTCGAACAATAAATTTAGTTTTAACATATTTAGCGTATCTCAATTATATCAAAAACCTTAGGTCTTTTTGCGCTACTACCGAGTCCGTTTTCTCGGTAGGACAAGAACTTGGTAGTGGTCGCTAGGTGAACTCCATACCAACCATGCAACGGCTACCTTAACCATATTTAACTTTTAAAGGGACCTTTTCACGTTTTGGTAAACAGACAAATTTAAAAATGTTTATTTCAGAATCGCAAATTTTCGTTGTAGTTATGATATTTGTGAGGAAACAGTAATACTAAACATTTACCATTCTCTAAAATATCCATTATATGCATCTTTTGACGATTTAAAAACCTGAAAATTGAAAGTTTTATTGTGTGATGCTACGAAGATTGCTATTTTGGTCAATAAAAAACACCTTAGAAGTTATTGATAAAATTGAAAATAAAAAATATAAGGTGTCACAGGTAAGTACTTATGATTTTTCTACACTATATACAACGCTTCCTCACGCTTTAATAAAATGCAAACTTGTTTCTTTGATTGAAAAATCTTTTGCTAGAGGGAAGTGTTTGTATCTAGCTTTAAACACTATAACAGCTTTTTTTACTTATCATTTATAAGATAATTACATCATTTGGACTGGTCTTGACTTTTGTGCAGCACTTTCTTTTCTTCTGGATAACTTGTTTGTTGAATTTAATGGTAAAATATTTAAACAAATTATTGGCGTTCCTATGGGTACTAATTGTGCGCCACTTATATCTGACCTTTTTTTATATTGTTATGAAAGCGAATTTATGTTAGAATTATCTAAAACTAAGAAAGTAGATTTGATTAATTGTTTTAACCTTACTAGTAGGTACATTGATGACATACTTAATTTAGATAATCAATTATTGAACAATATATTCACAAAATCTACCCAAAAGAACTAGTCTTAAATAGATAGTGTATATCCAATACAGACGCTGCGTATCTAGACTTACATATAACTATTAATAATAATTTGATCAAAACTAGTTTATACGACACACGGGACGATTTAAACTTTGAAATTGTGAATTTTCCGTTCCTAGATGGAAACATCCCTGAAGGACCTTTCTATGGTATTTACATTTCGCAGTTGGTACGTTATGCCAGAGCAAGTTCATGTATTAAAGATTTTAATTATCGTAATCTAATATTAACAAAAAAAATGCTAAAACAAGGCTTTTTATATCATAACCTAAGAAGTAAATTTGCTAATTTTTACTCTAAGTATGGTGATTTAATTTCAAAATATAATGTTTCTTTAAAATGGCATTTAAATAATGGAATCTCCCATCCATCATTTTACGGAGATGTTTTGAAGCGTGTCCGCAAATTAAAATATGTTAAACCAAATGTTCATATTAAATTTTTCAATTTAATTAACTTGTTTTTATCAAAAGGATACGATGATTATGTACTTAAAAACACGTGTTTGATGGTTTTCGATTTACTATATCTTTCTTCTCTTAAAATTTGGAATCATTAGTAATATTATAGGCATTTTTCACTGTTGAACAAAATTGTGTCTTTGTGTTTTTGTGTCGTATGAACAATTTCTGCATGAAAACTACATTTGGACTCAAATCGTACATCAAATCATTTCTGTCGTCAGTTGTCAAAACACCTATATACTGTTTGATTCCAATAATGTCGCTTTAATGGAATTACTATTTTTATATATTTGATTCTTAATATTTAATCAACTAAACTTGTTTTATTAGGGCATCTTTCACTGTTGAACAAAATTGTGTCTGCGTCGTATGAACAAATCTGCATGAAAACTACATTTGGACTCAAATCGTACATCAAATCATTTCTGTCGTCAGTTGTCAAAACACCTATATACTGTTTGATTCCAATAATGTCGCTTTAATGGAATTACTATATTTATATATTTGATTCTTAATATTTAATCAACTAAACTTGTTTTATGTAGTACAATTTTGCAGTAGCCCCCCATTAATAGTTTTATTATTACTTTACAGTACCGCCCCTGGATTTTTTCACGTCATTGTGTCTTCGCCTGTCAATTACGTCATAACTCTTTCTCTGTTCCAGTTGTAAGCTACATGCATAGGTCATTGGGTTTATAACGTTCAATTTTATTTATATTTTCTCTCTGATAGGCGTTTCTTTTTTTATTTAATTATTATTAATTTAATTTTTAGCAGTCACATAAACAACCAAGCAATGTAATATGGAATTTTTACACCCATTAATTATGGCTTCTTCCTGTATTTGCCCGATGATTATCTGAAATATTAACTTAATGACGCTATATTTTTTAATCTTTTTCTATAAAGAAGGAATGTAGTTGACACTTGTTTGTAGTTTCATTTTATCGTTCGTCAAAAAGTTGTAACTCTGTTGCTCTTTTATCTTCAATACCATTGAGTAATTAAATTGTAATTAAATTGAATGCGTTTTATTTCCCTTTTATTATTGTTTGATTTGAGTTACAATGCTATGACGTTAAATTTTATTTACACTTAAATGTATTATGAATATTGTTGGGCAATGTGTGAGGTTGAGCGCTCTATAACCGGATTAAACCCCCAATGCTTTGCATTGACCGTTCCAAGGCGGTGACCCCAGCTTTATTCGTATTTTGTGTTTATGTTGGTTTGTATTGTGCTGTATTGTGCTGTTTTGTATTGTTTGGGCAATCGGTCACTTGCCTTAAATAAAGGACCAACTAATTGTTTATAATGATAATTAAATACTGCTCCAGCAGCTAGAGTTTCACTTCTTTATATTATATAAAGTATAAAAAACAGCACTCATTGTATGAGCACGGATGGCCGAGTGGTCTTAGCGACAGTGGTTCGAGCCCAGTTCAGGATGGCCGAGTGGTCTTAGCGACAGTGGTTCGAGCCCAGTTCAGGATCCGATGGCCGAGTGGTCTTAGCGACAGTGGTTCGAGCCCAGTTCTGGATGGCCGAGTGGTCTTAGCGACAGTGGTTCGAGCCCATTTCAGGGTTACTTTTTTCTTTCCTTACTTGTATTCTTGTTTTTTTTTACTGGAGTTTTTTTTTAAATCCAATGTTAACATTTATCAATATAAAGCATGTAATGACAAGCTTCAATACATGCCAAAATCTGTGAAAAGGCACCTTAAACATTTTTTTCACAAGATTCGTTCCTCAAATCTGTGGATAAAATCATAAAAGAAAACGAAAGTCTAACAGACATTAAGTCGATTTATTTTTTTGCGCGTATATTTTACTCCGGCGAATTTTTGTTTTTATGAAATTTTCTGAAAAAAAACTACATGAGAAAGATTGGGTTATATTATTTCCTCGTTCTTCTTTTAAAGCCGCAACTATGTATGCAAACATTTTAACTTCTGGTTGCTCATGAACGAATTTAGTATTTTCAATAATCTTTCAATGTCGGTCTTGTTTTGTCACTTACCGGTATTTTTTCGTTAACGTTGAAATCGGTTTAAACAATGCACGGTAAACTGGTACCGGGTAACTTCCACTAGCGGCTGTCAACCTCCGCACAGAGATTGGACAGGAACCAGTTTAGTTGGAACAAGAAATATCTTTAAAAAAGATATACGGCGTTGATTGTGGTTGCAGTTAATGAAAGGTAAAGACTTCAACGAATGAGATCAAAGATAGCGAAGGTCTTTTTCTGTGCAGTTCTTTGCTGCAGCAAACGCAGTACGGAATGATACGCGGAGTTTTCGCGGCTTATTTTACATTATTACATATTGCTGGTCATAAACGTATAGATACAAAACGGAAAACCAAAAGAAGAATGGAAGTGAAATTAAAACATATGAGTCAATCGGCCACACGCGAAGTATCCGTACATATTTTAAATATTCATACGCGCGTTCTTCGAACAAACTTGTTTTAGTGGTTTGTCTGGCGTTGCTATTTGATTCGATTATTAACAGTATCGAGAATCATTGCGCTCATGCTTAATTCATTAGTCAATATGATGGCATAAGTCTTGTTAAATTAATTAAAAATAATATTTATCATGGTATTGTTGTAAAACACATTAAGAATCTTTTATTGACATACCATATGATATCGCTGGATATCTTCATTTAACATCTGTCTGGTCTAAAGAAAATTCCAGTTCACCTAGTTCACGCTATAGCGTCTTTATTATGTAACGACTATTTTCCTGGCCGCGAACTCCGATCACTACATAGGGTAGAGACGCAGCGATGACCCGTATGTAAACTCTGACATTCACACACAGTGGCCGCAAATTGACCCGATATACCTCGCGAGTTGAAATGCGATGCATTAAAGTGAGTCTTCGCTTCCACTGCTCTCTAAACTTTAACATGTTAACATGTTGACAGGAATATGGAAGTTAGTACTAAACATGAGAACATAGCCTTTAAGTGCAAAAGTTCTCGCGCTGAAAATCTTCTGAAAATAAAAGGTGGACGCACAAACTGTATTGATGTCGAGATTGAGTGTAAAACTGTTCTATCTATTAAGCCTTTTCATTAGATATAAAATTGTTTCATGCTGAACACGCAGTAAAACAGTGTTACAAAGACGCGGACATGTTTCCAATGTTCTGGTCGTATTCTCAAATCAGCCAATGCAGTCAATGAAGTGTATTCATCTGTACTTGGCCGCGGGAAGTTTTATTTGAATTCTATTGGACGCTAACAAAGGTCAGGCTAAGGTGAAAAGCTGGCTTAATACAGCTTACGCCGAAAAAAATTGTATGTGAGGTGATGAAACGACAACTCTGCGTCGAGATTGTGTGGCTCTATTGAAAGCAATCAACTCTAGCAAATGCTAAAATGCATGGACTTAGGTAGACCTTATGCTGCAAAATAAATACGGAATATTACGCTAGTCAATTGTTCCAAGAGTTTGTATCACTCGAGTGGCTTGTGTGATGACGTATCACACGAGAGGCGGAGCCTCGAGTGTGATGCGAAATAGCACAAGCCACGAGAGTGATACAAACACTTGAAACAATTGACTAGCGTAATATTCCTTTTATTATATACAACAACCAACGAAAACAGTTAACAAATGTATTTTTAATTTAACAAAACTGACAAAACAATGACTAAAACGGTACGCCATAGTTTATTTAAGACTTGTATGAATACAGTTTATGTAAATTAACATTCGAACCGGGAAAACACAGGTTTCCGACACGCTTACCTTAATGCCATCGTTAATCCAATTTTTATAACAATTAAGTTGACAACTTTAATCCGATGTTTATAACAAAAACGTTTAAACGATATGCACTTCCACTTCTATCTTCCATGTCTTTATCGAAACTTAGTTTAAACCACGCTATTTTATTGTATTCCTATCGAAATATACATTTATGGATGATAAACACACACTCAAAAATACGTTTTTAACACATAGTTTACTGTTAAAAAACACCACGTGACACGTCCTTACAGAGTTTAGATAAAACTATTGTGTTTTGTCACAGAAATGACGTCACACTCACACGATGTACTACGTAATATATTTATGAAATAATATGTTTCTATCATGGTTTGTTGTCGAATAACCCACAGTAAGGAGTATAGATGCGTAGGAATTAAATCACGAGTGCGAAGCACGAGTGATTTAATAACACGCATCTATACTCATTACTGTGGGTTATTCGAAAACAAACCATAATAGAAACATATTATTTCGATTCTAACACGATTCTGATTGATTTGGTTCAAGCTTTTGGACGTGAACTATATTGTTCAATACTCCGCCCTTCTTAGTACCAAGTTCACTATTTAGTGACGTCATTGAATTGTTAAAACATTTGACGTTGTTGTCATTCATAAATATTTTGCAAATGACGTCACTTTCATTGAAAACAACAATCGTAGAAACTAAATGACGTCACGTTTATTGGTGCTTCTGAAAAGCTGACATGCTATAAATGTTTTCTTAATTACGTTTCTTAACAAATAACATTCTTTTTCAGGCGTGGTTATGCCACTTATCACCAAATAAACAATTTGTTGTTTCATTACATTTATATACATGCTACATTTATTACATTTCTTTTAGAGCGGGGTTTAACACGTGCATTTTACTGCAATATTTTATTTATTTATTCGGAACTATTTTCGAAACATTAAGCTCCGCCCTTAATTTATTGCAGAATAACCCACACTTGATTTCCTTCTTTGTCTATAGAAAACAAGTCGCGTGCCGTGTTAGAATTCGTAATATAAAATCTGTCTATTTTCGGTGCGTGTAATGTGACGTCATTAAATGGGTCGAAGTAGTCCGGCTAGTATGGTAATACGGAATTGGAAACAGCGAGTAGCGTAATACGGGATTTTTTATTTCAACGATTGATACAACCTGTATTTTGTTAAAAACATTAAACAGGTTTATAATACATTTTTTAATTTTATATCAGAGCCCAGTTGCTCAAACAAAGCACCGTCAATTAAAGGAGCTTATCGACGGTTTATGCGGTAATATTTTTTAATACAATTATCATTTAATAAGTATATAAGTATTTACTAAATGGATGCTTAATGTTCATTAGCGGAATTTCATTTCTCTCGTTTTGACAACTTGGCCAGTATTGTAGACCCAGGCGTTGTCGTTCTATTGTGGCTTGTATTTAATCACGCTATATGGCCAACCGGTATATACCTATCTTCATAAAGAACCGTTGGTGCACTCACAACTTCTGATCCAAGCCAGCTAAAGGGCTGATTTTTGGCCTGACGTTGGTCCAGTGTACCTACTTGATGTCCCACATCACTCTTGGTTGACCGATACTTGGGGGACCTGAGATGGGTTGGGTTTAAAGTACCCCCCACCCCCCCCCACCCCCCACCCCCACACACTTTTACACTGATAGCGGCATTCAAAATGTCGTAACAGATTCATGAAATGGGCATGGACAAGTGATCAGTATGTTTATCGGCACATACGTTCTATCATTCTGATGCGTGATAGATAGGGCTATCAGGGCCCAAAGATACACGACTGAATTTAAGCTCACGAAAAGTGATTATGACGAATACTGTCCTAAATGCATTATAATAATGAGTAATTTGAAATCATTATATTGATAGAAGGGACGTAACTGTTACAATAACAAGTTTTCTGTAGCAGTTGTCTTCCTCAATAATGTCGTCGCAACAGATCCATTAAAATTTAACGAATCAGGCCGATACAACTTAAAGTAAAAATATTATTATACTTGCTTTACTCCAGTGGAAACTGTAGTTACATATAAAATCCTTTCAAATTTGGAAGGATTTTAAGTTTGTAACCTTTTTTTCTAATTTAATGCAAATCCGTGGTATTTTCCGTATAATTTAACGCTTTAAACATATGGTTTGCATTCATAAATGTTGAATAAAATAAAATATGAATTAATATTATATAATATAACATTAATATTGCAATCGACCATCATGGCGCGGTGTGAAATGGTGGCAGAGATATAATAGAGCTATGCTCGGAACCAGAAATAATCGCGCGGTGTGAAATGGTGGCAGATATATAATAGAGCAATGCTCGGAACCAGAAATAGTTGCGAGGTGTGTTATTGTGGCAAAGATATAATATAGCTATGCTGGGAACCAGAAATAATTGCGCGGTGTGTAATGGTGGCAGAGATAAAATAGAGCTATGCTCGGAACCAGAAATATATCTGCGCGGAGGTTGTCAATTGCTGCCAAAGAAATTATTGTTGTGCAAGATTATATGAGGCAGTAGCCTTCCTTAAGGATTCAATTGCTTCAGACCCCTAGAGCCGTACTCAGCGACAGTACACATAGAACGCTTTTCCGCATGTATCTTCTAAAATATTCTATAGACAACTCATCCGATTTATCTTTTCACGTTTTATAAATTGACAATTTTTCAGATTTGCAAATTTTCTTTGTATTTATGTTGTTTTTTTGTGTGCTAGGAAACAGTAATACTGAACATTAACCATGCTCTAAAATATCCATTATATGCATATTTTGACGATTTAAAAACCTACAAATTATAAAGCGCTAATAACGCGAAACGATTGTTTAATTTGCCAAGTTGTGTTGTTATCGTTTTATTTTGTGACATTACGAGGATTATTCATATTAGGAACAAAATGCATTTGATGATATGCAAGCACACATGGGCGAGTGGTTTAAGCGCTCCAACGGTCAGTGGTTCGAGCCCCCAGGTGTGGATTACTTTTTTCTTTATTTATTTTTGTTTTATACCGGTACTCTTTAGTTTTGATTTTTACACTTATCAATTTAAAGCATCTAACGGCACGATTCAAAACATATCGTTATATTGATACAAGGGTAGTATCTGTTGCAAAGATTTAAACTTTCTCCACGCAGAGTTGTCGTTCCTTGCTCTCACATACAGTCTCTGCCATCACAAGAAAATCCTCACAGATCTGGAAGAATTTTCTGTTTAAGTTTTGTATTTTGAAAAGTAGTATAATTTTCTTTGTGTAAAAGTTGAGGTTCATAATAAAACATATAATAACCTTAATTTGAAAAAAGAGTAAAATGACTACGGGAAAATTATTGTTTCACGTAGTTTGGCTATCATCTTGTGGTTGGTAATAACGGTAGGGATTTGATTCAGTTATGATGGTTCCAACAAATCTCTGCGCGGAGGTTGAGATTCTAAGTCGCTATTGCTGTATTGAAAAATACGATTTAACAATTACTGTGAAATGTCCCCACACATCTGACGAAACGTACTTGCGACACCGTACTAGTATGTTATTTCTCATATTACAAAAAGAAAACGATTATTGACTGGGTTTAAGTAACAGTTACATTTTACGTTCCATTTATATCTAATTTAGCCTAACGGAAGCCATGTGGTTTATTAACTTATTTTTGTTGTTATATTGCCAGGGTAGAGGATTACTATTGCAGGGATGTAGGTACTTATTCACAGTTTGGTAAAATGACGATTTTTTAAGTAATTGTCAGAGATTAAATCAAGAATGTACACAATATATTTGAACATGTAGAATAACACCATTATTAAGAAAAATGTTTAAAATGCTGGTTAATTAATGGATGATCATTGGAATACGGTAAAATGATACAGCGTTTGTAACGCCTTTCCTTAATAATTCGGAAAATATGTTGATACTAACACGGCGTCAATGTTTCGCTGAACACTAAAGCATGCGTGTCGGTGCGGTATGCACTAGCGTCTGCCTTCAGAGGTCACGGGCTTGGGGACGAAGCGGTAGCGCACTAGCGTCTGCCTCCAGTTGTCACGTGTTTGGGAACGAAGCGGTAGCGCACTAGCGTCTACCTCCAGAGGTCACGTGTTTGGAGATACAGCGGAAGCGCACTAGCGTCTGCATCCAGAGGTCTAGTGTTTGGGGACGCGCGGTAGCGCACTAGCGTCTGCCTTCAGATGTCACGTGTTTGGGGACGCAGTGGTAACGCACTAGCGTCTACCTCCAAAAGTCACGACATGGGGAAGCAGCGGTAGCGCACTAGCGTCTGCTTCTAAAGATCTAGTGTTTGAGGACGCAGCGGTAACGCACGAGCGTCTGCCTTCAGAGTTCACGTGTTCGGGGACGCAACGATAGCGCACTAGCGTCTGCCTCCAGAGGTCACGCGTTTTGGGAAGACAATAATTTTATTTCATACTTTTAAAATATTATAATTATTTAGTAAAGTCTATTGAAAATATTATAGAATTGTTGGTAAGCACATTTAATGACTTTTTTTCACCAATATGAAAACCTCTGACACGTTCCTTTAATGCCTCTGTTCTTGTCCATGATCATTTAATGTTTTAGTCCCTTGACGTTTCAATACCAATCTAACTTAGTGTTTTGACAACATAATTTGTTGTTAAGTAACGGAAGCAACTGTAGAAAGATTGTGCATGCAGAGTTGTCGATCTTTGTTATCCCTTAGTAACAGACGAACGCGGGATCTCATTCACCATAATCAGCATTCTAAGGATAAAACATAAATAAACCCCAAAACCAAACGAAAAATGACATAAGTGAGTCATAAACTTAGAAAACTGGACCGTAAGTCTTTTCAGCACCCAAAATGTTTTACAAACACCTGTTTGCTATCAAGGGTATGTAGTTTGTTTAATCTCCACTTTGATTACTAAGTTATTACACAAATAACAGTCATTCCTTTCTCCGAGGCTGTATGTTATCACAAAATCGCAAGTTTTTACCTTTAATTTGTTGACATAGCGTGGCCGTAAATTTCCCAAATCGGACACGCTGAAGCGTTTAGACGTGATTAAAAGAAACAAAATCACTGCCAGTGTGATTTCGAACTCGACCGCGCGGAGAAAATACGCTTTGAGGTATTAAAGAAATTAAAGAAATTTATTTCGAATGGGACGAAGAAGAACAGGTGCGAATAAAGCGGTGCAGATAACAAACAAGCGTTAAACCTGTAAATATATAATTGTGTATTAAAATTAATGTTTTGATTTGAGATGGGCTTATCAATTCGTGATCATTGCGACTTTTACGTCAAGAAATATTTGTAGACCGGATCTGTGAAAATAAAGGTTGAACAGAACGCGGGAACATAAATCATGCGTTATCGTGCACTGGGTCCCGCATTGGCACGTTTATTGAACACAAACAAAATAAAATCCAAACGCTCATAACACGTTGCGAGAGAAAAATGCTTAATAAATTTTTATTAGAGATCTCTACTTTTCTTGCACAAATGAATCTGAATGAGTTATAAAATATCAACAACACACGCACACATGTTATTTGGCATAAAGAAAGAGGTGCGATCCACACCTCTGTACGTTTCATCGAAAACAGGACGTATCACTGCTCTGCGATGCGCACGCAGCAATGCCACTCCTCAATCCTTTACCACTTCGAAACTTATTTTGACGCATTTGTAGTCTCATAGAAAGTTACATTTAATTAAATACCTTTCTTACTAAAGTCAAGTTTAAAAGGCTTCATTTCCAGCCCTTAGTTACTGATGAGCAGCAAACAGCATAAAACCTGAACAGACTGCGAGTTACTCGCATGCTTTTTTGGTTTAATGCTGGTTGCAAAAGCCATTTTCACTTTGCTTCTTTTTGGGGTAAGGGCAAATCCTGTTGGAGTGCGCAATCCGTGTAAATATGTGGTTACTTATGATTGTTTTTGTTTTAAATAAAATATTTCACAGATATGTAGAGGCAAGAGCGTGATTATGATAATGATTACCGAAAAGAACAGTTTCAGTGGCGATCGAGAAATAACAAAGTCTAAATTGTCTTGGCGAAAATTGTATTATCCTCGACGGTTGGCATTTATGTCCGATCCCATTTGGTTACCTTTCCTGAGAAATTGTTAATCTAATCAGGCAAATATGAAACTAAACATACCCACATTAACGAAATAATTAGCTTTCTTATAAATTCAAATAAAACACGTTTGCTACACACCTCACATTGTTAATCTTAATAACATGTGAACAGAGATGCATTTTCCAAACATGTTTTAATTTGTGTACATGCACTATAGTATCCATAAAATGTTAACTTTTTTTTCTTCCAGGAATCCTATCATATCTTGTTCTAATTGATATTTGTTAACATTCAATTATTTACGCCTTCAAACATAACATCTCTCTGTTATCACTTAACATCTCTCTGTTATCACTTAACATCTCTCTGTTATCACTTAACATCTCTCTGTTATCGCTATACTTTGTTTTCTGATACTTATTTACAAAATGCGAATGATGTTTTTAAGTTGAAGAAGGCGGGGTGGGGGTGAGGGGGGGGGGGGGGGCTACGGCGAATATTTATATAAATTTATAAAAAGTATGCGGAAACAATTTAACTATTAATTTATGACTGCATGCAAGAAAGCCAAACACAATTCGTTAATTTTAGTTTACTGTTGGAGTGTTTAAAGTTATGTCATACATCGTGCGTCGTAAAATACAGAACAGAACGTATAGGGACTCGTCCACATAGTGTCGAATCGAGAATCATCAAACTTTTTGCCACAAAGTCGAACAAGATAATGCGAATACAGTAAATCAAAAGCGTTATAACAGTAATACAGTAGATTCACACCGAACATACAATTTGGTGAATGAGTAATCATCATTTGAGATCTATAAAATTATAAAGGGTTACAAACGCCAAAGGTTAGTAACCACTTAATCTAATTCCAAAATGGTCCGTTTATGAAACGGCCTACATTCAAGGACTATCTCTAGTCTTTCCTATGCTTCAGATTGTACGAGCCTTGGATCGAAAATATTTTGTCAAAATAATTTGAAGAAAATTCCAATCGCCTTAATCCAGCACCGTCTTGGTTTCAGCACTGAAATTTCGGCAGAAGCCCAGTGCCTCAATAAATGTAACAGAAACGTTTATGTCAAAACGGAGTCCACAATGAAATGCAAACAAATGTTGCAGACACGCAAAAGACACGGGATATAATCACAAAAAATACGGGTGCGATTTATAAATGAATTTTGTAGCAGAATAGTAAATGTACTCTTTGAAAATAGTCATTGCGCTCAGATACACAGTTTTTAGTGGACTTAAACCGGACAAAAAGAGTTATTTTGACGTTTTCGCTAACTTGTGTGACACCACGTGGATTGCTTCTTTAGAAATCTGTATGGAACGTACAAGTGTTGATTGGCCGAGTGGTTTCGGTAATGGTCTTTTGTTTCAAAAGGACACTGGTCCGATCACAAAAGGACGATCATGCATTTTCTTCTGCTATCTTAAATGTTATTCTTGTTTATACTGTTTCATTTTATACTTCATACTTTCTATAGTTCGCATGTTTCAACCTAGCAATTTGAAGACATCTAATGACACGCTTCGATGGTTCCAAAATATGTGAACAAATCAATTTAAGTAAATAGATGTACTGGGTAATAACCTAGCTTTTCTGTTAAGATACCAACATTTCATATCCATTTGAATGCTATATATCTACGCAAAACCCGTCTCGACGAATCTTTTCAGCGACTCCGTCAAAAGACTCCATCCATCCGTCTTCGTCTGGAGAATCCTTTAATTATTCCGTGGTTCATGAGGAAACAGTCTACAAATGTGCCAAATTGCCCTTATATACAAATTGACAGTTTATCTGCAGTCTAAATATCCCGTATTTTCGCACAATGAACGAGATTTTTGTATTAATTGAGACCGCGCAAGCCTCTATGTCTCTTTTTCCCGCCATCAATATAACAGTGTCACGTGACACTGTCAATCTCTCGCGAGATTTCCATTTACGTGATTAGGCGGCTACCGCGGAGCCATTTGTAAACGTCAATTACTTTATATGTATTTAATGTTTACTCGTAAATCTACTGATTTTCGCACAATCATCTACGCGGAAATAATTCTATCAGAGAGCGACGTAATCAATTTTCCTAACATTTTATTTGTGTATTTTGACCTATAGCACGTAAAAGGTTTTTGGCCGTTAATTTTTGCGGGAAATGGCGCGCGTTGCCATAATGGCTTCGGAAAATAGCGAGTAATTTCCTAATGAAGCGTTTTATTCGCTGAAAACATGCGATGTTTATGACGACGCCTTAGTCGTTAATGGAATCATTGTAAACTTCATGTTGCGAACAAATACTAGTAAAATAATTTTTTGATCAAACTTCACAATAAAATTTCCTAATGTCGTCGGAGTTTGCAATTTAATGACATTTGTCTGAACAAACTTTCGAAGCATTGACAATAATCTTATTTATAAATATTAATTACCATATTTTTTACGACTCGTCTGCTTTTTATTAACTAAATAAATACTTATGTTATAAATCTGCAACGTTAGCGGCTATTTGTAATAAAAATTAGTTAATACTCGTGCTAATTCGAAGTAGAATTTAGAACTGATAAGAATATATATTAATAAAAAAAAGAAAAACATAATGAAAACACAAATAAAATTAACTGCTCTTTTACATGGCGGCGAATCAAATATATGTGTCTTGTTCTGAGAAAACTGTGCTTAGTTCATGTGCGTAAAGTGTCGTCCCAGATTAGACTGTGCAGTCCACACAGGCTAATCAGGGACGACACTTTCCGCTTTTATGGTATTTTTAGTTTCAAGGAAGTCACTCCTTACCGAAAATCAAGTTTAGGCGGAAAGTGTCGTCCCTGATTAGCCTGTGCAGACTGCACAGGCTAATCTGGGACGACACTTTACGCACATGTATAATGCCCAGTTTTATTTGAACAAGACACAAACGATGAACTGTCAAGCTGTATTTACTTAAAGCACACATGGCTTACGAGTACAGAAAATATAAGGCTGTATCCGCATGTATCAGTTCAAGGCTACAATATATATCTAAAATGTTTGGTTGCTGGCTTTAAGAACACTATAATTCAGTATATACTCCTTCCTTTGTGTGTTTATGTCTTTCCTCACTTTGTGGTCATGAAGCTCAGCAGTTTTGTTTCAGACTCACATGCAACGGTGCTCAAGTTTGATCGCTTAGCTAAGACACACGTACACTTTCATTAACCCTTTTATGCCTAGTGGACTCTCCCATCCTTCTAAATTGGATCAATTTATTTCCAACATTAGGGATGTCTTGTATATTTATTTCTATATGTAGAATTTCTTACGGCAATTCCTTTAAGCAAACAGCGCAGACCCTGATGAGACGCCGCATCATGCTTGAAATAAACTTGGGTCTACGCTCTTCGAAACGATGTATGTTTCGCAACTACGCATGCTGTTAATGTATGTATGTGTTGATGACGATGAGCTGTATATGCTTAAGTCGAAATAAAGTATTATGTTCTGTTTAATATAGTAACAATTATGGGCTAGCTCTGTGAAAAAGAGTTTAATGCACGTGTGTAAAGTGTCGTCCCAGATCAGCCTGTGCAGTCCGCACAGGCTCATCAGGGACGACTCTTGCCGCTTTTATGATATTTTTGGTTTGAATACGTCTCATCTTAGCAAAAATACAGTTTAAGCGGAAAGTGTCGTCCTTGATTAGCCTGTGCGGAATGCACATGCTAATCTGGGACGACACTTTAAGCACATGCATTAAACATGCCCTTGCCCTTTTCACAGAGCAAGGCTATATTAATTCTAACACGACATGCGGCTTATTTTCCTCATTCAAAGAAGGGACTCGTGTGTGGATTATTCTGTAAAAATAATCGACACTTCCATATGTCTGAAATTCAATACATGAGAATTTTGTATCGGAGCAATATTTTTTTTAATAAATGTGGTAAGGATTATAGGTGCGCGCCATCAAAACTTATCGCAAACCAAAGACCTATCAATATACATACAGTAAATGCAGTAAGTGTGATCTAATTCAGCAAAACATGATCGAGACCTCAACCTAGGATACGTCAACAAATTACGGTCTGCACAAAAACAAGGGTTGGTCGGATAAGTGAAGAGAAACAGACTTGCTTTACGTCAAATGTTGTGATAGAAGACAAACAGTTTCTAAACAGTCTCAACCAGCCAAAGACGTTTGTCTTGGTGAGAATATTACATAACGGAATTGAAACACACTTTATGCATGCAACACATAATAATAAATAAATATGAGATTTTCTTTCCGTCCATTGTTTAACTTTCGCCTTGTTCACACTTAATGTGGTCAATAACTCACGGCTGAAGAGTAACTTCCGTTGTAAAAGTTGCAAATACGGGAAATCAAGTGCTCGTTAATAACATATTATCGGCAAATTTTCAATATTTCGCGTAATAAATAAAACACTCGTGAGAGGAATATGTTTGGTAATTTGACAGCGATAGACCCTCAGACCTCGTAAAGATATCATTCAGTTATAAATAGAGGTGTAACTTTTGGTACAAAAAGGGAAAGTTGAGAGTCAATCGTTTACAAATTACAGCACTAAGTGGGTCTCAATGGCTGCGTTATCAGCGACTGAAGTTGTCGTTATCGACTTCTGAAAGGTTCGACTCCCTGTAGCCACCTGGAACCGGGTGACATGGGGCATAGATAATTATGTCATAAGTGGAAACTTACGACATGCCATATATAATGACAACACGGCTGGATTGGGGCATTAGAATGTGATTACTGGCTTATTCTGCAATTCTGTTTTATAGCGTCTGAGGACTGTTACCACTTACATAGGTATTTTGACGCATTTGTAGTCCCTTTGAAAGTTAATTTTAAATAAAGACCTTTCTTACTAGATTCAAGTTTGAAAGTGTTTGTTTCCAACCCTTAGATACTGATGAGCAGCAAACAGCATAAAACCTGAACAGACTGCGAGTTACTCGCAGGCTGTTCTTGTTTTATGCTGTTTGCACATAGTCATTTTCACTTTGCCTCTGAGTGGGAAAGGGTTAATATACTGTAATACAATTAGATATGCAAACTAAAGATCTATATCGAATACTAATATTTATTAATTTTCTGGATTTTGGCATATCTAACCATGTTAGTACGACTTTAGATCTATAACATGAATATGAAATTAAATATTTGGGAAATATGAAATATTCAAACATGCTTTATTCAAAATATGAGTTAATGGGGAGTTTAATTTTTTTTCTAAAACATACCGTAATTTCATACGTTTTAAAGCATTATTTATGAAATATTTAAGCTTATTGTGTATAATTAAGATCAACTATTTTCAAATACACTGTTATAAATTCTTAAACATAAAACGTAATCACTAAAGTAGTTTTTTTAATATTCAACACAAAATACACAAGTAAACTTTATATAAAAGCACACTGCGGTTATGATTTCATGTAAATGTGTTGAGTTGTTAAATACAAAAATACACTAAAAGCGATATGGATATGTTTTTACCAATGGGAACAGAGGCGTATTTAGGTGGGGGGCTAGGGGGCTAAAGCCCCCCAGCTGGCTGGCTAGATACGAATTTAAAAAATGAGCTCTTTTACAGTTTCAATCCACTTGTGTATTTCCTGTGAATTGCCCCTAATTAGGCTGTCGATTTGTGTGATTAGCCCCCAGGCACGTGTACAGACGATCTAACCTTCGCCAGCTAAACTGCACGCTTCATTGACCGTAAGTGAAACACTGCGCTATTTGATAGGCTAAAGGAGATACATTCAACAGAACAGAACAGAACTTTATTTTCACCCACGTATATAAGAAATGCAATATGGGCAATATAACAAAGTACAATATTAGGTACAAATTTAGACTTCCTATAATTTTTACAATTACAGCACATGTTATACAGTGAGAGTGGGGGTATGAACGGTAGAATGAATATATATACCGGTATAGAAGATATTGAATTTGTAGAATGAAGCAACACCAATACTCATACATAGTTGTTATTGCCAACTAATGAAATTCATGGCTGCCGCATGGGACTTATGAAAAACAATATTTCAACTTGTAGCAATTAAAGAGTTTAGACGAACGCATTGGACAATCATCATTATATTTTCGGTAAGTTTCTATGATGAATTTAAATAGGTAAATGTTTACAAATGGCTGCCACATGGGACTTGTGAAAAACAATATTTCAATATGTAGCAATTAAAGAGTTTAGTCGAATGCAATGGACAATCATTATTAATTTTTCGGTTAGTTTATTTGATGAATATAATTCGTATTAGCTCTTGAGAGTGATAATCCTTTTGAGTAACAAGTTATTTCCAGTGAAATTCAACAGCACACTTAATGAATGGCAATAGATTTTTTTATACAAATTGGGCTAACTGCTTTGATGTTTATCCATAGTTTTTGAAATTAAAAAGGATTCAAAAATGAAGAATTACTTTGCTAGTAATGGTTCACCCATCTAACACTGTTAAAAATTTTTGGATAAAGATTATGTCTATAGTGGTTTGAGAAACTTTTGAATTACCCTGTGTGTCTGTCTGTCTGTGTGTCTGTCACACTTGATGTCTGAACTCAAGTTCTTGTTTGTTTTACATGCACTTTTATCATGCAAAATGCTGATTAGATAGCAGGGAATTGCATCATTTCAATGTGCGATTTCAAAAAAATTTCGACGACGAGATGGGCACCCCTCCCGCACCCTCCCCGCTTGAGCCCCCCCCCCTCTCAAACATTTCTGGATACGCCTCTGGGGAAAATATAGCACACACTACATGAAGATTTATTCACATATACAATACTCAGTATTTAATTTATTATTTGTTTTATTTTTTAAATTTGTTTTATTATTGACAGAATATTTATTTCACATCGACTCGCTATATAATTAGTCGTTGTTGTTTTATCGTGTGTAAACTAAAATGACCGAATTAATATGTCGTGTTCAGTGTCCACCTTGCGAAGGGGGGGGGGGTGGGGTGGGGGGGGGGGGGGTCGTGAGTTCCATCCAAAGAGGGCTGAAATATGTCGAATCGTATTGCAAGATCAGCAATATGATGTGATGTAAGTGTATATGTATATTGTTCAAGTGAATTTTATTAAGTGAATCATCAATTGATACATTCTGAAACTTAAGTACGAAATCAACAACTAAACGCATTAGAAATTTAGTGACACATTGACTTTAAGTGGATTCTAAAAATACAACCTTTATAAGCAAAACAAAATAACAAAACAAACAGTAAATCATTGAACAACGTTAGAAAAACTTAAAAGACACACTTTTCTATCAAATTCTACCGGGGCGGCATTTGAATATAAATATATAATATATATATAATATAAATAAATAACTATAAATAATGGACGCGTTGCTTGGCACGGAACTGAATGAGAGTTAAGGTTTTCATCGTTTATATTTATTGGGTAACCTTACGTTCGACGTATTAACTTTATAGTTTCCGTTTTGAAATCATTTCATGGTCGTATATTTATTGAACGAATCATTTTTGACTGACTGAAGCTGATTAAACTAAAATTATTTGAATGTTTTAATAAAATTGTATATGCCATTATAGATTGTGTAAGTATATGCATATTTTCAATTTGGATATTAAAATAGTAAACGTCAGAAACCTAAATGTAAAAAAGTGTTTTATCTTTAGCCGTGAGACTATTTGAATGCGTTTATACACAGTAAACATTCATGTAGATGTATTTTAAGATGTAAAAAAGAACACTATGTTTTCAGTTGATGCAGATTCAGCAGTTTTTTTTCTTCAAAAATATAGATATATATATATATAGCAGAAAACATACTATTTTTTTTATTTTATTCGAATAATCGCATCGTTTATTTCACGTGCAATTGTTGTTGTTTGAATTAAATAAACACCCCAGACTCAACCATTAAAAATTATATCTGTGTTTATATTTATTTCCGTTCACGCAGAGTTTAATCCACCCATTCCATCACCATGCATCATCCATTTGTGCGTCAATTATTTCAAAATATTTCTCAAGAAACGTCTCGCCAGCATCAACGAGTTTTGGTGAACTAATGTGTCCAATATTTCGGATGAGTCCATCCGGAAAATTAATTGTAAATGCTCGGAAATTCGCGCATTATTTGCTCAAGCCCCCGAAAACTTGCAAATCAGCTAATGAATTTTGCAGAGAATTAAAATTACCGTTAAATCCCAAAATGGTGGCAGATTTTACGGAACCATATCTGCTAATTAATTGCGCGCCGCCATTAAATTCCTATGACCCGCTGTATGAACGTTTCCAGACCGTTTTCGAAACGCTTTAGACTTCTTTAAGATGGATAATTTTCCTGTCGCGGAGTGGCTACTTGTAAATTAGGATAAATTATTTCATTGGACGGGATTGGGCGACGATATTTGCTAAAGATTTGCGTTATCTCTCGGAAGCTACATAATCGTGCAACCGCCATCCAATCAGTCACCGCCATTTGAGAAATATTAAGATTGACGATATTAAGTAATCGGAAGGCATCCAACGTAACTTTCATTTCACATCTTAAAACTTTAAGAATCAAGATATATTCTCGAGTTTATAAATAATCGAGGACTTATTTATAACAAAATGGTTTGTGAATTATAAGTGAATAATCTTAAAGACGAAGAAAGTGCCACATACTGAGAAGGAAAATCCGTGATCTTTATATTAATGTATAATAAGACCTTCTGTTTAAACCGTTGAATGAAATTAAAAGAGATATTTTCTTAAGTTGAAGTGTTATTAACATTATAAGGAAATATTTAATTACACGAAAACCTGTAAGAAAAAAGCTATGAAGGGATCATTTAGCATAGACTCGCTGTTAGCAAAAAAGACGGACGTCCGCTTAGCGTCCCCGGCCACAACGACGTCACCCATGACGTCACCGCGAATGTCATCCAACGGATCCAGCAATCCTTCAACGCCCAGCCCCGAAGCTCGCCACTCGCCGGAACTTCTTCACGGCAAGCATCACCTGCTGTTGAAGAGCGGCTTCATCCCACGACCCGGTCTTCTGAGCTCTCATCAGCAGATGTTACTCCAGTCGAATCCGCTGGCGCTGCAGAGTCTTCTCCAAGCGCAGTACCTGAGCGCGCTCAACGGTCACCACGTGGATCATCACCATCACCACCACCACGCGGCCTCCCACGCGCAAGGCGTCCACGGGAGCCCTAACCACGGTCACTCTCACTCGCTGGCGCCGTCGCACGTTCACGGAAGTTCGTCGGCATTCCACTCGCCCGGGGACCACGCATTCAAGATCGCCGCCGCGCAGATGCACGCCGCGCATGCGCAAGGCGGGCACGTGCAGCCATACCTGAACGAGTGGATGACACGTGGCGGAATGCTGATGTCCAGGATGATTGATTATTCAGGTATTACGATAGTTCTGTTATTTCATAAATTGCACACTTTTCAGCCTCCCACCTTCTGATGTACCGTACTGCGTTTCCTTTTTTCATGAAAACATTTTTCATGAAGTGTTAATTTATATTTTTTATTAAGTAAATGTTAAATAAAAATATCAAAGGTGTCGAGAGTTAACCCATTTATGCCTAGCGTCTAGAAAAAAGGCATTGGCAAACAGCGTAGATCTAGATGAGACGCCGCATGATGCGGTGTCTCATCAGGGTCTACGCTGTTTGCTTAAAGGAATTTCTGTAAGAAAAATTCTAAATATAGAAATAAATATACGAGACATCCCTAATTTAGGACATAAATTGATCCAATTTAGAAGGATGTGAGAGTCCATAAATGAGAGTCATAAATGGGTTAATATATATGGCGTCCACCGTGATATCGCCTTGGGATCGTCAGGGGGTCGTCGCTTGAAGCGAGATACTAATGGCACACCTTGCGAATACACAAAGGTACTCGTTAAACGACACTTTCGAGTAAACTTATCTACATTTCAAATTTTTACGGTAAAGCACGACCTCGTAAGACAACTTGTGCATGACACATTTTTAAAATTCGGCATTTGTTAGCGTGAAAGAAATGTGTTTAAGATGATACAAATGCGCTAAGAATATATGTATCGATATGTGTACATGTATTTACAAACTCTTTGATAATGCGCAGCGCCCATTGAAGACTTGTACTCTGCTTGGTTGGTGTATATTCTTCCGTGAACACGTGATTTACGATCTGACTCGCTTTAAAATGTTCCGTTCACCTGTTTATCACACTTGATTCTATAGAGAGAAGTATTTTTTTTTAATGAACAGTTTGAACAAAAAAATCTGATAAGATTCGTACATAACATTTATGATATGTGTGTAGATTGCAGAACCGATACTTTGACAATTTCACATGTTGGATTTTGCTTCCATTTTATTTCATTTTCGTTTGGTATGATTAACTAAAATACTTCAGTATGTTTAATTTAATATTCAAATATACATGGTTCAAAAGAAAGCAATGATGAGCGTTGAATATAATATATATACGAACATGTGTAAATATATATTAACAATTGGTATATTTTGAAAAAAAATCGACAATGTTCGCATTTATAAAATTATAAATTATTTCCTTTATATGCATTCAAAATATTCATCATTATACGAAATTATGTAAATATAAATTGTTCATTTAATCATAGAAAAGTTTACAAACAAAAATATTTGAATTACACGCCTATTAAACGTTGATATCAAAAGAACAATAAACACACTTAAATAATATGAAAATAGAATATGATATAAATTAAAATCAAAAATCCAAAATAAATTAGAATACATTGTTAAAATATCTTTCTTATATCGAATATTGAACATTGGCATGACAAATTTCGTATAGAAATAATAAATGCCACTTAACAGTTTCAAGTGAGCCTAAGGACTTTTCATTAAAGCTGAACTGTCTGTCTGTCTGTTAATGTTCTGGTGTGTTTTTTCTTCATATAATTATAACTAATCGTATGAAACCTTTTGCATTTTAAGATATTTTTGTTAACAATATTTTATCTTCATTCGTTGTTAATTATTTTCAACATTTTACCATGTTTTAATCAACTAAGCTTAAAACGTTATTTATTTTAATATATTTATTGATAATATAACAAATTTGTGGGCAAAGTTGATGAAGTTCGAAAATGAAAACAATCTTTTGAAAATAATATTTGTTTACTTCAAAAGTAATACATTTAAAGAACACATAAAATGTAAACAGAGGACGTCCAAGTATTTTATTGTAAATTTTTGTAAATTTCTTTTTGTTTTTCAAAAACATATGCATAGAAATACAAATAGAAAATCATTTTCACTTAGATCTAGGCGTTTTAACATTTTACATGACAGGAAACAATTATATGTAAATAGATTTTAAACAAATAACATAATATCAAAAATAAATAAATATATGTGCAAGTAAGGAATGCATTCATGTAAAAATGGGTTTACATCTATTAATAGAACTTAGACGGTAATTAAGACACATTCAATGGATGACTTCAGTGGCAATGTAGATTTAACAAAAGTGAATAAATATTTGCAAATGCTATTAAACCAATCTATTGTTCATCAAATTTTGATAAATTTAACTTCGTGTCTCGGCGGACCCTAGAGGGGATTAGACGTATCGACCGTATCAGCGACAGGTCCCGTAATTTCTGACTGATGTTCCATAAAGTAGTCAATCAAAGGTAATTGTGCTAAATCCTATTAACTAGATAACATTGTACGAACGGTGCGAAAGGATGCGATGCGATTTCGCCGAATCATAATGAACGGACTTAAAGGGCTTAGCTACCCTTTGTCCCCTTTGATAAAGTATCGCGTATATTTGATAGATTTGCGGTCCATTTTTGATAAACGACTGATAAGGCTGCAATCAGTGAGTTATTTAATTAAATTAATAGTCTGCAATCGCGATTCAAATTTCTCGCGTTGTGGTGGCAAATATTCACCAACTTATAGGACCATTTGCAGGAATATACTCTGTTCAATAGTCAATATTTCTAGTACAGTAGCATACAACATGTTTCTTACATAAGAAGTTCCTCGTCGAAATATATTTTATTAGATATTATATTTATACATTATATTATAAATATATAATATGTGACGGATTTGCAACATGTTTTGTAAAAAGGGGGTTGAATGCATGTGCGTGAAGTGTCGTCCCAGATTAGCCTGTGTAGTCCGCATAGGCTAATCAGGGACGACACTTTTCGCTGTTATTTTATTTTTCGTTTAATTATAGTCTTTTCTTAGCAAAAAGCCAGTTTAGGCGGAAAGTGTCGTCCCTGATTAGCCTGTGCGAACTGCACTACTTTTTAAAGATTACATTTTGAGAATATGACCAAGCAAGAATATGAACAAATGGTGTTTGTGAAATAATTACCCAAGCACAAATACATTGAACGTGTCCGCACATAATTGGTGCATGCATTTCGTAGATATAATTACCGGGTGATACCTTCCATGCGCGAATCATTCTTATATCCACAATTTTAACCCATTTATGCCTAGTGGACTCTCCCATCCTTCTAAATTGGATCAATTTACTTACAAAATTAGGGATGACTAGTATATTTATTTCTTTATTTAGAATACTTCTTACAGAAATTCCTGTAAGCAAACAGCGCTGACCCAGATGAGACGTCTACGCTGTGTGCCAAGGCCTTTTTTTTCTAGACCCTAGGCATTAACTTTGACGTTCTCTGTTTGCATTTTATGTGTTCTTTAAATTAACATCATTGATAATTGAAACGTAAAATCGACGAAACAAACCTACTCACTAATTGTTCTGCTGCATTAATTTTTCGATAATGGTGGATTTAAAAATTAAAAGTGACGATTGCATAAATGCTCAATTAATATGTGTCGTGTTCTGAGAAAACTGGGCTTAATGCATGTGCGTAAAGTGTTGTCCCAGATTAGCCTGTGCAGTCTGCACAGGCTAATCTGGGACGACACTTTCCGCCTTAATTGGATTTTTGCGAAGAAGAGACTGCATTTAAACGACAAATACCATAAAAGCGGACGTGGCTAATCTGGGACGACACTTAACGCACATGCATTTTGCTAAATTTTCACAGACCAAGACACATTTTAGCAATTCTTAGATAAGTAATCAAACGATGTCCTCGGACATCATAGAATACCATTGGTCTCTAAAACATGTCTTACTAAGCTGAAAGCTATTTGTAAAGTATGCGATGCTCTCAAACGCCTAAACGGTCAACTCTTCGTGGGCCCACCGGCGCATAGTTGGAACAGGTGTCTCACGAAATGTGAAATATCTTCGCGTCAATTTTTCCATCCATGTTTTATCTTTACTATCGGGTAATTATGTCAAAATTAATCCAATAACGGCGTTTCGGTGATACGGGCATTATTACAGTAGTAGCGGTTACAAGACGCCTACAAAGGTATTACGGTGCGCAATCAGCAGCAAATCTGTGGACTTTCCGCAAAAAGCCGATGTCGGCGCTTGGTTGCTAGGTAGCGCGGGGGATAATGTTCCGTATCCGAAAAATAGATACTGTCCGAAAGTGCATTATACGTGCGATATCGAAATTCTGCTTTAATTTCCGACGCATTGTTAAGATTAAAAACCTCCGAATGTTTTCAAAATGTGATTATCATAACGCATTCCGTGTGTGATTATTATTTTCGTAGTTTTTATGCGGAAGCGGTCACCAAAAATAAATAAATGTTATTTTTTTGTGAGATTGATCGCCATTTGAATGTTGATAAAGAGCACGTTCGAGCGTTAAAAGGTCATTAAATTAAACATTTTCCCACCAATTGTATATGAATCATGAGCTTAAAAAACTGTTCATTTTTGGGGGGCGACGGAATACAGAAGTGTCATTTAGGTAAAAATAAATATTGTCAATATTGAGAATCATAGCCGGGTAAAAGTCGTTAGTAACTTTCGAGGGCTATTCTATACGGTTCCCAGTATTTCATATAAACATGTATGAATTTTGAATCACGGACTTAAATACACATTTGTGTCTTAAAGTATGAAGTTCATTTTTAAACGATGTATGTTTATACAGACACATGATGCATTTGAACATGAATAACTTGTAAGCGGCCTGGTATCGTAATCGTCGTCTTTATCACCGGCATATGAGCCTCGCTCTGGGAAAACGGGGACTAATTCATGTGCGTAAAGTGTCGTCACAGATTAGCCTGTGCAATCCGCACAAGCCAAAACACTTTCCGCTTTAGTGATTTTTTCGATTTAAATGAAGTCTCTTTTCAACGAAAATGCACTCTAGGCGGAAAGTGTCGTCCCTGATAAGCCTCTGCGGACTTCACCCGCTAATCTGGGACGACACTTTACGCACAAGCAGTAATCCATGTTTTCACAGAGCGATGGTCACATGTATTTTGTTATCATTAAATCTATTCACATGTAATAGAATTTCGCATATGTATCCAAAGCTCTTTAAAAATTCCTTTACAATAAATTTATTTTCTAACCGCGTTATTTATTTAATGTATGGTTTCTTATATGATTTTTTTTTAATTCTACACAAATGTCGCATGTTTAATAACAGACCTGTCATAAATTCAGAGGAATACGATTTTTTTAATGTTTTATGTAAAATGTTTAATAATAGAGATGCCATGTATTAAGATGCCCACGAAAAGCATCCGCAAAGTTTTTTATATGCATTATGGCTTGAATGAATGGTATTTACCCTACAAACACTTACTAGAAAATACCGGATTTTTTTTTCTTATTTACAGATCTTTGACACCATTTATTTTTTACAGCACTATATGCTATCAAAGAGTTTTTATTTGCCCATAATTTTTGTATATTAAGCAGCTGGTTGTCTATTTTATAAACCTGGACATAATGGGCTGTGTCGAAAGTTCTTTACTAGACTTGGATAATAATTTATCACAGACCTCGTTACACTTATACAGAACGAAACAGAACAGAACAGAATATTTTATTAGACTTAAGCATATGAAGCAAATCGTCATAAACAAACAAATACAATAACAACATGCGTTTGAAGTAAATATAAAATGCATCATTTCGAACAAAGATCAATTTAAATATACACGAAATAAAACTGTTTTCGTGAGAGTGTCACGTGGTAATTAATACCTAATGACCACATAATGTCCAACATAGTTTTATAATTGCAATACATATTGCAATATCACGTATCTATGTTTTTTGCAAGAGCAATACTATAAGTGTATACTATAAGTACTAATAAATACAAAACAGAATCAGTGCTTGGATAATAAATATGCTCCTTACGTCTCTGTTTAATAAAATAAAATGGAGCAAAGCTCGTGTGAAATAACAATACAAAAAAGCAGTCAGAAAATCAGTCGAAGTTAAATAGGTTTATATATAAGTTGTTGGGAACTGTTGATTATGTTAAGGTGATATCATATAAATATTTACTCCATCTATGCTACACCTCGTTAAAGATTAAGTTTTATGTTTTGTATTACCACTTTGTTGACCACCTAGATACGAAAAGCGAAAATATCATAGGGGTTTATTACCTAAACGATTATTAAATTCTCACATAAGGTTTAGGGAGATATTTATAAAGTCAAATTGTATTATCTCTATATATCTCTATGTATATACATATATTATAATAAAATAATAACAACAAATATTCTAATCCTAAACGTGTTTGAGGTAACATTTACAGCGTTTTCATTGGGTATCTTTTTGTTGACTGAACAATCGCATGATGATATGTTTGGCCAATGGCGTCGTCAACGTCAAAAGACATTTAGTCATTCAACAATTCACACCATTAAAGGGACCTTTTCACAGATTTTGGAATGTATTAAAATGTGTAATTAAATGATTTATATTGATACATGTAAACATTGGATCTAAAAGCTCCAGGAAAAAACAAGAAAAAACAAGAAAAAAATTTACCCTCAACTGGGCTCGAACCACTGATCTTTGGAGTAAAAGTCTAACGCTTAGACAACTCGACCATCCATGCTCATACAATGAGTGAAGTATTTTATACTTTATATAAGCAATCATCGTAGTGTCACAAAATATGACGACAACAACAGAACTCCCCAAATTATTGAATCTTCTCGCGTTGCAACGCTTTATAATTTTCAGGTCTTGAAAACGTCAAAATATGCATATAATGGATGTTTTCGAGTATGGTAAATCTTAAGTTTTACAGTTTCCTCACAACTATCATAACTACAACGAAAATTTGCGAATTGGAAACAATTTATTTTTAATTTTGTCAATTTAGCAAAACGTGAAATGTCCCTTAAATCTCTCCAACGGTTACCACTCCCATTAAAAGTTAAATCTGGAATTATTAGATGTGTTTTTTTGTTATAATGAAATTCATGTAATTTTCTACATCACTTACTTTGATTTTTAAAGAAAAAAAAAACGAATAGAAAATCACACAAATATAATATTTCTAACCATAAAAAATAATAATACAAAACAATATTTAAATAAATCGTCATTACGCGTAAGACAGGGCCGGTACACGAACTATCGAAGGAATAGTAAAATTTTCGTACAATTCGAAGTTTTTGTCTTTAAAAAAGTTGAGATGAAATATATGTCACTCATGTTCATTTTATACTAGATTTTATTCAACTCGTCCAGGAAATTCGTTTTTAATCTCTATTCAATCAAATCTATGAGCGTCTGTAATAAAATAAATAAACCACGGCATGAAATGGTAACGTATATCATGTCCTATATTAATTACGGCATGAAATGGTAACGTATATCATGTCCTATATTAATTACGGCATGAAATGGTAACGTATATCATGTCCTATATTAATCACACAGGCCGCATAACATGCTGCTTTTGTCTAGTTCTAAAATGAGATAAGAAATCTTGCATACAATGTTTGCTATACCTTTCTTTTGCAACCTCTGGCGTCGCCTTATATTATGATTACGAGTTTTCTCTGCTCATCCTTTGCATTATTGCATTCTTTCAGAAACAACTTAAAGGGGCCTTTTCACAGATTTTGGCTTGTATTGACGTTTGTCATTAAATGCTTTATATTGATAAATGTAAACATTGGATATAAAAAGATCTAGTAAAAACAAGAATAAAATTAAAGAAAGAAAAAAGTAACCCCCAACTGGGCTCGAACCAGTGACCCCTGGAGAAAAATTCTGTCGCTTAGACCACTCGGCAATCCGCGCTCATACGATGATTGTTGTATATATAAGCATTCCAGGTTTTTAAATCTTAAAATGATGCATATAATTGATATTTTAGGGCATGGTAAATGTTCAGTATTACTGTTTCCTCACAAATATCATAACTACAACGACCATTTGCGAATCTGACAAAACTTTTTTTAAATTTTGCCAATTTACCAGAACGTGAAAAGATCCCTTTAAAGTATATATCCTTGTATATCTACTGGAACCGTCGGCAATGTCTGTGCTCCGAGGTGCTGATTAAATCGGCATCGCTCGTTGGCAGGGTCACCATTTGCGAAGTTAATTTTCAATTTGTCTCGCATTAAGTGGCACCGCGGCCGTTTTGCGGCCCCATTACCGCGTTCCTGTCATTCACCACTCTGATTACACCCCGTCCCGCGGGAGTCACGATATTATCATTTGAAAAGAGCCGCTTTGTCCGCTGAAAGACGGTCCATAGATGAAATTAATCTACGCTACCGAATTAATAGAAATTGTAACTTAAAAGAAAATGACGCCGTACAATGATGTCCTCATTTCCGAGTCGATTGTGGCATTGTGCGAGCGGTGTTTGGGCACTGATCAACTGTTGAATTGGCTGCACCGTTTTGTATACATAATTTAATCGTTTGACCGATGAAATGAGACGGAAAACTATCGAACAGGCATTAAGTGGGATGCAATTGAAGTGTATTAAATTGATTCATCCAATATGATTGCGTTTTATGGTCATTCGCTCGGCAACTACGATATTTACTTCATAGATTAGCCGTGTACTTAAGCGAACAGTTAATTGCCTCACAACCATTTGCTGGCAATTATAACTAATATAAATCTGGAAAACTGTTCAAGACTGGTTTTCAGATGGTATGCATACTTTGCATAGAGTGCTCAGTCTGCTAAACTCACACACTCATATACTAAGCTGGATGCCACGCCCACTTGGCACTCTGTCGTTTATTAATATTTCATTATGTTTCGTAAATTAAAGAATTATATACAATAAGCACATTTAAAAATTCGATAAGTGTACACTTATAAGTATCGTCCTTTGGTATTAACACTAACTCATAGGGGTCGAACCATCGAACTCCTGATCGGTATGCATACACCATTTCTAGTGAAATATTTTATTTCCACAGATAATAAATACTAGAATACGAAACGGGCAAGCACATCTTTATTTGATGTGTCTTCAACCCATGCGATTCTCTTGTCATGCCCATTCACATTTCAGTCTGATGGGTAACACCCCTCACCGTCGTACCACTTTCCTACGAGCGATTCTTTACTCAAGCCCGTGCGCAGTGCAGTCTTATGTGTAAACCCCGTCGCACGCGTGTCGCTTACATAATTGGTATTGTCAATTTCATCCCATGATCAGAGCAGCACCTATACCTGTCGCACCTGTATCGTTGTAGCGACGTGGATTTTAGATACCAGGACAGAGTTTTATGGGTAAAACCAGTTGCTCATGTACCACTTTCACGAGTGTGATTTTCTTTTTCTTTATCAGCCCAAGCGCAGAGCAGTCTTATGGGTAAAACTCGTCGCCGTGTACCATTTTCACGAATGTGATTTTCTTTATCAGCCCAATGGCAGAGCGGTCTAATGGGTAAAACCCGTCGCCCGTGTACCGCTTTTACGAGTGTGATTTTCTGTTTCAGCCCAAGCGCAGAACAGTCTTTTGGGAAAAACCCGTCGCCCCCGTACCGCGTTCACGAGCCAGCAGCTTCTCGAGTTGGAACGCCAGTTCAAGATGAACAAGTACTTGTCCAGGCCGAAGAGATTTGAGGTGGCGACCACCTTGATGCTAACAGAGACCCAGGTACGCCGCGTAACGGCAGTCATCAAAAACAAAAAAAATAACACGGACCGAGGAATGACGTGTTTCCTTGGTCCGTGGTAATTTTCAAACATCGCAATGAGGTCGAAATTATATAACGAACGTTTTTTGTTTATCGAGTTTTTAAGATAGCATGCATAATATGCGTTGGTCAATCTAGGTTCGTATTTACACGGTTCTTGTCAACATAACTAATCAATTGTGAACTAATAAATAGTTTTTGTGTTGCATTTTGTTATCAGCGAAAACTTGAAACTTTCATTCTTAAGTCCGATTCGGGACTTAAAAATACGACCCCGTTTTATGTTAGAAAAGCCGTTTACAGACGAAATATAAAAACAATAAATACAAAAATGATGCAATAATTAACATTATTTGAATATAAAATTGTTCTTAATTTCAACATTTTCAATTTTTCGGCTTTGATGCAATATTGAAACAGAGATACAAAATGATGAAATGTGGTATCCACAGTTCTAAAAATGATACTATTTAGTTACCGGTACACATTATAACTGAATATTTTATTTCTTTTCAGGTGAAAATCTGGTTCCAAAACAGACGAATGAAATGGAAGAGGAGTAAAAAGAACTTTACCACGTCACAGAAACCCCTTGACAACCAATCGAATCAAAACGAGGCTGGAGGGTCGGCCGAAAGCGAAACAGAAGACATTGCGGATATGAACGATGATTCGGATATTGACATTTCGGATAACGATGAAGTTGATATCGAACACGAGGAGAACGAATCGATCGGGAAGGAAAATGAAATGCGGAACTCCAACAGCGGCTGTGCTTCGACGTTAGATCTGAGTTTAAGACGGTTTGAAATGAGACAAGATTCTTTACAATACGTACCCGTGTCAAACTTTGCAGTTGAAAACAAACTTTTAAACGCGACGTCCGTGTCATAAAAAATGACACATGTTGACGTTGATGAATGTGCAATTAACGTTGGAAAATAAGTATAAAAATGTTACTGTCGATAGGCAATTATGTTCTGAGCAAGTTTGTTTTTATTTCAAAATTTAATGAACATGTATTGGGCTAGTATATTTGCAATATGAACACTATACAAAACACATTACTTTGCAGACGAAGAGTTTTCAAAATGACTCCGTGAAATGTTTGTCTTATTATAGATGGACATATTGTATATTTTACATATGACATTTTTATTTCATTATACATTATACTTAGTATGTTGTCCTTCCATCTGTATCAGCTGTCTGTTAATAAGCCTAAAGGGTTGTTTGTGTCCAATCAACCGACCGACCATAATTGTTGTGTCGACCATTAACGTTGTTTTTGGTATTGAAGTTTCCAGTTCAGGTTTTACTAGATTTGATCATATTAAATTAATTCCTTCATTTATAAAAATATGTAATAAATTATAAAGAATATTTAACAGACTTTTCAAAACTTTATAGTCTTCTTACCTACCCTTTTTCAGATGTAAGTGGAAATAATCATTATTTTAGTCTCGCATAGGCTTATCAGGGACGACACTTCCACCTAAACTGTATTTTCGCCATGGAGTAGACTATTCTGGGACAACACTGTACACACATGCATTAAGCCCCTTTTCCCCAGAACGAGGCTCGTTTGTTTTCGCCTATGCATGCAATTCCGTCAAAAGCAACCTATACAAATTTTCTCCAGCCATTGACGGTCCATTACGTATTGAGCTGCCGATCCTGATATACTGGAAATGCTTTTGTATGTAATGCCATTATTTATTCACTATGTTTATATTACATAATTATAATAAATGTTGGGCCATGCTCTGTGAAAAAGGGGTTAAATGCATGTGCGTAAAGTGTCGTCCCAGCTTAGCCCGTGCAGTCCGCACAGGCTAATCAGGGACAACACTTTCAGTTTTTTTTAATATATTTTTCGTTTCAAGAAAGTTTCCTTTTAGCAAGAATCATGTTTAGGCGTAAAGTGTCGTCTCTGATTAGCCTGTGTGGACTGCGCAGGCTTATCAAGAACGACACTTTACGCACATGCATTAAACCCCCTCTTCACAGAGCACGCTCCATATGTATGATATAAAATTCCTTAATGTCTGATAACAATTGCAAGTGAGATACTTTTTGTAAATAATAAACTTTATAAGGCATCCACAAGTTGCCATACCATATCACGAAAACAATAGAATTAAACAGAAAATAGAACAGAAAATAATTGTATTACACATAAACTTTACAGTTTCTAGTGTTAAACAAAATAATTATACAAAATACATGAATATAGTAAGTGGATTTAGCAGACATGTTATAAAATAGTAAATGATAAACTTTACAGATGCTTGTACAAAACGCGTTTTATATCGCATGTTAAACAGCGTATCTAACTTCATATGGAACCTTTTTAATACATTAATGTATTTATTATCATTTAGGTAAAACACGACTTGTAATTTGGAGGAGCATACTATAATACATTGCGAATCCAAACCACATAATATTTAAGTAGCAACGGCACAATTACGAATTATAATTATACTTAGTGTATATATATAATATATATCAGCATATTGTCTATGAAACAACAAGCACCTCAAATTATTCAGTTTGTTAAGCGTTATAGCTTTATCAAGTAAAATGATGATTATTCATAAACGAAAATGTATAAGACTACGTCTTTATTGTTATTTCCCTTCCTGATGCACAGTCTATTTTTTTTTGTTTGGATCAGTAACAAAAGGTTCAAATAATGTAAGTATGACAATATCTGAACAAGTGTATTTAAGTTTAAAATAAAATAAAATGTCTTTAACAAGTAATAAAGGGAAACTGCTATGTTTTATTATAAAGCAAAATGCTATAGGATTTGACATTGAAAATTGTATCTGATTTGTTTTTGCATTAAATACAACTTAAGTTATTATTCCCCGTGGGCACGTTTGTAAATTCCCGTTCTGCAGATGATGTCAATGTTTTTTTTTTAACGCGAATAAATTAGTCTGTAAAATACAGGCATTTTTGTTGCAAATGTATGTTAATGCACGTATTTTTGAATCATTAAGTAAGTTTACATCATTATTTTTGCATGAATTTTATCACAACAATACATGCATATTTAATGAAAATTGCAATAAATAAATATGGACATGAAATATTTCACGTTTTATGTATTAATTTACCCCCGTATGGAAAGCGTAAATATGATTCACTATGTAAGTTAGTTGATCGGTCGGTTTGTAGGACAACTTTCACATTTCTGAAGCGATTGAACAATGAACTATGAAAATATGTCATCACCATGCACAATCTCCACGCAGAGTTGTCGTTCCTTGCTCTCACATACAATCTCTGCTATCAAAAGAAAATCCTACCAGATTTGGTAGGATTTTATTTTATTGTTTTTTTTATATGCAAAGTAGTATCATTTTCTTTAACATTTTGAAAATAATGTATAAGTTTAGGTTCGTAATTAAAAATATTAATTACCTAAATTAAAGAAAGTAAAAATAACAAACGGTAAAATTATTGTACCGTGTGGCTAGGCTATAATCACGTGGTTGGTTATGAAGGCAGGATTTGATAAAGTTATGCTTGTTCCCGTCAAAACTCTTCGCGGAGGTGTCATTATGAAGAGTAGACATGCAAGACTCAATTTATTGAAATCACAGTGATCCACACATTCCGGAATTGATTGCCCTTGAACATAGCTGTGTAGGTAGTAGTCACGTATAGGGCAAAGCTGTAGTATACTTCTAAAACCATGCGCATATACATACAAAATACATATAAGAGTTTGAAGTAACATGTATTCACGTTCAAGCAAGGAATGTATAATGGGTACACGATTAAATAAATATTTTTTTAAATATTATTTTTTTTTAACAATTTTGATAGAATTTTTCTATGATAATGTCGTACAGCGTCCGTCTAGACGCTTTAGTGATGTATTATTACATTCATTGGCTAAAATATAGAAAGGATTAAACAGGAAACTTCTCCTCATTCAGTATCCAGAGATGCATAATATATATATATATATATATATATATATATATATATATATATATATATATATATATATATATATATATATATATATATATATATATATATATATATATTTTAAATTGCTCAGTTATTGTTTTGAGGTAATAAGGTATAACAACCTTCAAATTTCCGAATTTATTATTATTTTTCTTAAATATTTATCTATTGTCGTTATTAAATTTGAATGAATTGTAAAGGCTTAAGGCTACAACGCTACAAGTGCCCACCTACCTAAATCACAAAAATTACCTAAAGTAACAATGTGTTTGTGTTATACTTAATAAATGACCAACAAAACATGGCTGTTACATTCCATTATTGTCAAATAATAATAAAACAAATATCGGAGTTTTCTCCTAGGGTAGGGTTGACCCTGAATTCTCGACATATTGAACACCGGGCAACTATTGATAATGTGAAATTCATTTTTTTTTATTTAAAGAAAAGAGCCCCGGTTAATCGAACTGATAATTTTCTTTCACCAAGTCGTACCGTGACCAACACACGACCATACGAATGGTGTTCACATTGAAGCGACGGAGAGAGATGGGACACAGGATGCTCGTCTAAAGTTGAAATAAAAATATATCCTAACTTTAATAAAACAGGTATGTGTTGATATAGCCTATTAGATCCATTTATTTAATTTTGTTTTGTGCTTTTTATCAGTTTAAATTTACAGTTGCAAGTAACAAAACAATGAATCCCTGCTGTATATCATACACTGAACATGTATCAGTACCACCTCATAAATTATTATTACTTACATTTATAGAGTGAAGTGAGGAATAACAGTTAATTTCATTATATAAAAATCAAGGAAGTTCAAATGCATGTTAATTTTGAGAACATACAAGAGCTACCAAATGAGTTGAACATTCCTAAAACTCAATGACGTCAATTCAATCATTGCAACTAACAATTAATATTGAAAAGATCTGCTGGTATCGCTGAACCTTGCTGGAGGCATGCAATTTAAAACTAGTTAAGATGAACGTTTATGGAAGTTCCCGATAGTTAGGTTATTTGAATACTATATTAAACCAGATTGGTAATCAATCTAATAAGCAACAAAGAACATATTTGTATAAATGCATTCCGACGATGTCGTTTCTATCAAATGCTTTACTAATTTAGACCAAGACGTGTTAATCGGGCGATAACTTCAGCTACGACACTTCCAATTACATTTTTCTTATTGGGTTTTAATTGAACGGGTTCTGAATGGTAATCGACAATCGGAGAAATTAGATGATAAGAAACGTAAAAGATTTGTATAAGGAATGATAACAACGACAAAGTCAACAAATGAATTTTGTATAAATCTGTCATTAATTAAGGTACGAGGCAGCAGATGTCGTGCTTGGTTACCGAGGGAGATACTGCAGTGCGTCACTGTGATATGTGAAGAACTAAAATTAAAATCTTAACATCGTTTTAGTGAGCCCGCCGATAACAGACAATTGGTCTATCGGGCCACTGATAAGTCTTTGAAAATAAACACATTTTAAATAAGTTCCAAACACATTTGAGTCGCTGATTGATTCGCCGCGCATTCATTAGCCGATATGGCCGTTTCATTATTATCTCGACCCCTCAAGAGGTTATTAAACATATTTCACCGGTCGTGCAGTATCCAGGGTCTATCTCGAGAGTGTTTGTTATTAAATAATCTATTTGAATGTGTCTTATTTCAATAAGATAAATATAAATGGCTTCATTCGAAGCTCATGAGAAGGGCTTTTGGGGCTCCAGCATTCAGCGCATTGTATTTACCGATCTAACGGGTAATTGCATTTATTGAATTGCTTGATTTATTGCTAGAGCAGTGTTTACTTTTTGTCGTGTAATGGTTAAGCAGATATTCGGGCATGTCTTACCTCAACTTGAATACCTATTTGGTTTCACTTCTTAAATTTAAAAAAAAACACAAATGAATTTCAATAAAGAATCATTGTGTCATAAATTCAGTAGCGTAACTTCATTGAAAAGTTTATTCTGGTAATTTATGCCTTTCATTATCAATTAATAACTGCACAATGTGGTAAGAATTAATACTGCAAATCTGTTTAGTTTCCAGCTTAACCTGTTCAAGACAGGATTATTGTTAGTTTTTATTTTCAAATCTGACGAAAATATTGTTTAAATAATAGTCGATATTGCTCTGTATACATATAACAAACATAATATTTAATATATTAATACTCTTTCTTAAATAAATTTTATTTATCTGATATACAGTTTACTTGATATGGATATACACGTGGTCAATTAATAAAATCTCAAATTAATTGTGTGATGTATTGAAAATATGCCATAGATTTGTATGACATAAATAATCCATGATGTAAGTTTATTTTTAGTATGATTTTGTTAAGTCATATAAAGTCAGACTAAGGCATCAACTGAACGATTTCATGGGATTATCACAGCTCCTTCCAAGAACCGCAATGATGTGCTCAGAAATTGACCAAACTGCAGCCCCCAATCACTTAAGTGGATACAATTTACTGTTGCCAGAGATATGTTGTTGGGCAAATAGTCGCATTATTTCGCGAAATAAATAGAATTAGCGGAGCAGGCCGTGATCTTGACAGGCTGATTTCGTTCTATTAATCATAAAATTCGAAAGAGTGTCTTCAAGATTTGCTCTTGGAAACGAGCACTCTTCTATGACAATTCGAAGCCACTCTAGAAAATGTCTTCAATTAATTAGCGGGGCCTGGCGCGCAAATATTTGTTAACATCGCCACGTTTTGGCAAAGAAAGGGGTCCACAGCCGTCGCATTTGTTTCCGATTGAATAGCTGGTATTGTCGCGCGCGTGGCGGAAGTTAAAGCAAACCAAGCGATTTAATTAGCGACCAGAAGGCGAACGGATCAGAAGTCGATTTATTTGAGATTCCAGGGGAAAATAGTTGTACATGGTACTACAGAGGAGTTGTTTTAATTTAATTGATATGAGGAACTCACTTTACGGTGTGACAGTAAACGCATTTAATTTCATGTGATGTGAATAATTCCGTACTCGTTTTGATTACGTTATAGTAGTCTTTATGTAAGGTCATTTGATTATCGTCATACTTAAAAGACTTATTTTAGCTGCGTATAAAGTTATACAAAGGCGCATTGAATTCTTGGGACGGCATTTTACGTAAGTAGTTTTAAAATGATGCCAACAGTGCCCTGAAATTTACACACAAAATAACAATGTTATAATAAACACACAAAAACCATTTTATATCAATAAAAAGGACATGTACAGAAATCTCTGGATGGGATGCAGTGTATATGGACCGCGCTCTGTGAAAAAGGGGCTCAATGCATATGCGTGAAGTGTTGTCCCAGATTAGCCTGTGCAAATTGCACAGACTAATCAGGGACGAAACTTTCCGCTTTTATGATATTTTTTTTGTTTAAAGAAAGTCTCTTCTTAGCAAGAATCCAGTTAAGGCTGAAAGTGTCGTCCCTGATTGGCCTGTGTGGCTGCTCAGGCTAATCTGGGACGACACTTTACGCACATCCATTAAACCCCCTTTTTCAAAGCGCGGAGTTAATATAGTTTTTTTTTCTTAAGACCAGTCTTAAATAGTGCTCAGTAATTAAAAAAAAACTACACTTTGTAATTATTACTCTAAGACCACAGATTCGTAAATATGTTGTTTATGCTAAAACGTAGATACAATGGTGTTAAAATGGTACCACTTGAATATCGAATTCGAAATAACGCAAACATTTTATTTTCATGAGACGAAATAGACCAACATTGAGCGTGTGAAGAAAGAACACTGTAATTGTGGTCGTCGATTGGCCAGATAATATTTATCCCCGTCGAAGAATCGACGGAATTCAGTCAATTTAATCGAATTTGATAAACTTCAAACATCAGTCGAAGTGTTAATTCCGTATTTAGAGATATACAGTCTCGGTCAATAGGTTGTCTGATAGAGAAGTGTTTTGGCCCGAACCGATTAGCAATGTGTCCGATATGTCTTATCAGCACCGATTGGTCTTATAATGCACTTTCAATGGCGGCTATCAGGACAGGGGGTGAGTTAATTTTCTTGTTGTAACAATTTACAGACTGTCTAAATCCGGTTAAAGTTGCATTTCTGTGCGAAGGATTAGCGGAGTGTTCAAAGTGACAGATTATACCTGATGGTAGATTATTTCAGAGCCGAGTTCACAGGTTTTGTGTACAATTCATTGAACAGGATGATAAAAAGGCATTCAGCCGTCACGTTCGGTGTGCCTTTGTTGTTTAGATTGTGAATGATTTATAATTACGCTAAATCGATGCACCTGTTGATAATGAAGTACACACGTATGTTTACAGGTTGTTAGCGAAATATTTGTGAGGCTGTAAATTTTATTGGTAAGAGTTTGACATTTGCAAAATGTTTGAATAGCAAGTTTTAAAAGTTATTATGCAGCCAGGTGGCCGAACTGTTACGGAAGACCTATGTTTTACCATTACAACTTGCGTAATGATATCAAAAGTCGTGTTGCTTTTTTGAACAATATTTATATATATATATGATCTGGCACGAGTTGTCATTCATACCATATTTTATTAAACGAGTTCAGGAATTGTGTTAGTAAGCGAGCAAATTTCCTGGACGAGTTTAATAAAATATGGTATGAAATGACAACGAGTGTCAGATCTTTTTTATTACATGCATTTAAATGAGCAAATTAAATAGTAGATTGGTTACCTCACCTTATCTATCGCATACTCTATATAGTCAACGGAGTCAACGGTTATATTCAACGGGGAACCAGTTAAATTAAATAGATATTTACGCAAACATAATGATAATTCCCGATGTTTGTTTACATTTTGTGACATCATTTGACGTTGCAACGTCATTTCAGCAAAATAACAAAATGCGATTGATCAATCGAACGAAAACTTAGTCAATGAAAACGCTTAAAAAGTATATTACACATGTGTAAAATATAGAAGATATCATAGATCATAGAAAAATAATATTTTCACTCGTGGCTGAGCCACTCGTGAAAATATATTTTCTATACATGATCACTCGTGAAATAACAAACGATCTTACACTGACATGAACAAATGTTCTGTTTCTTTTATGCCTCCTTTTCAAGAAAATAATTAACAGCTGTTTCCCTTTCGCTGGAAAGTTACCCTTTCTCGAAGTTTCTCCCGTGGCGTGCCTCAATACATTTCAAAACACAAAATGACGTCATTAGTGTGACGAATTGACGTCATCATACCAGCGAAATTCTCCATTCAAACTCTTTTACAAAGTCAATAAACGGTAAAAAAACATAAAATAAAAAGAAAATTTGTTGGATTTGGTGGAATGTCAATTTAAATTCACTCGTGCTAATAGAAAAAATATATAAAAGTATTTATGATAATCTAAAAATAGAAAAAGGAGTTCCGAAAATGTGTTCTATTCACCGGTGAAAATAACAATTTGTTCTTTTCACTTCTGTTATTTCACTGCAGAAATGTCTTATTTTATCATTAGGTATAAAATAAAAAGGATTCGTAATGGTTAAATTACATGGGCAACAGGGTATGACATGTGATAAATAAATAAATAAATATAAATATATATATATTTATTTATTTATTTACATTCTAGGTCAAACGCATACAACAATATCACAATACATAAAAGCATGAACACATAGTTACACCAATGTTATTCTGACAGCTGTAATTATCAAATAATATATAAATATTTGAATAAATCCAAATCTATGTATTATAACAGTTATAAAATAAGTTATTAATTTAAATGCTAAATTTGACCTATGGATAACCCATTAAGCTAAAATCTTATTTCCAATGGGGTCCATTAAAAGTACGAGAAAAAAATGATCAAGTTGTTATATGATCTAACTTACACACATACTTTGGTGTTTGATTGAGAGAAAAAAAATGTGAATTACCTAGCGTTTTGTCTCAATTCGACAACTAAACCAATGTAAACAAAAAATGAATAACATTACCAAACATGAGGCTTAACTAAATAAATATTATTGCAAATATGGAAACATTTCAATTCAAATAGTATATATCACAGATTCCAATTGTTTCTATATCACAGTCATATTTTAAACGCTCTCGAGTCCGTTTCCTGAGAATAGAACCAGCACTTGGTGTCTATGGGGGAATCTTAAGAATGCGCCCACAGTGGGGATCGAACCCGTGACCTCTCTATCGCTAGGCGGACATCATATCCACTACACCACTGCGACCTCAACTCTACATTTACCCAGGATGTTCTCTTCAGATTTATGAATGTTCATCTTAAAAAGTTTAAGTTTTAATGGAATAATGTATAGAAACATACAATTGAAAAAGGACGAGATGAAGTTGTATTTGATATCTGTTAAAGCCATCTATCATAATAAGGAGGTTTATTCGAACACTTTCAATACTTGAAGAGTTGTGCTCCACATAAGAAACGGACTATACAAAACAACAAATCATAGGGTAGAAACTCCAAAAATACTGATAATTGAGCTGTGGTTATTGTACTCTGCATTCCATCACAATGTCCTCAATCAACTCACATAGCTTTATTTTTTAAACAATCACGATTAAAAAGTTCTGCTCCGCACAAGAAAAATAGCTTTTGGACCTCATGTCCTGTAAGACTGTTTGTATTGTGTAGTAAGGTTTGCTTATCGACAATAATTCTGTTAATCCACAAGTGATAGAATTTTTTTTTACTCAATACGTCCACTCCTTAATTACATCATATTTCATTTGGATTCCTTATAATACGTCCTGAGTTATGCCCCGGACAACAAACGAAGCAGAATGACGGACGGAAGGACAAACGGAAAGACGGGAGCACGGACGATGCAATTACTACAAATCAATTCGATGCAAAACAAAACGCAAGGGTTTCTAACAACATTGTGAAACGCAATTGGTTCCTTTATTGGACTCAGCAAAAAAAATTAACGTCTATTGCGCATCATTTCAACTAATGTGCGTTTACTAAACAGGGCTAACATTTTAATATTTTGTTAATTACTTTGATCACAAAAGACCATCGTTTAATGTCGTAACTTTTAGATTTCGGTGGTCGGTAGTTGGCCGTTGTCCAATACACTGAACGAGGATTGCGTGATACAAAATCGGCAATAGTATGTCAGCGAAGCTTCGCCGGAATAAACTGTACCATGGAACAATCTGTCTTGCAGATTGTGTACCGAACAAAATCCACAAATTTTAACAAAGACTTTAACCGTCGCAAATGTGTGAGAAAAGATTATGTGCCTGTCAAAAAGCATCGATCACATCATCTTCGTGGTTCCATGAAAGATAGGATTATGTATATTTTACATCATCTACTGATTTGTACCGCTCTGCGATACTAATGTATTTGCATTTAACTTCATTTATCTCAATTATTTTGTTCCTGGAGGCTCAATCTTGATAGTTTAATAATGTTTTGATATAATAATGACGCGGAAAATAACACCAAACATCGCTCATTTGGATCAACAAAGATTGGCAGTAATCCGAATTCAAACAAGTAATTCGGTAACGTATCTTTGAGAAAGATGTCAATTTTTGTTAAATATTGAAAAACAAATTAACGACCGGTTTATGGTTTACGGCAAGTGATTGGCGTCGCCCTGGAGGGCGGCGACTAGTATGTAATGCATTTTTTTCGCTTATGGGAGGAGAAGTTATTTTACGGATCAACGTATATATTTTTGTTTTAAGAATATCTTGCATAGTGGTGATTTTTTGTGTAAATTAGTGTAAATAAGTACTGCATTTGTGCCTATTACATTTATTACAACATTTATTGCCAATAATGCAAAGCTAATTGTTTTAATTAATAACTGATCCACAGGGACTGGGCAAATACGCGAAACTTTCTGGTTTTGTATAAAAACAAATAATGTTTTGTATAAACACACAATAAAACATAATCAAGATATATTTATTTTGTGGTTTTTCTAATTTGCTAATTTAATGGATAATCAATGTAGTACGATATTTGACTCCTTATCGCGCAAGCAAGTTTATTGGAAGGCGTAGTGGTACGAAAACGTACAATGTATTAGTTTATTTATAGACATATAATAACGATCGCTATACACAACCTGACCAAATAGCAGTACATAAGTGAATGTCAGCCGGAATAGCTTAGTTGGGTGAACGTAAGACTGAAGTTGTTTACGCAACAGTCATCTAAAGGCCCCCGCTTCAATCCCGGGTTCCGGCACGAACGGAACAGTTCGGTGGCTGACAATTTTTTCAGTCAAGTTAATAAATATAATAAAGCTTTATTTTATGTAGACATTTTAAAATACATTTTACTACAATTTGACATTTTCATTAAATTTAATGGATGCAACGTGGTGACAACGTTAATTAAAATTTCTTACATCACTTAAATATCTTATAAAAAATAAACGTGTTTTTATATTAACAAATAAATGCAAACAACACATCTATTATCCATGTATTTTTATGGTTGTCTATCTTAGGCCTATCCTTTACACATATAGAGCGCGAAGTGCGACACGTGTTATTGATTGATTCCAAATTTTTTCTATTAAATTTGACAAAATAAACAATTTCCACTTGTTTAAAAGATTTCACAACTTTTGTCTGATACTTTCCAAACTTGTTAAGTGCTTTTTATATCAGTATTACTCGAACCCTATTGAAAAAGATGAATATCGTAGCAATAAATCTATTATGATATTTTACTGAATTCCAAAGTAGTATTATACAATTTACAGTTTTCATTCATTTTTCAAATTTTTACAGTGTTTTCATATCAATGAGTACTCAACCGCTATCGTAAATGAGCAACGTAAGAATACGTTCAGAATCATGTCCCCTTGACGTTGAAAAAATTATGAAATTACGCATACAAGATGAAGCAGATTTTTAAAACCTACACAGTTCTGTTCCATTTATGAAAACTGCACACGGATACCAGTAAAAAAAGGAAACCAATGAAAATAAAATGAACAATGAAATATTTGGGAGTTACAACACAAAATCATAGATAATGGTTATTTGGGGGTTATAACACAACATAATAAATAATGGTTATTTTGGGGTTATAACACAAAATCATAGATACTGGTTATACCAGTATCTTTTTCTATTTTGTTTAAAATAATCGGCCAATATATTAATAATTACAGTAGAAAAAAAATCGTTCCATGTAAATTCATTGAGTGCCTTTTACACTGAAATTCCCGACGCCCTTTGATGCTTTGCATCAATACTTATCTTGTACACATATGGTATGAAGCAATAATCGAGAACGGGTAACACAACGGTTGTTTTCCGAGAGAGAAGAATGAAAATGGATGAAATAAGATGTTAGTTGCTTGTAGGAAAAGGAAACAGAACACGAAGGTAAGGTAGGTGTTGTTTGTCGGAAACCAAAAGGGGCAACTTAAGAATACGTTTGGTCCAGTATTCCACTGAGTCACGTTCACTACACAAGCCTCTACTAGAACATGATAGACGATCGTGTATCTATTAAGAATAGAAGAAAGTAAACATGAAATGAACCTGATATTCCCATTTCTAAAGGAACATGAAGAATTGTTGTCAATTTTAAGAGTTTACGCCCCACAAGTAGCAAAGGTTGTTAAAATGAATGCCGTGGTCGGATTTTGGTCTATTGTGAACACTGTCAATGATTAAATGTAAATATATCAAATAAACCCGTAAAATGTCATTGCTAGTGCATTGAACCGCTTATAATCATGTTCCTGCAGCTTGCAATTGTGATATTGATGCTGAGACATGGACTTCAGTAAAGAACGCCTCTTAATAATGCACTTGGCGTTTCTTTTTTATGACCGAACTTTAATACTGTTGCACCAATGACTTCTTTGAGTGCAACGACAAAGGTTTTATGGGTTGCCTATAACGATAGAATGAAGCTTGTTTTGAATTGAAAATTGCTTGTTAAACAACACTCTAATATTGTTCTAGTAAACGCTTTGTTTTTTTGCGTATATGCATATTTCATAAAAAACGACAGACACCATGCAGAAGAGCTTTAAAATTACACCGACACAATTGTAAAGAATCTGTTAATATCGAACTTACATGTACATACAAAATACATTATATTAAGTGACGTATTCTAATGTTTAAATGTGATGGGTTTCAAAAACATTTGCACCGTCAATATCAAATTAGTGTCGATCATTGCTTTCGCAAGTACATGTTAGTTGGGAAGATTTGCCTTGTTTAGAAATATAAATACGCGTATACATAGAATTTACACATGTGCATGCACTTATAAACAAGCATGTACTATAATATGATACAAATGCAATACAGAAGGCAGTATTGCAATCGAAAAAAGCATTTCCCGATTATTTTTCCATGTAATTCATAACTGTTAAGGTACATTTGTTGGGTATAAAAACACAGAACGTGGAACGATTATCAAAATCCTGCAACTCTTTCCCATCGCTAGCGTGTTCTGTTGAAAAATCGTTGCCATTTAATAGATTTAATCCATCAAACCGGGAATGGATGGCAATCGAATAGCTCTGAACGAATGCTCTTATGTTAGGTAATTCATGGAAAAATCATCTGACATGCCAACTAATGGCGCTGAAATGGTAGATTAAATTAGCCTTCGAGAACGTGTTCTTGAGAGAAATGCCAAATTAATCTCTTTCCCGGGCTCGGTTATGTTGACTCTGTGTCCAGCATGCAACCATTTCCCCATCTGGCGATATTTCATAGGCATCCACTAGTTTTCTCAGAGGTTTTACAAATGCGCGTTATGAGAGTATTGAAAGATGTAACATTTTGCAAAAGGACGATTTCATTCATCAGTTTAAAGGGACCGTTGATAGATTTTGGCATGTATTGAAGTTTGTCATTAAATGCTTTATATTGATACCTTTTAACAATGGATCTAAAAAGCTCCAGTAAAAATAAGAATTAAATTAATGTAAGAAACAAAAGTAACCCTGAACCTGGCTCGAACCACTGACCACTGAAGTAAAAGTCTAACGCTTAGACCACTCTGCAATTCGTGCTCACACAGTGAGTGGTGTATTTTATACTTTATATAAACAATCCTTGTAGTATCACAAATTATCACGACAACAAAAGAACTCTTCAAATTATTAAATCGTTTTACGTTGCAACGCGTTATAATTTTCAGGTTTTTAAATCGTCGAAAGATGCATATAATGGATATTTTAGAGCATGGTTAATGTTCAGTATTACTATTTCCTCACAAATATTATAACTACAACAAAATTTACGAATCTAAAACATTTCGCCAATGACTCCGTAAGCGACTAACGCAACATTAGCTTGTGCTTTTGTTAATTTACCAAAACGTGAAAAGGTCGCTTTAAACGAAAAACATTCGTGTCGTTCGAGCGCGTCTCACCTCTCCTGCTATCGCACATTATTGGCAAGATGAAGTTTATTAATATTTCTTATGTTATTAGCCAATATATAGATTCAGCTATTGTCAGGATAAGACGCCGTTAATTAAACTGAATTTTATTTATTTATAATGATATTTTTTTCTAAAGTGTTTGAATGGTGAACAGAGTACACTGCGACGCAGTCAATGTCCGTACAAATTTAGAAGGTTGTGCAGGTGATGGCCATCGCAAGGATGCGTTCTTGTAACAACGTCATCGATGCATCATAATCAACGTTCATTAAAACACATTAACTATTATTAGGAGGCATTCTATATTTACTTGAATGCTTTATTTATAGAATCATCTTCAGTTCCAGAAATGCCCCAAACATATGTGATATATCGATATTTAACAGTTTGGGTTTTAATCGTCTCTGCCACCCTCCCCCTGTTAACTTTAATATTGAATGAGTACATTTATTCCTAAATCATCAATATAACACCGTTGCAAATCTCCTGTCCGTAAAAGAAACCCTTTAAATCCCGACTTAAGCCTTTTATGATCTATATTGGAAATAAATTTGTTAGTTTTCGAGATAACGTGTGTGATTACGATTGACAAAATTGCACCTGCGAGATGTAAATTTGATGAGTAAAATAAAACAAGAACACTCAAATGCAGAAAATATTTGATTAACGCATGTATCGATATTCTGATCACTGTAGAAGTATTCTGAATACCGCAAACTTCCTCTCCGCATGGATATAGTACTGATTCTACGATGATTTTGTACCTCAAAAGGCACGAACGCACGAGGATTATATTTGTAATTTGACTAGTTTTAACATATCACGTAACTAAAACATATTTGTTTGCTCTTCGTCAAATTGTTACACAGAAATGTATGAATTCATGGATATATCCAATAGTATTGTCCAAGGAGTTTTCTCCTGAACGATTCTAAGAGGATGTTTTAATATTAAATAAAGATAATGACATCGATTCATGAATAGCGTTCCATTAAAGCTTGAAGTTTTTGGTCATATTATACAAACAGCAATAGCGTTCCAGTCGATTGTATTGCTATGCCAAAATTTTTTATCAGCCGCTGGTCACATGAAGAAAATTACAAACATTTCTTATAATTTGTAATGCGAACACAAATTCTTTTTCGGTTTGATCTGCCGTAGATAACTCTTGCCGCACGTAGGTACTGAGCACTAAAATGGGTTATCTCCCGTTTGGAATCTGTCGTGAACCGCGAATGCATTATTGCTGTAAAACTTCTAGAATTACATCCCATGTAGAGTATTTCGTGAACCGCGTCATTATAGATGTGAAACTTGTTTGAAAGAGTCACATCTGTGTACAAACTGTGAAGTTCATTATCTACAGACCATTCTCCAATGAAGGTCGATGTGTTCTTTTGTATTTTTAATTTTGTATTTTAAATTAATTAACAGAATAACCCAACAGGCATGTTTTGTGGACTCGTATTGGCCTGATATGTGTTTCCATATGGAACCAAAAACGTGAGTTGCATATGGACTTACAATATTGATTTTAAGATAACGGGCATCTTACTTAGACAAAACTATTTTTCAAGATTTGATCTTCAGCTTTATTTAACAGCAACACTTAAGACACAATTTTTTGACATGTGGATGAATGTCGCCGTTGTGTGTAAGCACGTGCATTTAATATTTACACCGAGTCAACATCGTCCTGGCAAAAACAAATTCAAAACTGACCGTTGCATTAGTACATTACAACTGTAATAGCGAACTGGATCCTATCAAATAAAACATGTTATCAACTGTTATTTGCACACAACTTCAATTGCTCTGTGATTTACGAAAACACACATTTAGAATTTACAATAAACAACAACACCCCCCCCCCCAAAAAAAAAAACAACAAAAAACAAAAAACAATTTTCAGTTGGAAAATACATACAACTATATTTACATTTTGTATCACTTTTTTGTTTAAATTGTCGAAATAAAATTGTTTATAACTATTGCGCAACTAACTTGCTATGACATATAATAAAAGAGATAATGGTGTTTTTTCTTTCAGCTGTTCCTTTTGCCAATATTAAAGCGAGATTATAAGATTTTTGGTATGTGTTCAATTGTAATATAATGATAAAATATGTTACAATAACACAAAATAAGCAAGAAAAAGTATACATTAAATACGAATTTCATAAAATGCAGCAAAGACAAATTAGCGGACCGAGCCGATTGTGACGAACATATTTTCCTACAATAACCGAAACATTCGTCTTTTGATAAGGGCCAGAGTTAGTGTTCGTGTGTCGTATGAATATATATCGTTGCAGGAATTTAAAATGAACCGTTAAACTAAGTCTAGATTCACATCGTACATGCATGATAAACATTCTGGCGAATTTGGCTGTACAGCCATTCGATTTCAGAATTAAATATCTGGCTTATTTCGCATTGTTCGACACATGTTCTTCTGTACTTTTATTTTATTTTATATTGATATAATATATCATAAGTTTTTTTACACATTTTAAATAAATTCATTAATATTTGACAAAATCGTATATACTCGCTTTAAGCTAAATTGTGCAAAAACAAATATAATAGGACACCTAGTCACAAAAGTTAATTTTGTTTACTTCATATGCAGTTTAAATCTTTCTCGTCAAAAATAATATCGCTGTCACATTTTTATGACAAAATTCTTTTTCAAAAACAATCTTGATAACAAAATAATATAATAGAACTAAATGAAAAAAACAATAAATTACCAGTACGTGACGAGGTTCAAAAATACGTGCATTGACATGAACTAAAATTTTGCGATATAGGCTATTGGTAATATTTTAACTGTTAAGAAATACAATAATTTGATACACTAATATGTAAATACATATATTTGATTAATTGGAAATATATGATCAAACAAAACATAGGAAGATAATTACAGCTGCAGAGCTTTCCGACTTGTTTTCCCAATAAACACTTAACTCTGTTGGTTGTATATCAACACAGAACGTAGACAGATTAACCGAAACATTCGTCTTTTGATAAGGGCCAGAGTTAGTGTTCGTGTGTCGTATGAATATATATCGTTGCAGGAATTTAAAATGAACCGTTAAACTAAGTCTAGATTCATATCGTACATGCATGATAAACATTCTGGCGAATTTGGCTGTGCAGCCGTTCGATTTCAGAATTAAATATCTGGCTTATTTCGCATTGTTCGACACATGTTCTTCTGTACTTTTATTTTATTTTATATTGATATAATATATCATAAGTTTTTTACACATTTTAAATAAATTCATTAATATTTGACAAAATCGTATATACTCGCTTTAAGCTAAATTGTGCAAAAACAAATATAATAGGACACCTAGTCACAAAAGTTAATTTTGTTTACTTCATATGCAGTTTAAATCTTTCTCGTCAAAAATAATATCGCTGTCACATTTTTATGACAAAATACTTTTTCAAAAACAATCTTGATAAAAAATAATATAATAGAACTAAATGAAAAAACAATAAATTACCAGTACGTGACGAGGTTCAAAAATACGTGCATTGACATGAACTAAAATTTTGCGATATAGGCTATTGGTAATATTTTAACTGTTAAGAAATACAATAATTTGATACACTAATATGTAAATACATATATTTGATTAATTGGAAATATATGATCAAACAAAACATAGGAAGATAGTTACAGCTGCAGAGCTTTCCGACTTGTTTTCCCAATAAACACTTAACTCTGTTGGTTGTATATCAACACAGAACGTAGACAGATTATCCGAGATTTTCTGAGAGCTGCAATTACTTCACCATCGCTTTGTCAAACGTTCGAAAAATCTTTTCGATTTACTGGATTTCATCTATCACAACGATTCACAAGCCGCAACTGTTGCCATTCGCATAGCTCTGAGAGATTGCTCTGATGTAAATAAATTTGTGGACACATTAGCTCAAATGCAAATTAATCGTTGTTTATAAGATAAGTTAAAGTGGACGTGTTCTTCAGAAAAAAGCCAAATAAATAACTTTCTTGGGCCTGCCTATATAGACTCTGTATGCAGCATTCAACTGTTACCACATATTTTGATCGTTTATAGGTACACACTAGTTTTCTCGGAGCTTTCGCAATGCTCGGCATTTCATGCTCGTCTGAGAACTTATTTATAAAGCTTCAAGCGAGACCTTTCTATTTAAGATGAGATCAATTTTCATGTTCATGTGATCGGATCTATGGACTGAGTTTTTAAACGATCGTTTCATATTTTTAGTGAATGAAAATCATGTAAACAATATACTCTACAATATGGCAAACTACCGTAAACAATCAGAACGTCTGAGCAGACTGTATGTCCCGACTTACATAATTATTATGCCCTTGACGGATCTGCCCGTTTTAGAAAATAAGGGACGATGACACAGAGATTTTCCGTCAGTCAGATCTTGTGTGTGCTGCTAGTACTAGCTCATCCATGGAGAGCAAGTCGACTTGTTTACATTTTCCGTCAAGCTTGTATTATGACGACCTCGACATCTTTCTAGCCTTTTTCAAGCGTTCCGTGGACAACAGTCTTACAGAGAGAGTCGTGCCAGGTGAGGTATCCAAACCAAGCCAGCTTTCTTTGCTTGACGGTCGCCAGAAGAAGCTCTTTGTTGCCAACAAGTGTTGTTGTCATGTACTCGTTGGTCGTGTGCTGTATGAAAGAGATGCGGAGCAGTCTACGGAGACTGTATAATGCGTTCTGTGTTCAAGTGAATCGTCCAGGTCTCGCAGCCGTACAGTAGGATGGAAACTACGAGGACTTGAAGCGCCTGTAGTTGGTGGGAATCTGATGGAGTTGCTTGTCCACAACTTTAGTCTTGCGATTTCTGCGGTCGCCTTGTCAACTCTAATTCAGACCACAGCGGTACTGGTACCATCCTTTGATCTTTGACTTCACCGTGATGACCACCATCCCGTATGTTCCTGTTCTTTCATAGTCTGTTGGTGAGGTCCTGGATTCCCCTTCTGTGGCCACCTAATGTCAATATCGAATCTTAAGTTTGACACTGATGTAGATGGGTGTGTGGTGGTCTTGGAGGATCTCCTGAATGATCTTTTGAAGGAAATTGTGAAACCAGAACGGCGGAGAGCAGATTTCCCCGACAGACGCCCATGCACTTCTTCGGCCATGAACAAAAGGAATTTATTGATGGTAATGGTGTTGATGTCGAAGTTATTGTCTACGATGTTCAGGGCTGCAAACTTGACACCTTCATGTGCTTGGAATGCCTCTGCTATGTTGGGCTCTTTTAGTTTCTCCAATTAATATCTGATGCGAGAATTCTTGGTGGTTCGCTTGCTCTTTAACTTCAGCTTGATGGCGGTGAGCACTCAATCATCGTCACTGGCGATGTCTGCGCCAAGAAACGTGTTGTGTTTGTCTTGCTGATGCTGGAGCGAACCGTTGATGCGCTACTATGAAGTCGATCTGATTTTGTATTTGCCCGTTTGGAACATGCATGGTCGCTGTTCTGGACGGTTTGTGTGAATGTAGCGTGTTGGTCAGGGTGATTTTGTGGCTTCTAGCGAATTCAAAAAATCTCAGTTTCAGAAAATCTACAATTTAGGACAAATTGCATCGTATACCTGAATAAATTAGCGTAAATTATTTTAGTAAAGTTTTAACAAACACGTATATACTAAAATAATTATGATGCAAAGGATTGAAATCCGTAAAAGTAATCCTTTAACAATAGTTCAGAGAATAATTAAAAGTAAACCTTACTGTAGAGAACTGCAAAGTGTCACCGAAATAAAGTGTACCAAAGAACGTTAGGACGTACATATAATGTGATGGATATGTAGGATACGCAAGACTTCAACCGTCATCGCGAAATGTGTAAGAAAAGATAATTGCCTGTCAAACATCGTCGATCACGTTCTCCGCCTTTCCATGATAGACAGGATTAAGTCTATTTCACGCCATGAAGCGATTTGCATCACTTAGTGATATTAATATATTTGCATTAAATTTCATTTATCTAACTTATTTTTGCACGGGGACTCGCACTTGATTGTTTAATAATGTTTTAATATAATAATGACAAGAAAAATATCACAGAAAATCGCTAATTTGGATCAACAAAGATTGGCAGTAATCCGAATTCAAACAAGTAATTCGGTAACGAACCTTAAAGAAACATGTCCCATATTTCTATATATTGGAAAGGAAATAAAAAACGTGTTACTGTTTGTAGTATGTGTTTCTCGGACAGTATGAAGTAATGGAACACGGACATTGGTAAGTTAAGGGTTGATTTTGAAGAGAGAATGAGGAAACGCGGATACATGTAATATGTTAAGCATTACTTGTAGCAAAATGAAGAAAATGGAGGAAAGTAGTGGGTTTGTTTGTCGAAATGGAAGGGGGAAACGAAGGAATGCTTTGGTTCAGTATTTTACTGATTCATGTTAACTCGACAATCTACTACTTCTACATGAGAAACCACATTAGACGTACGATAACAAAAGTAAAATGAGCCCAATACATCGTGGTAAAACACAAATAAATGTTTACAATGTTTACAATTGAACTTGCTCAATGTTAAACGGTACATTTGTCAAATAAACCCCATAAATTGCATTGATAATGCCTAGAACTGTTTATATACATATTTTTGCTTCTGGCAATAATGACAACAATAGTAACATTGATGATAAAACATTGCATTTAATATATGATTCCTCTTAATTATGCTCTACATGTTTCTTTCCGATGAACAAACTTTAATACTGTAACATCGATTACTTCGTTGGGTGTCAACGTTTGAATAACACAATACAATTAAAACAATTCCTATACAATAAACTGATGTTTATGGCAATTCAATTTGCTTGTATCGTGTTTCAGTAACTCGTAGATAATTATTAGTACAGTAATTGCTATTTCATATACACGTTAACCGACTAAATTAAAGAAGCATGAAGCTGTAAATTTAATCCGAAGAAAATGTTAAAAATTGGTAAATCATGTTAACATTACATTAATTGACTCGCGTACGGAATGTATAAAATTGATGGGTTTGGCAAATTAAGGTTAGTTGAACATATTCTATTTTTTACAAAAAAAAAGATACAATTAAACACTCAATTAACACAGGTTTTTGGTGAACACACAGGTTTTTTTTTGGATGTATCAAATTACAGAACTTGGAACAATAATCCAAATACTGCAACACTCTCCCAAGCAGTACCTTGGCAATCGTTGTCAGCTAATGGGTTTAATCCATCAACCAGGGGACGGATGGTAATCGAATAGATCTTGGTGAATGCTATGATATTTGCTAATTCATGGAAAAATCATCCGACATGCCAACTAATCGTGCTGAAATGGTATGTTAAATTAGCCAACAAGAACGTATTTTTGAGAGCAATGCCAAATTAATATCTTTCCCGGGCTCGGTTATGTTGACTCTGTGCCCAGTGTGCAACCCTTTCCTCATCTGTCGATTTTTCATAGGACTCCGCTAGTTTTCTCTGAGCTTTTACTCATGCACGTTATGAGAGAAATGAAAGATGCTATTCGTCAATATATAGATCGCGATTAAGCGGCAATTTGTCTAGCTAAGAGGTCCTAATTGAGAAGCTCATGTTTACTGATCTGTCTTGCTACAGTGTTAAAATGCCCAAGGAAAAATACACTTAAACGCATTCAATGTCCGTAACATATTAGACGGATGAAAAAGTGATGACCGTCGTCAGCATTCGTTCTTGTAAAAACGCCAGCGATGCATCATATTCTACGATCTGTAAAACACATTGAACATGTATAAGAGGCATTGTATTTTTACTAAAAATCATAAATGACTTAAATAAACAGCAGAAAGTTTAAAAAAAAATAAGGTGATTTATTAATGTTTAAGAGTTTATGTTTGTTGCTTGCCTCTATCACCCAGATAACTTTAACATGGACTTAGTACGTACATTCCTCATTCAATCAACTTAATACCAGTAAAAATCTCCTTTCTGTATTGGGTAGCCATCAAATCCAAACTTTATCATTTTATGATCTATATTGAAAATCAATGTATCAGTTTTTTTATTTGGACTATTGACAAAATGTCACCTGCAAGGTGTGACTTTGATTTACAAGAAAAACAACAGTCACATACGCAAACTATGTGGACATCGTTTTTGTGCACAATCGGATCATTGTAAAGCATTACGAATACACGATACTTGTCCATGGCATGTGTACGCAAATGATCATATGATGATGTTTAAAAAAAAACACAAAAAAGGGGATAATAATAGTTAGTTGATCCGTTTTAAGATATAGCATAATTAAATTGTATTAGTTCTTTGTGAAATTCCCATTTAAATTGCTTGAACTATCCAAGTTTATCTTAGCTAAGGGAAATGTTCCTTAACAAGTAAAGAAAGTATGAGCCTCGCGAATGGACATGTCTTTTATGGATCGCGAACGCCGCCAGTTTGGGTTATATGAAATAATTGCATATCCAGTCTCTCCAGCAAAAATGTGTCAGCAAGTTCGTTATATGCAACCAATATGTAATGTAGGCAAGTCGCCACAAAGACGTAAGCAAATAAGTGTGATACTAACATGCCATTTACACAAGTCGCTGCACAAAGTGTTAGCAAGTCTATATAAAATAACCCACCAAAAAAGAAAAAGTAGTCCGCAAAACGGAATTAAGCCCGGCAGATATCACTATGCCATGTATAGCCGCATACGTGGCATAAAGGCTGGAAGAGACCACTAAACTAAATTATACTTAGGAACAATGCAACTTGCGAATTGAATGATGAATTCAAATCATAACCTAGACATTAACAGTCATCAATATGTATGAGGATCGATTATGTTCATGTCTCAAACGTATACCCATCAGTGGACGTTTCCATAAGGGATGCTCAGCACAATCATTATAACGGAATCATTTAAAATTACATGTCTGACCAACGAATCCAATATACGCATGTAGACGGTGTAACAAATCCATAAGGTGTGAGAAAAATTATGTTCCTGTAAAACGTCATGGATCGCTTCATCGTCTCTGTTACATGATATATAGAATTGTGTCTATCCTATGCCCCAAAGCAATGTGTGTCACTCAGCGGAAGGGGGTAGGACAAAATGTTTTAGAGCAGTATCTAACGAATCCACGATTGCACCATATTTTGAAATTGGACGATAAGAGATTGAGTCAAAGGACAGAAGAGGAAACTTGACGACAATGACTCAACATTTCTAACGGATATGGTTTAGAGTTGGATTTTTTTTTTAACTGTGTCAATGTTTAAAGTTTAATGTTATTATTAACATCTATGTGATAGTTTGACTAGTTGGTATATGTGGAACTGTATTATTATTGGAAATTAGTACTATTTGGTTGCTTATAAACGAAAATATGGCTTTTGGGCAAAAACACTGTTAATCCATAAGAGAGAGTTATGAGTTTTGTACTCCATACGTCCACTCGTTAATTAAACGATGTTTCATGTCATAATGACGAACGGATGGACAAACGGAAAGAAAAAAACTCGTTCGGTGCAAAACAAAACGCAAAGGTTTCTAACCACATTTTGCTCCTGTATTTGACTTATATATAAAATAAATGAATAAATGATATCTATTGCGCATTATTTCAAATAATGTGCGTTTACAAAACAGGGTTTACTTTTCAATATTGTGTTATATACTTTGATCACAAAAGACTATCGTAAATTTAAGATTTCGGTGGTCGGTAGTTGGTCGTTGTCCAATACATGGACGAGGATAACGTAATACAAAATCGGACATAGTATGTGAGCGAAGCTTCGCCGAAATAAACTGTACCATGGAACAATATGTTTTGCAGATTGTGTACCGAACAAAATCCATAAATGATATAAAAGTCTTTAACCGTCGCAAATGTGTGAGAAAAGATTATGTGCCTGTCAAAAAACATCGATCACATCATCTTCGCGGTACCTTGAAAGATAGGATTATGTGTATTTTAACTCATTTATGCCTAGTGGAATCTCCCATCCTTCTAAATTGGATCAATTTATTTCCAAAATAAGCGATTTCTAGTATATTTATTTATATATTTAGAATATTTCTTACATAAATTCCTTTAAGCAAACAGCGCAGACCCTGATGAGACGCCACATCATGCGGCGCCTCATCTGAATCTACGCTGTTTGCCAAGGCCTTTTTTCTAGACGCTAGGCATGCATAGGTTTAAGATAGGAATAGGTCTAGTTTGCATCATTTAGTGATTTGTACCGCTCTGTGATACTAATGTATTTGCACTTATCATTTATCTCTCTTATTTTGTACCGGGAGGCTCAATCTTGATAGTTTAATAATGTTTTGATATAAAAATGACGAGGAAAATAACACCAAATATCGCTCATTTGGATCAACAAAGATTGGCAGTAATCCGAATTCAAACAAGTAATTCGGTAACGGATCTTTGAGGAAGATGTCAATTTTTGTTAAATATTGAAAAACAATTTAACGACCCGGTTATGGTTTACGGCAAGTTATACACATATGGTATGAAGCAATAATCGAGAACGGGTAAGTAATGGGTTGTTTTTCTAGAGAGAATGATGAAAATGAATGAAATAAGATGTCTGTTGCTTGTAGGAAGAGGAAACAGAACACGAAGGTAAGGTAGGTGTTGTCTGTCGGAAACTAGGAGGGAGGAACTAAGAAATGCGTTAGGTCCAGTATTCCAATGAGTCACGTTAGCTACTAGCAGATGAGTGACTATCATGTATTTCTTAAGGAAAGAAGAAAGTAAACATAAAATGAACCCAGTAATCCCATTTCTAATGGAACACGAAATATTGTTTCCATTTTTTTTTTACAGTTTACGCCCCACAAGTAGCAAAGGTTGTTAAAATGAATGCTGTGGTCGGATGTTGGTTTATTTTGAACTGTGTCAATATTGAACTGTAAATATATCAAATAAACCCGTAAAATGTCATTGCTAATGCGTTGAACCGCTTATAATCATGTTCATGCAGCTGGTAATTGTGATATTGTCGCTGATACATAGACTTAAAGAAACATAATTACTCAAAAGCAACGAACGTTCCTCAAACTATTTCGTAAATTAAAGTTAACCCATAAAAATCAGTGTTTCTTAGAGCAAAAGTCAAAATTTCATCGCTCGATATTTGGTATAGTAACATAGATTTAACGAGATACTAAATGCTCGTTTTCATTTTTTGTGTCACAATTTGTTCCATTTAATTTCCTAACACAAAAACACTAACCTTGTACATGGACATTTGTTGAATGTATTGTTCTGCAAAAAACAAAAAAGAGCATATTGTATCTTGTTAAATCTATGTTACGAGACAGCATCTAGCGTTGAAATTTTGGATATTGCTACATGTATAAGGAACATCTATTTTCTTATGCGTTTACTTTTTTGGAAATATTGTACGAAATATTCGTTGATTTTGAGTATTTATGGGCTTTTACGTAAAGAGTGCCTCTTAATAATGCACTTGGCGTTTCTTTTCGGCTACCGAACTTTAATACTGTTACAACGATGAATTGGTTGAGTGTCACGACAAAGATTTTATGGGTTGCCAATAACGAAAGAGTGAAGCTCGTTTTGCATTGTAACTTGCTTGTAAAAACTACACTTTAATCTTGTTCTAGTAAATGCTTTGATATTTTTACTTATATGCACATTTCATATAAAACGAAAGATAACAGGCAGAAGAGCTGTAAAATTACAACGACACAAATTTAAAGAGTCTGCACTAACATGGACATTCCAAATACAGTAAATTAAGTTACGTATTCCAATGTTTAAATGTGATGGGTTTCAAAAACACACGCATCATAAAAAATCAAATACAGTGTCGTTCATTGCTTTCGCAAGTACATGTTAGTTGGGAACATGTGCCTTGTTATGAAATATAAATACGCGTATACATAGAATTTACACATAGGCATGTACTTATAAACAAACATGCACTGAAATATGATAAAAATGCAATACAGAAGTCAGTATTGAAATCGAAAAGCTTTCCCTATTATTTTTCCATGAAATTCATGACTGTTAAGATACATTTGTTCGGTATAAAAAACACATAACTTGGAACGATTATCTTAATTCTGCAACTCTTTTCCCATCGCGAGCATGTACTGTTGACAGATCTGTTGACAGATCGTTGCCATTTAATAGATTTAATCCATCAAATCAGGAATGGATGGCAATCGAATAGCTCTGACCGAACGCTCTTATGTTATGTAATTCATGGAAAAATCATCTGACATGCCAACTAATCGCGCCGAAATGGTAGATTAAATTAACCCTCGAGAACGTGTTCTTGAGAGAAATGCCAAATTAATCTCTTTTTCCGGGCCCGGCTATGTTTACTCTGTGTCCAGCATGCAACCCTTTCCCCATCTGTCGATCTTTCAAAGTCAAACGCTAGTTTTCTCAGAGTGTTTACAAATGCGCGTTATGAGAGTATTGAAAGATGATACATTTCGCAAAAGGGCGATTTCATTCATCAGGTTAAACGATTGAACGCAAAACATTCGTGTCGTTGGAGCGCGTCTCACCTTGCCTGCTATCGCACATTTGCAAGATAAAGTTAAGTAATATTTCTCGTGCAATTAGCCAATATATAGATCGCCATTAAACAGATGTTGTCTGAATAAGACGCCATAAATTAAACTTAATTTATTAACTTATATTTATGCCTCAAGTGTTTGAATGGTGAACGGAGCACACTGCGACGCGGTCAATGTCATTACAAATTTAGAAGAATGTGAAGGTGATGACCATCGCAAGGATGTGTTCTGGCAACAACGTCATCGATGCCCCACAATCAACGTTCATTAAAACACATAAACTATTATTAGGAGGCATTCTATATTTACTTGAATGCCTTATCTATAGAATCATCTTCAGCACCATAAATGCCCAAAACATATGTGATATATCGATATTTAACAGTTTGGGTTTTAATCGGCTCTGCCACCCTCCCCCTGTTAACTTTAATATGAATGAGTACATTTATTCCTAAATTATCAATATAACACCGTTGCAAATCATCTGTCTGTAAAAGAAATCCTTTAAATTCCAACTTAAGCCTTTTATGATCTATATTGGAAATAAATCTGTTAGTTTTCGAGATAACGTGCGTGATTACGATTGACAAAATTGCACCTGTGGGATGTAAATTTGATGAGTACAATAAAACAGGAACAGTAAAATATATGAAATATCTAAACAACGCATGTATCGATATTCGGATCAGCGTAGAAGTATTCCGAATACATCAAACTTCCTCTTCGTATTGATACAGTTCTGGTCCTACGACTATTTTGTGCCCCCAAAGGCACGAACGCACGAGGATAATATTTGTAATTGGACTAGTTTAAACATATCACGTAACACAAACATATTTGTTTGCTCTTCGTAATATTGCTACTTAAGAATTCAATGAGATGTCTAATGGTTATGTCTGAGGGTAATGCTCCTGGACGAGTCTAAGAGGTAATTATAATAATAATAATAATAATAATAATAATCATGATAATAATAATAATAATAATCATGATGATAATAATAATAATAATTATTATTATTATAATAATAATAATAATAATAATAATAATAATAATAATTATGATAATAATGACATCGATTCACGAATAGCGTTCCATTAAAGCGGTAAGTTTTTGGTCATAACATAATAACAGGTGTTGGCTTGCAGTCGAGTGTATTGCTATGTTAAAAATGTTATCAGCCGCCGGTCACACGAAGAAAATTACAAATATTTTATATAATGTGTAATACGTATTTGTGCGAACACAAATTCATTTTCGGTTTGATCTGCCGTAGATAACTTGCAGCACGCAGGTACTGGGCACTGGAATGGGTTATTTCCCGTGTTGAATCTCTCGTGAACCGCGCATGCATAATTGCAACATCAGCGCAGAGATTTGACTGGAACCAGCATAGATGGATCAAATCTCTTCCTTCATAACCAACCACGTGATGATATCCTGGCCACAAGGTACAATCATTTTACCATTGTTATTTTTTCCTTTTTTTTAATTTATGTAATTATTTTTCTTATTATGAACCTTAACTTATACATTACTTTCAAAATATAAAAGAAAATGATACTACTTTTCATAATATAATACTTAAACCAATAAAAGTCCTACCAAATCTGGTAGGATTTTCTTTTGATGGCATAAATCGTATGTGAAAGCAAGAAACTTCTAGAATTACCTCCCATGTAGAGTCTCTCGTGAACGGCAAATGCATTATTGCTGTAAAACTTATTTGAAAGCTTCACATCTTGTTAACAAAGTGTGAAGTTCATTATCTACAGACCTGTCTTCATTGAAGGTGGATTTTGATTTTGTGTAATTTTAATTAATTTACAGAATAACCCAACAGACATGACATTGTGGACGCATATGGGTTCGATATGTGTTTCCCTATGGGACCCAATACGGGCTGCATCTGGGTCCTATGTGAGTCGCATATGTGCTTACAATATTCATAATTGATTTTAATATAGCCGGCATCTTACTAAAACAAACATTCATTTATAGATTTGATTTTCAGCCAGCTTTATTTAACAGTCACATTTTAGCCACAACTGTTTGACACGTGACTGACTGTCGCCGTTTTGGGCTCGTAAGCAAGAAAATTTAATATTTACACAGTCAACCTCGTCCTGGTAAATCAAATTTATAACTGCCCGTTGTGTTAGTGAAATACAACTGTAATAAAGAACTGGATCCTCTCAAAAAAAACATGTCATCATCTGTTCTTTGGACAACTTAAATTGCTATGTGATTAAAGAAAACACACATATAGAATTTACGAAAAAATAACAACAACAAGAAGTTGGAAAATAAATACAACTCCACTTATATTTATGATCTCTTTTTGTTTAAGTTGTGGACATAAAATTGTTTATAAATAAAAGAAATAATGATGTATTATCTTTCAGCCGTGAATTTCGCAAATTTTATGCTAAATTTTGTAAAAACAAACATAAAGTAGGACACCTTGTCACAAAGGTTAAATTTTTTAGTCCATAGAGTATTGTATGCAATTCAATTGTTTCTTGATGTCAGAAAGTATCTCGCTGTCACAATTTTATGACAAAATATTTTTCCAAGAACAACTTGTAAAACAATTAAATAATAGAACGAAATGAAAAAAAATCCATTATGTGACAAGGTTAATAAATACGTGCATCGACATGAACTTACATTTTCCGATACAGGCTATTTATTATATTTTAAGTGTTACGAAATACAAAAATTTCATACATAAATACATTCATCTGATTAAACGTACATATATGATCAAACAAAACATAGAAGATAACCACAGACGCAGAGCTTTAACGACTTATTTTCCCAATAAACACTAAACTCAGTTTGTTGAATATAAACACAGAACGTGGACATATCCGAGATTTTCTGAGAACTGCCATTACTTCACCATCGCTTTGTCGAACCTTCGACAAATCGCTGCGATTTACTTAGTTTCATCTATCATAGCCCGCAACTGATGCCATTCGAATAGCTCTGAGAGATTGTTCAGATGTAAATACATGCGTGGAAACAATAGCTCAAATACCAATTAATCATTGTTTATGAGATAAGTTAAAGTGGAAAAAATGCCAAATTAAAATCTGTCTTGTGCCGCTTATATTGACTCTGTGTGCTTCATGCAACTGATATCTGTTGATCGTTTATATTTACACGCTAGTTTTCTTACAGCTTTCGCAATGCGCGGCATTTTATGCTCGTCTGAGAATTTATTTATAAAGCTTAAAGCGAGACCTTTCTATTTAAGATGAGATACATTTTAATGTTTATGTGATCTGTTCTATGGGCTGAGTTTTAACACTATCGCTTTGTATTTTTAGTGAATGAAAATCAAGTTAAACAATAATTATTCTCTACAATATAGCAAACTACCGTAGACACTCGGAACGTCAGAGCAGACCGTATATCATTATAATGCCTGTGGTCGGTCTGACCGTTTTGGAAATTAAGGGACGATGACACAGAGATTCTCCGGTAGTCAGGTCCTGTTCGTGATGCTGGGAGTAGCTCATCAATGGTAAGGGACGTCGACACTTTCAAATTGTCCATAAAGCTTTTATTCTGACGGCCTCGACGGCGACCTCTCTCTTTTAAGCGTTCCGTGGAGCACAGTCTTGAACAGAGAGTCGTGCCTGGTGACGTGTCCAAACAAAGCCAGCTTTCGTCGCTTGAAGGTCGCCAGAAGGGGCTCTTGTGGGCCAACAAGTGGTGCTGTCATGTACACGTTGGTCGTGTGCTGTATGCGAGAGACGCGGAGCAGTCTACAGAGACTGTATAATGCGTTCTGTGTCTCAGTGAAGCGTCAATGTCTCACAGCCGTACAGTAGGAAGGAAACAACGAGGACTTGAAGAGCCTGTACTTGGTGGGGAAGCTAATGGAGTTGCTTTTCCACAACTTGAGTCTGGCGATTTCTGCGGTTGCCTTGACAACTCTAATTCGGATCACAGCGGTACTGGTACCATCCTTTGATCTTCGACTTCTCCGTGATCACCTCCATCCCGTATGCTCATGCTCTTTTATAGTCTGATGGTGAGGTCTTGGTTATAACTTCTGTGGCCACCCAATAGGCTAATGTCAATAGCGAATATCAAGCCTGAGATTGATCTGACACCGATGGAGATGGATGTGTGGTTGTCTTGGAGGGTCTACTGAACGATCTTCTCAAGGAAAACAGGACGGTGGAAAGCAGCCATCCGCAACGGACGACCAATGATATTGTTAAGAAGTCACCCATCTGTCCGTTAAGAAGAACTGTACTGCTCGCATGTCCATAACGTTTTTGAATGACTAGCGTATAAACTTTGTCAATGTTGAATCCTCTAAAATCCCTGCCAAAGGCCATCATGCCACACGCGGTCGAAAGCTTTCTTTAAGTCGATGAAGTTGTGGGAGGCTCAAGCTGATATTGCAAGTATTTGTCAATGATGAGTCTGTCGTTGAAGATCTGTTTCACCGGCTCTAAATCCGGCATGTTCTACCGCAAGCAGTTCCTCGGCCTTAATTTAAGTCGGTTATCCATGATGCGTAGCATGACTTTGCTGGGATGGCTTTTGAGGCTGCGGTAACTATCGCTTAAGGAGTCTTATTCTCGGTAGGGTTTTGACAGAGACTAGGTCCACTCCTCCTACCAGATCTTTTGGAATATTGATGTTATTTGTGCACTCGTTGTCTCTACTCTTTTCTTAATCAGCTCGAACGAAAGGGACTTTGTCCATTCCCGGAGTTTTTAGCCTTAAGAATGCGGCCTGCTTCCCGCACCTCTGCCTTTAATATGGACGGACTTTTGTCTAGCAATTCTGGTCTGAGATCGCCATCAAGGAAACTGGGGTGTAGTTGAAGCGGGTAGTTGTAGAGGTCGCTACAGTATTATGTCCACCTTTTCAGGACTGCAACACACTCGGCCAGGAGGTTGCCGTCAACTTCTGCTATAACACTGGGCTTCTTGAGGGAACTATAGCCCTTCCTACTGCTGCCTGGTTTTTTCTGATGGACGAATGTGATACACAGCTATTCAAGTCTCCCTTCCTTGGCCTCTTTGATATTCTTCCTTACCTCTCTGATCTTTTTCTGGTATTCTATACCCTTGGCTTTGTCTTCATTTTCTCTCTTCGGACGATGACAGAAGGAATTCATTGATGTTAATGGTGATGATATCGAAGTCATCGTCTAGGATGTTGAGGGCTGCAAACTTGACACCTTCATGTGCTGGGAATGCCTTGCTATCTTGGGCTCTTTGAGTTTCTCCAAGTGATATCTGATGCGAGGGTTCTTGGTGATGCGCATGCTCTTAAACTTCAGCTTGATGGCGGTGAGCACTCATTCATCGTCAATTCAAAAAGTCTCAGCCCTCTATCACTAGTATCACAAAGGGCCGAATCTTCTGACTTTCTCTGACCAGCCTCTGTAAGCGTCTGGCCAAACATTAGCGTTCCAGTCACAATGGACAATGGGGATTTCTTTCTTTTGGACCTTGGCTACGGTGCGCTGTCACCCGTAATAAAATCTTTCAATCTCCTCTTCTTCGTGTTGGTGCGTAGACCTGAATGGTAATGATGCTGTGAGGTCTCACAGGGATACGGGTGGATATGAGCCTGCTGGAAACTGGGGTCAAACCGCTGAATCAGTTGACTTCCTCCTCACACTTAACGATGAAAGTAATCCGTGCCGCTGAATCATATCTTTTGCCCTTCATCTAGCTACCCGACCTCGGCTTGTCCTATGATGTTCCAGCGGCAACGATTCAGCTGCTGCGTCAGTTCATGGAACTGGAATGTTCATTCTTTATATGTTCATATTGTTGTTTCCTTTGTTGCTAACATGATCGATTTATTAGCTCCAGTTGCTAACTATTCGCCTCCGCCCTTGAGACGACATGATAGCAACAGTGTGAGGTTACATTTTGAATAGCATTATATTGAAGCTATACTATATAACTTCTAACGATGTTATTGCCATTATTTACGACTACACGGCACTTAAAGCGGGTATATACGATTTTTTATATGTGTTTAATTGTAATATATTGATAAAATATGTTACAATAACACAAAATAGGCAAGAAAAATTATACATTAAAGCCGAATTTCATAAAATGCAGCAAAGGCAAATTAGCGCCCCGAGCCGATAGTGACGTACATATTTTCCTACAATAACCGAAGCATTCGTCTTTGCAGTAGGATCGGAGATAGTGTTCGTGTGTCGTATGAATAGATATCGTTGCAGGAATTCAAATAAACCGTTAAACTAAGTTAAGATGCACATCGTACATGTATGGTATACATGCTGGCGAATTCGGCTGTACAGCCGTTTTCAATTTCAGAATTAAATATCTGGCTTATTTCGCATTTTACGACACATGTTCTTCTTAACTTTTATTTTAATTTATATTGAAATATATATATAATAAGTTTTTTACACAGTTTATATAAATTCATAAATATTTGACAAAATCGTATATACCCGCTTTAATATACCTCGATTTAACAAATAATCGGTAGTTATTTAAATTATCAATAGTCTGTTTCTATGTATCCGAATAATAGAATACGACATTTACATAAGCCTCGGACTACTTAAATTGACAAAGATCCAGCTTACATTAAAATGAAAAAGTTCCTCTTATTCTCTTATTGTAAGATAAACACAAGCTTTCTTTTAAGGCCATAGATCTAATTACACGTGAATTTTGTTCTAATCATAATCTACTACAAAAAAAAATATATTTTTGAAAATGTGAAGCTTTTGTACCGTGTTAGAAAATTTTTATTGGATTTTTTTCAGGCAACCATCTTGATAAAATAATGCAATACCAAAAAATTACAAACTTTCATCATCTTAAAATGTGTGCAGCTAAATAATGCAGGATTATGATTTGAAAATACATTTAGGAAAGTGTCCTGCCAAATAATGCTTTTAGTACTTATACCATCTAGAAATGCATGTAAACTCAATATATTTAAATATTATGTTTCTACAAATAGCTCCTTGCCTTAAAAATTAGTTTTGGGAACAAATATGTTTAAATCAACTAAACATTTGAAAACAAGCAGTTTTCAAAAAATCTACAATTTAGGACAAATGCCATCGTATACCTGAATAAATTAGCATACCAATTTTAATATAGTTTTAACAAACACGTATATACTAAAATAATTATGATGCAAAGAATATACATCTGTAAAAGTAATTATTAAAAAGTAATTTCACATTAGTTGAGAGGATAATTAAAAGTATACCGTACTATATGAACCTCAACAATGTGTGATCGAGAATTATATATTACAAAGTCGGCGTTAGAGTGTCGACGAAAACTGCGAAGTGTCATCGAAATAAATTGTACCAAAGAACAGTATGACATACATATGATGTGACGGATATGTAGGATAGGCAAGACTTAAACCGTCATCGCAAAATGTGTAAGAAAAGATTATTGCCTGTCAAACATCGTCGATCACGTCTTCGCCGCCTCTCCATGATAGACAGGATTAAGTCTATTTCACGCCATGAAGCGATTTGCATCACTCAGTGATATTAATATAGTTGCATTAAATATCATTTATCTTACTTATTTTTGCCCGGGGTCTCACACTTGAGTTTAATAATGTTTTAATATAATAATGACACGAACAATAACACAGAAAATCGCTAATTTTGATCAACACAGAATGGCAGTAATCCGAATTCAAACAAGTAATTCGGTAACGGACCTTAAAGGAACATGTCCTATATCTGTATATATAGGAAAGGAAAATAGAAACGGGTTACAGTTTGTGGTACGTGGTTCTCAGAAAGTATGAAGCAATAATGGAACATGGACAATAGTAAGGTAAGGGTTGATTTTCAAGAAAGAATGAGGAAACGCGGATAATAGGTTACGGATCACTTGTAACAAGAGGAAGAAAATGGAGGAAAGTAGTGGGTTTGTTTGTCGAAATGATAGGGGGATACGGAGGAATGCTTTGGTCCAGTGTTTTACTGATTCACATTCACTCGATAATCTACCACGGCCACATGAAAAACCATCTTAGACGTATGACAGAAAAGGTGAAATGAGCCCAATACCCCGAAAGCTCTGGTGAAACACGAATACTTATTTCCAATGTTAACAGTTGAACTTGCTCGATGTTAAACGGTGCATGTGTCAAATAAACCCCTTATATTGCATTGATAATGCCTTAAACTGTTTATATACATATTGTTGCTTCTTGCAATAATGAGAACAATAGTGACATTGATGATAAAATATTGCATTTAATATATGATTCCTCTTAATTATACTTTACCTGTTTCTTTCCGATGAAAAAATCATTAATACTGAAACATCGATTACTTCGTTTGGTGTCAACGTTTTGAATCACAAAATACAATTAATACAATTCCTATACAATTAACTGATGAGTTTTGCACTTCAACTTGCTTATAACACCCAAAAAGTGCTTCAGTAACTCGTTGATATTTACTCGTACAGTCATTGCTATTTCATATACATGTTAACCATAAAAAGAAGCAAGGAAGCTGTAAAAGATCAGTCAATCATGTACACTTTGCATTTATTAGTTTACGCGTGGTACTGTCTAAATATGATGGGTTTGGCAAATAAAGGTAAGCTGAACATATCGTAATTACAAAATAAACATACACTTAATCATTCAATGTCCACATGCTTTTTGGGATGTATCAAAATACAGAACTTGGAACGATTATCCATATACTGCAACATTTGTTCTAAGCAGTACATTGGCAATCGTTGTCAGTTAATGGATTTAATCCATCAAACAGGGGAGGGTTGGTTATCGAATAGCTCTTTATGAATGCTCGGATATTTGCTAATTCATGGAAAAATCATCCGACATGCCAACTAATCGCGCTGAAATTGTAGATTAAATTAGCCAACGAGAACGTGTTCTTGAGAGAAATGCCAAATTAATCGCTTTCCCGGGCTCGGTTATGTTGACTCTGTGTCCAGCATGCAACCATTTCCCCATCTGTCGATCTTTCATAGACATCCACTAGTTTTCTCTGAACTCTGCACGTTATGAGATAAATCAAAGATGTGATTCGTCAATGTCTAGATCGCGATTAAGCGGCATTTTGTCTAGCTATGATGTCATTAAGTGAGCAGCTCATATTGACTGATCTGTCTCTTGCTACAGTGTTGAAATGCTCAAGGAAAAATACACTTAAACGCATTCAATGTCTGTACCATGTTAGAATGATGTAAAAATGATGACCTTCGCTAGAATTCGTTCTTGTAATAAAGACATCGATGAACCATTATCTACATTCAGTAAAACACATTGAACATTATTAAGAGTCATTGTATGCTTACAAAAATTATCATAATAACCTTCATCAACAGCAGAAAAAAAGTGATTTATCAATGTTTATGTTTGTTGATAGCCTATATCCCGCCTGATAACTTAAACATGGACTTAGTACATACATGCCTCATGCAATCAACTTAACACCGGTGTAAATCTTCTGTCTGTATTGAGAAGCTATAAATTCCGAACGCGAGCTGTTAATAACCTATATTGGAAATACATGTGCTCGTTTTTAGTTCTTCGTGAAATTGCAATTTCAATTGCTTGACACATTTTAGGAAATATCTTATCTAATGGTAATGTGTTTGAGCAAGTTTAGAAATTAGCCAAAGTTGTTGTTTTAACATCAATTTATAACATGTGTTTAAGTCGTTTAAGCCTCGCGAATGGATGTGTCTTTAATGCATCGCGAACGCCGCTATTTTGGTTATTAAGTATAAGCAAAAACGTGTCAACAAGTCCGTCATAAGCAGCAAAAGGCGATGCAGTCAAGCAGCAGCAAAGACGTTAGCAAATCAGTGTGATACTAACATGCCAATAACTCAAGTCGCCTCAGTCTGTACCCCCACAAACAAATCTTCCATTTAGACAAATTGCCAGAACGGAGGCAAGTTCGTCCGAGATCACCATACAATATTGACAATTAGCCACAAGGGTGTCATCAAGGTTGTAGGCGACCACCAAAATGAATTGTACAAATGTACTTAGGAACCATGAAATTGCAAATTGAATGACGAATACAAATCCTAATCAAGACATTAACTGGTATCAATATGTGTGAGGAACCATTATGCTCATGTCTAACACGTATAATAATATACACATCAGTGGACGTTTCCATAAACTTAGGGATGCTCAGCACAATAATTATAACGGAATCATTTAAAATTACTTGTCTGGCCAAGCAATCAAATTTACTCATGTAAATTATGTAAAGAATCGAATCCATATGCAAGACGTAAAGGGTCAATCTTCGCGCAGAGATATGACTGGAATTAGTATAGCTGGATCAAATCCCTTTATTCATAACCAACCACGTAGTGATAGCCGAGTCACCTGGAACAACACTTTTCCCGTTGTTGTTCTAACTTTTTTCAATTAAGGTATTTCAATTTGTATTATGAACCTGAACTAATACACCATTTACAAAATATAAAATAAAATGATAATCCTTTTGATAATATAATACTTAACAAATACTACCAAATCTGGTAGGATTTTCTTGTGATGGCTGTGATTGTATATGAGAGCATGGAACGACAACTCTGCATGGAAATCGGTAAAGCGTCGCCAAATGTTTGAGAAAAGTAAATGTTCCCGCCAAACCTCATCCATCGCTTCATCGTTACGGTTCCATGATATATAGAATTGTGTCAATTATATGCTCTCAAGCAATTTGTCCCGCATACATTTTTATTAAACTTCATTTATATCACTTATTTGGCCAAAGGACTCACTATTGATAGTTTAATAATATTTTTATGTAATAATGACACGGACAATAACACAGAAAATCGCTTATTTGGATGAACAAGGATTGACCGTGATCCGATTTTTTTCAACACTGTAACGGAATTTGAAATAAGATCTCCGAGTCTAGAAATAAGATTGCCGATTTTATTTTAAAATGTATTAAAAACAACAAATGAGCACCATGATCTATTTTGATCATATTGTACGTTGATTCAATACACCAAGGGTCCTGTGTTGAACATGTATGGATTGTTTTTCTAAAAGAGAGTAAAACAAATAGCTTATGTGTTGCTGATCAAATGTAAAAGATGAAAAAGAGAGAAAGGTCAACGGCTACTTTTTAAACTTGGCCGGAAGGGAGTGGACAGTGTCTATTAGAGCAGTATCTAATGAATCTACGTTTACACCATATTTTGAAATTGGACGATGAGAGCTTGCGTAAAGGGACAGAATAGTACAAAAACAATGATAATGACCCCAATATTTCGAACATATCTTTGACATTTAATATGTTTTAATTTCGTATACTTGAATACTTGCGAGTAAAAGGTTAAATCATTTTTTTAAATTTGTCATTGTTTAAAGTTTATTGTTGCTTTTAACAACTATGTGATATTTTGACTTGTTTAAAATGGGTGGGAGTGATTAATGATTGAAAATTCAAACTATTTAGTTGCTAATAAAAGAAAATACGAGTACATATAACAATGTGTCATGACCCGCGTCGGGCGAATATGGACCTAAATAAAGATACATCAGAAAAGTCCCATATCTGCATGTCCGCTGATGGGAGCAGGAAACCTTGCTGACTTTATAACGGACTCGATAGCTAACTTGTGTCATATTCTTTTCTTCTAGCTCGTCACAGTAAATTTATATCATTATGACAAAACACGTTTTTCATGTATTATAATAGAAACTTGCAAATAAGTTTTTTCTTTTAGTTGTATGCCAAAATCAAGCTATTGTATGTATAAACAAATAATAAATTGGACGCCATGTAACAAGAGTTTTTACTCCATATAATTACTCCAAGACTAATGTATTCGGAATACTAAACAATGATCCGATTGTGCAAAAAAACGATGTCTACATAGTTTGCGTATATGACTGTTGTTTTTCTTGTAAATCAGAATTCACATGGGTAAAAGCTCTAAGAAAACTAGCGGATGCCTATGAAATGTCGACAGATGGGAAAAGGATTGCATGCTGGACACCGAGTCAATATAACCGAGACCGGTAAAGATATTAATTTGGCATTTCTCTCAAGAACACGTTCTCGTTGGCTAATTTAATCTACCATTTCTACGCGATTAGTTGGCATGTCGGATGATTTTTCCATGAATTAGCAAATATCCGAGCATTCATATAGACCTAGTCGATTACCATCCGTCCCCTGGTTGATGGATTAAACCCATTAACTGACAACGATTCGTCAACAGTACAAGCTACCGCATTGGAGAATGTTGCAGTATTTGGATAATCGTTACACGTTCTGTATTTTGATACAACCCCAAAACAAGTGAACATTGAATATATAAGTTTATCTTTATTTTGTTTCAATTAGCATATGTTCAACTTACCTTTATTTGCCAAACCCATCATGTTTAGACAATACCATACGTCAAGTAATTAATGCAAAGTGTACATGATCTTTACCATTCCTTTCGGTGTAATTTTACAGCTTTCTTGTTTCTTTTTATCGGTTAACATGTATATGAAATAGCAATCACTGTACAAGTGAATATCAGCGATTTACTGAAGCACTATTTGGGTGTTACAAGCCAGTTGAATTTCAAAACTCATCAGTTTATTGTATACGAAATGTGTACATTATATTTTGTGATTCGTAACGTTGACACCAAACTAAGTAATCGTTGTTACTGTATTCAAGTTTTTTCATCGGAAAGAAACATGAAAAGCATAATAAAGAGGAATAATATATTGAAAGCCATGTTTTATCGTCAATGTCATTATTGCTGTCATGATTGCAAGCAACAAAATCATGTATATAAACAGTTTTAGGCATTATCAATACAATATGTGGCGTTTATTTGAAACATGTACCATTCATTTTTGAGCAAGTTAAACTGTAAACATTATACACAATTATTCGTGTTTCACCAGAGCTTTTGACGTATTGTGCTCATTTCACCTTTTCTGTCCTACGTTTAAGATGGTTTCTCATGTGGCAGTAGAAGATTGTCAAATGAATGTGAATCAGTAAAATACTCGACCGAAGCATTCCTCCGTTTCCCACTTCCAGTTCGACAAACAAACCCACTACTTTCCTCCATTTTCTTCCTCTTGCTACATGTAATCTCTTCCTCTTGCTACATGTAATCCTTAACCTATTATCCGCGTTTCCTCATTCTCTCTCGAAAATCAACCCTGACCTTACTATTGCCAATGTTCCATTATTGCTTTATACTATCTGAGAACCACATACCACTAACTGTGAGTCCGTTTCTAATTTACTTTCCAATATATACAAACATGGGACATGTTTCTTTAAGGTCCGTTACCGAATTACTTGTTTGAATTCGGATTACTGCCAATCTGTGTTGATCCAAATAAGCGATTTTCTGTGTTATTTTCCGTGTAATTATTATATTAAACTATCAAGTTATAGCTTCCGGACCAAAATAAGTGAGATAATTGAAATTTAATGCAAACATATTAATATCTTTAAGTGATGCAAACTGCTTTATAGTGTGAAATAGACTTAATCCTGTCTATCATGGATTGGCGGAGATAAGGTGATCGACGATATTTGAAAGGCAATATTGTTTTCTTACACATTTTGTGATGACGGTTTAATTCTTGCTTGTCCTATACATATCCGTCACATCATATGTACGTCAACACATTCTTTGTTACAATTTATTTCGGTGAAACTTCGCAGTTTTCGTCGACACCCTCTAAAGCCGATTGTTTAATATATAATCCTCGATCACACATTGTTGAGGTTCATATAGTACGGTTTACTTTTAATTATCCTCTCAACTATTGTAAAAAGATTCATTTTACGGAATTATATTCTTCGCATCATAATAATTTAGTATATACAAGCCGAGGTTGGTGGCAAGACTTCGGAGAAATATCAAAAGGTGAATGGCACATTATATAGTTCAGCGGCACATGGTTGCTTTCATCGTGAGAAATGAGGTAGTCAACTGAATCATCAGTTGCACCCTAGTCTCTAGCAGGCTATAATCCATCCGTGTCCCTGAGGGACCTCACAAAATCATCATCATCATGCAGGTCTACGCATCAACATCAGACTACGAAGAAGAGAAGATTGAAAACAATTTATAAAGGGTTACAGCGCACCGTAGCCAAGGTCCCGGAGAAAGACATCCTCATTGTCCAAGGTGACTGCAACGCCAATGTTTGACAAAACGCCTCCCAAGGCTTGTCAGAGAAAGTAAGTCGATTTGGTCTGTGAGAGAACAATGAAATAGGGCTGAGACTTCATGGGTTCGCTAGAAGCCACAAAATCATCCTGGACAACACGCTACATTCACACAAACCGTCCAGAACAGCGACCATGGATGTTCCAAACGGGCAAGAACACTATAAGATCGACTTCATACTAGCGCATCAACGGTTCAAGTCCAGCATCAGAAAGGCGAACACACAAAACGTTTCCTGGCGCAGACATCGCCAGTGACGATGACTTAGTGCCCACCACTATTAAGCTGAAGTCACAGAGCAATCGTATCACCAAGAACCCTAGCATCAGATTTGACTAAGAGAAACTAAAAGAGCCCATGCTAGCAGAGGCATTCCAAGCACATGAAGGTGCCAAGTTTGCAGCCCTGAAAATCCTTGACAATGACTTCGACATCATCATCAACAGCATCAACGCTTTCCTGCTGTCATCGGCTAGAGAAGTGCTTTGGAGAGAGAAAAGTAAGAACGAGCCAAGGGCGCCAAAATGCATACCGTTCAAGTGGAATACCGTACATGGGTCAATATGTATTATTATTTTACTCATTTTACACTAATAAAAGAATGGACGGAACAGATATACAAAACGTTAGCAAGCCGTTAACCGTTCCGAATCTATATAACTCACAAAATTATGGTGTAAAACAATTTTAATTTCAAAACCCGTTTGTCAAACAATCGAAAATCTAACAGCTACAGAGCAAATGGGACTCGTTTTGGAGAAACTGGGCTTAGTGCATATGCAAAAAGTGTCCAGATTAGCCTGTGCAGTCCGCATAGTCTTATATGGGAAGTATTTTTCCGCCTAAACATTATTTTCTATAAGGTAGACATAATTTAAACGAAGAATACAATAAAAGCGGAATTTTTACCGTGATTATTCTTCTCGGGTTTATCTTAGACGACACTTAACGCTTGTTCATTTAGCCCAGTTTACCTTAACGAGATTTAAATTTGAAACATTTTAACTGATTCATTGGCGACCATTGTGCGTCGTATAGCATTGTTTGTTGATGTCCAATCAATCATCGACTATCGTTGATCGACCATGCATGTGAGCTTCAACATGTACGACATCTAAATGTAACGAAACTAAAATGACGAACACAGGTTCATAACTCTTATATGTATAATAAGGGTCATAACTTCCAGTCGTCATGGCAAATTTGACGTCAGAGCCTCGTGCATTAAGCAAATGGTTAAATCTGTCTGGACTTAGCATCAACTTGAATTGCCTATATCTATTACAGCAAGCTATGGTCATAGTACATGTAGCTGCTTAAATAAAGCGCCTGCTATCAACTTTACGTCGTTAAAGTGATCACCAAACCAGACATACAGTTTTATCGTACTATACAGCATGGACGAAATCAATGTGTGTCGTTTACGTGATCAACAAACCAGACAAACAATTTTATCGTACTAAGCTGCATGGACGAAATCAACCGAAAGTTAATGAAATGAGAATATTTTATTCCTATTCATTTATTTTTTTAGTTTGTATCACGACATACCATACAGCATTGACGAAACCAATCAAAAGTGATTGAAACGCGAATAATATTCCCATTCATATATGTTAAGCTCGTATCACTTAAAAAATAACGTCGAACGATTATCCAATAATTGCAACTATTTCCCAATCGCTTGCTCGTACTGTCGACAAGCCGTTGTCATTTAATGGATTTAATCCATCAATCCCGAGAACGGATGACAATCGAATAGCTAAATTCGAATACTCGATGTTAGCCAATTCATGAAAACACTATCTCACACGCCAACTAATCGTGCTGAAATGGGAGGTTGAATTAGCACTGGCAAACGTGTTCTCGAGAGCAATGCTAGATTAATTTCTTCTCCCGGCCTGGTTATGTTGACTCTGTCTCGTGGAGACAGCTCTTTCTCCATATGTCGCAGTGGTGTAGTGGATATGGTGCCCGCCTAGCCATCGGGAGTTCACGGGTTCGATCCCCACTGTGGGAGCGTTTCCCCCATAGACACCAAGTACTGGTTTAGTCCCAGGAAACGAACTCGAGAGCGTTTCAAATAAGCCTTTTGCTTTCTATGCAATCGAGCTAAAATAAATAGTTTTAAACTAAACTCCATCGGTTCATCTTATATCCGCTAACTTTGATTTTATAAAGAAAATGTCTTGATACACTGCGCTTTCTGAAGGTCATGCTATATATTTATGGTGTTCACATTTGTGAAATAAGATGCTTATTAGTGTGAGCGTGCTCTGATAAGATGATCGTTATAAGCTCTTTGTAAATACGAAAGGTATTTATTGCTTACGAAATTAAGATAGACCTAGATGAGTAAACAAAGTTATCGGACGAAATCATTTTAGTATTGAATAAACATGTACACCAGAGGTTTTCAAGAAGGCTAATCCATTAACACAAACGAGTGAAAATGTATGTCATATACACAAAGGAGTTAACATATATGTCATATACCCAAACGAGTGAAAATATATGTCATATACACAAAGGAGTGAAAATATATGTCATATACACAAAGGAGTTAACATATATGTCATATACACAAACGAGTGAAAATATATGTCATATACACAAAGGAGTTAACATATATGTCATATACACAAACGAGTGAAAATATATGTCATATACACAAAGGAGTTAACATATATGTCATATACCCAAACGAGTGAAAATATATGTCATATACACAAAGGAGTTAACATATATGTCATATACTCAAACGAGTGAAAATATATGTCATATACACAAAGGAGTTAACATATATGTCATATACCCAAACGAGTGAAAATATATGTCATATACACAAACGCATGAACATATATGTCATATACACACACGAATGAAAATATATGTCATATACACACATCAGTGAATATATGTCATATACACAAACGCGTGAAAATATATGTCATATAAACAAACGCATGAAAATATACGTCATATAGACAAACGAGTGAAAATATATGTTCAGCACTAAATATTTTCTCGGAACATCGTTTTAGTTATGAAAGTGTGAGTCTGCTCTTAACAGTATAATGGGTTCATTCGTAGTGGACAAAATTAATTATATGTCCTCGTAACAAATATATCACAAAATAAAGCGTGTGTATCGCAAACTGATAACTGTTGTTAATATCATGTGAGTTGTACGCAGAAAAAATAAACATGTTCGTTTTAATCAGCGTTCTCTTACTTTGCTGGCCTAATATAGCGCAAGATTGTACTGAACATTATTCACGATTCGTATTAGAATCGCCAATATATAGATCTCTATTAAGCAGCAATTTGTCTACATAAGACAACTGTAAGTGGACAGCTCATATCGACTAATATGTTTTCCGCCAGTGTTTGATTGGTGAATGAATCAAATGCGATGCGATGCAGCCAATGCGTGCAACATATTAGACGGATGTAAAACGAATGCCAGATCAAGTGAAAACCATGCCAGAATGAGCATAGAAGACACGTCATTAACTGTATCAGCGTTATTGTAACAAAAGCAAACATCAATATGCCCTTAAAGGGGCTTTTTCACAGATTTTGGCATGTATTGAAGTTTGTCATTAAATGCTTTATATTAATTAATGTAAACATTGGAAAAAAGCTCCAGTGAAAAAAACAAGATTAAATTAAAGAAAGAAAACAAGTAACTCTCAACTGGGCTCGAACCACTGACCCCTGGAGTAAGTCTCTCGCTTAGACCACTCGGCCATCCGTGCTCATACAACGAGATATGTATTTTATACTTTATATATGCAATCCTCGTGGTATCATAAAATATCATGACAACAACAGAACTCTCCAAATTATTCATTCGTTTCGCGTTGCAACGCTTTTTAGGTTTTTAAATCGTCTAAAGATGTTTATAATGGATATATTTTAGAGCATGGAAAATGTTCAGTATTGCTGCTCCCTCACAAATATCATAAATACAACGAACATTTGCGACTCTGAAACAATTTTATTTTATTTTGTCAATTAACCAAAGAGTGAAAAGGCCCTTTAACTATCATAACGCATATTGATAAAACAAAACAAAATGTCATAAATAGCATAAACATGTACACGATATAATGCCACTAATACAATAACATAATATCTATTTATGTGAGCACAAATGAAGTTTCAGTTGGATCTTCTGGGGATAACTCTTTGCGCACCCAGCCACCGGGCACTGAAATGGGTTATCTCCCGTATGGAGTCTCTCGTGGACCGCGCACGCGTACTTGCTGTTAAACTTCTTGGAGCAGTAGCCGCACTTAAAACTTCTATGATCCCTGTGGTAGCGGTTGTGTTGTGTCAGGGAAGATCTCTTGGAAAACTTCCGGTCGCATATGTTGCACGAGAATGGCGTCGCTCCAAGGTGGACGTTCATGTGATCCTTCAGGCGGCTGTTGGTGGAGAATTCCTTCCGGCAGACGTCACAAATATAGCCGCCGTGCAGACGCTGGTGTTTGATAAAGAAGCATTGAGACACCGCCTTGTCACAGAGGCTGCAGTGGATCTTCTCCTCGTTCAAGCGGACGTGATGCGAGACGAAGTCATGCGCGACGAACAGCGACTTCCGGAGATTGCACGTGTCGCCCTGTGCACGGTGTAGAGTATGGTGATTCTTAGCGTCCATATTGTTCATACAGAAGGCGTTGCAAACATGACACCAGAACACATCACCTACCAGAAGCTCCATCCGGCTACGTTGGGAACCGCTATATGTAAATTCCGGATTTCGGTAGAACGCACTGGTCACTACTGCGGGTAGTGAATATCCGGATGGACTCGGCTTGGTATCTCGCAATATGGTGTCAATAGAAAACGGTTTCACGCGAGGTGTGGTTTCTGTGTTACGTATGATGCAACTACTGTCCTCAATGATGTCACTGCTGTTAGAACCTGTCGCCCCATCGTCGTCTGAAGCATCAAACGTCTCGCTCCGGAGATCTTCCGACTGAACGAAGCGCTCGCACGTGTGGCTCTCGTACTTACTGAGACTCAGTTTTAGTGGAAAGTCGCAATGAGGCAGCCCCAGTTTGTAGCTGGCGCTCAAAAGGAGGTGTGACATCAACGCTTCCATCTGAAGATAAAAAATAAGCATTAAAGAACAGCCATGATGATCATATGCAGCGTATGTTAACAGAATACTTTACAATTTTGTAAACAGTGATACCTTTTCATTTCTCAATATGGAACTTACATGTACACCAAAACAACAAACAATGTTGATGTTTGTATGATACTCTAAAACGTAACACTTAAAGGGATCTTTTCACGCTTTGGTAAATTGACAAAATTGAAAAAAGTTGTTTCAGATTCGCAAATTTTCGTTTTAGTTATGATATTTGTGAGGAAACAGTAATACTGAACATTTACCATGGTCTAATAGAGCCATTATATGCATCTTCTGACGATTTTAAAACCTAAAAAATATAAAGCGTTGCAACGCGAAACGATTGAATAATTTGGAGAGTTCTGTTTTTGTCGTTAAATTTTGTGAAACTACGAAGATTGCTTATATAAAGTATAAAATACGTTCAGCATGTGTACTCGGCGGAATAGCTCAGTAGGCTAAAGCGTTTTTACTTCAGGACTCTGGCAGGACTCCAGGGATCACTGGTTCGAAACCTGGTCCGGGCAATGTTCTTTTCCTTTTTTTAATTTTATTCTTGATTTTTTACTGGAGCTTTTACGATCCAATGTTTACATTTATCGATATAAAGCATTTAATGAATAAGTTAAAAAATGCCAAAATCTGTGAAAAGGCCCCTTTAATACTTGTGCATCATAATTGATTAAAGAAACAGTTATAAACATGGTGTATATGCGAGATAAAATTTACCTATCTACCTTAATTGTATGTCTCTCTTTCAAAGATTGGTATTTTTTCTAATAAATATAAGTGTTGCTGGTGAAATAGAAATAACAGGTTACCTGTCGAAACTGGAAGTTGGTACGGAATAGAATCGAACCAAAGACTGTGTAATTTATGTAACTCCAATAATCACATTGGTGATGAATTCCATTATTTACTTGAATGTAATGCCCTTAAAGATCTAAGAAAACGTTTTATTGATAAAAAATATTACACAAGACCTAATACTATTAAATTTAAATTGTTAATGTCCATCGATTATCATACTAACAGTAATTACAGAAAACTATGTATGTTCATTAAGGAAATATTGAAACAGTTTTAATTTAGAACATATATTTTTCTGGTGTTGTTTTTCTATACAATCAAATAGTGTATGTTGTTACCCCCATGTGATTGATGCTTAACTTCTAAACATTCTCTCCCTTTAAATGTTTTTTTTTTGTTTAGTTTGCTATGTAATGGCCCCTTCAACTATGTATTTTTTAATTTATGTTTGTGTAACTTTTGCTCACACTGTCATGTTATGCATGAAATGAGCTTGAAATAAATAAACTTGGAAACTTGGTATCTATAACGTCAATTTGTCTGATTGCAGCTATCCAATTACAATTGATGATTATCACAACACAATTACGAGTATATATACCTCGATCAGTACCCGATAATGACGTGCTTTTGTGATCAAAGCCAACTTAGGTGTTGCTGTCACTTTAAAAGTGTGAAGCGCTTAATCAAGCATACACTGTATTTAGCTTTGATGGCGGCCAATGTTTGCGCAAGGTGTGAAATCTGAGTCCAAAATGAAGTGAATATATGTTTTATAAGTGTTACAAACAATGGTTTGCTTCATTATCGCATTTAATATTTATTTGACCATCACAATGTTATTATGATAAATATTATTAATATTGCCATCCTCCTAATACAGGACTATGAAATTTCCTCCCCCAACTTAAGCAATCTTACTTCCATCATCATCTTCGATATCGCCATGATTACTCTATTAAAAATGTCATCATATCGTTTAGTGAATTTAATAAAATAATAATATAATAATCGTTTTCGTACGTAGTTAAGGGCCTAAAAGTTGATTTCTTAATGTAAACGAATACAGACCAAAAACGAGTCATTGGGTAAATGGTGTATTAAAATACGAAACATATTTATTTTTGAATCTTTTCCTTCAGTTTAAATAAAAAGAGGAACATCGCAATCTGTACCATATCTCACCACAACAGAATCATTCTACAACCTGTGTGCCTTTTCTTTTTGTTTGAAGTTCAAAAATTAATTGTTACACAATATAATATTGGTTTGGTAACAAATATATGAATATAATACAATTTTAAAGGATTGTATAAATGTGACTTATTATTTGAACACATATTAGTAAATTAGCAGTTTGCAATAATAATAAAAACTTGACAGTCATCCGTCGGTTATATGTGTCATCTATGTCGGTTATATGTGTCATCTATCTCTGTTATATGAGTCATCTATGCCGGTTATATGTTCCATCTATGTCGGTTATATATGTCATAAATGTCGGTTGTATGTGTCATCTTTTTCGGTTATATGTGTCATCTATGTCGGTTATATGTGTCATCTATGTCGGTTATATGTGTCATCTATGTCGGTCATATGTGTCATCTAAAATGGTTCAATGTGTCATCTATGTCGGTTATATGTGTCATCTATGTCGGTTATATGTGTCATATATGTCGGTTATATGTGTCATCGATGTCGCTTATATGTGTAATATACGTTATTTATATGTGCCATCTATGTCGGTTATATGTTTCATCTATGTCGGTTATATTTCTCATTTAAAATGCGTTAAAATTAAGAATCTCAGTACTGAAATGAGGTAAGATTCCGTATTAGAACAGATACAAAACACCGACATTTACAAGAAGAAATAAGCAGTACATTACAATTATGTATTCCTGCAACATATATTACATAGATAAGATTTAGTAATAAATCGCTAAAATTCCTATATATAATGAAAATCCTTTCTTGATACAAAACGAATAAAATGGCTATAGAATTCAATAGAAAAAGCAGTTGCTACAGTTGATATAAAGATAATGATGATAATGGCGGTGGCCATGAAAAACATTAATTGCATCAACTATTTACGAAAATTGGCATTCAGTATCACACCTTGTGCAAACATCGACCGCCAACAAAGCTTAACGAAGAGCGAGCTTCTATAAGCGTTTCACACTTTTAAAGTGAAAGCGACAACTCAGTTGGGTTTGATCACAAACGCCATTCATTCTCGGGCTACTAATCGAGGGTATATACACCCGTAATTGCGTTGCGATAATCATCCTTTGTGATTTGATAAGTACGATCAGGCAAATTGAAGAAGAATTTGCGGAAAAAACAACAACAATTATACTAATTTTTAAATATTACTTTAATCTACATAATTCGAGTCAATCTATCAAAAGAGACCTGCAATAAAGGTAGATACATTCTTGTATTGTTGTTACATTAAAAAAAATATTCATTAATTAAAAGTGCGAAATGTATACTTTAAAATACAAATTTTAAGTAAAAACTATTTAGATTATCTATCAAGATTTAAAACATTCAATAGTTCTATTGTACGTATCTTCAGATTTTTACTCGCAAACGATTTCACTGATTTCAAAATAATTCAATTTTGACGTCTTACGCTACTTAACATTTTAGTTTATAAATGCATATTTTTTATCTTCAGATGGAGGCGTAGATGTCACACCTGCTGATGAGCGCGAGCTCCAAACTGAGGCTACCTAGAGGCGACTCTCCACTAAATCTTAGCCTCAGCAAGTACGAGAGCCACACGTGCGAGCGCTTCGTTCAGTCGGAAGATCTCCGGAGCGAGACGCTAGATGCTACAGACGACGATGGGACGACAGGTTCTAACAGATGTGACAGTATTTGCATCAAACGTAATGCAGAAACCGCACCTCGCTTTCTTCAGTTTTCCATTGACGCCATCTTGCAAGATACCAAACAGAGTCCACCCGGATATTCCAGTCACGCAGTGGCGACCAGTGCGCTCTCCCCAAATTTTGAACTTACAAACAGCGGTTGCCAAAGTAGCCGGGTGGAACTTCCGGTATGTGATGTGTTCTGGTGTCATGTGTGCAACGCCTTCTATTTGGACGATATCGACGCTAAGAACCACCATACTTTACACTGTGTGAAGGGCGACAAGTGCAATCTCCGGAAGTCGCTGCTCGTCGCGCATGGCTGCGTCTCGCGCAACGCTCGCTTGAACGAGGAGAAAATCCACTGCAGTCTCTGTGACAAGTCGGTGTCTCAATGCTTCTTCATCAAATACCAGCGTCTCCACGACGGTCATATTTGTGACGTCTGCCGGAAGGAGTTCTCCACCAACAGCCGCCTGAAGGATCACATGAACGTCCACTTGGGAGCGATGCCGTTCTCATGCACAATGTGCGATCGGAACTTCTCCAAGAGATCTTCCCTGACACAACAAAACTGCTACCACAGGGATCATTGAAGTTTTAAGTGCGGCTACTGCTCCAAGAAGTTTAACAGCAAGTACGCATGCGCAGTTCACGAGAGACTCCACACGGGAGATAACCAATTTTGGTATCCGGTGGCAGGGTGCGACAAGAGTTATCCCCAGAAGATCCAACTGAAACTTCATTTGTGCTCGCACAAATAGACATGGTGACTATTGTATTAGCGGGATTATATCTTTTACATGTTAATACTATTTATGACATGCTTTACGCTACATATGCCTTGAAATGCATTATTTGTTTGAATGCATGCTGCTATGTTTGACATTGCTAGTGGATATACATAAAAGTAGGACATTCTTAAATTCTATTTTTATTTTACCTTATAGAATCGGTCTTTCTGCCGCATCTATGAGCAAAACTTTATTCTTTAAGCTTAAAAGTACATAAAAATACGTGTATATTATCATACAACTTGATATACACATCCAGGTCACTGCATGTCTGTCTGCCATTATCTGTGTTCATCCGTCTGTCTTATTGTTTTCAAAAACTAAAATATTCTAATAACTCGACATAAAATAACATATTATAATGAACATTTATTAACACATCAAGGTATGTGTTTATTAACGCGTCTGACTCTGTCCGCATAAAGTAAGATAACTAGAGAAAAACCTATGATGCAACTGGATCCTGCAATTTCTAAGACAGTGCTGAGGATTCTTAAACAAAACTTTGTAAACAGATAAAAGGCTATGTTGGAATTATGATTGATAGTTCGGTTTTCACAATGTCTCAAACTTCAGGTATTTGTAAATAAAAACAAAAACACCAGGTGAAAGGTAAGGTATATGTTACTAAAAATGAAAAAAACACAATAACACTTAATATAGTATTACTGTATACATTTGTATCTACATAAGATAGGAAAAGAAACATGGTATGCATGTAATCATTTAGTTATATTAGGCCAATCGATAAAGTTTTATTGACGCTAAGATTATTGAAAATAACAAGTTTTGTGGTACCAATTATATATATGGGTATAGATCTCGGAACTGTCTCTCAAAGTATGACTACCCGGTATGTGTTTAAACATAGACATACTGAAAGCAAAATATTGGAACTCTAAGATTAAGTTGTCTGAAGAAAGTAAGGTTCAACTTTCGCTTTGGACTGAACATTTACAAAGTTTAAGTGTTCGATCATATGTAATAAGCCATGGATGCACAAGAGTTGTTCAAAGGGATGCTACATGTTGCAGCACTGGTTTACAAGGGTATGAGTTTGATATGCCTAGTGGTGTAGTGTATGACACGTGGTCGACGTCGGAAGCGGCAAATTCTTCCACATGGAGAGCATTGTGTGCGGTTTACGGAGCACTGTTGTCGCTTTAGTATGTGTTTAGATTCTAAATGTGTGTTCTTAAGTTGAACTTTTTATAAACATGAATGGTGTGTTAACATGTGTTCTTACAGAGGCATGCAGATGATATAAACGCGCTTCCTGACGTCTTGGTACGGGGTTGGGGGCCTTGCTTTCGGATTTACATAGGGTTAACAATTATGTAATATTCTTTAACAGCTTATTACATCTTACAAAATGCAGCATATGAAAAAAACATCGCACAGATTGTCCTTTGCTTATAAACATTATTTTCTGTATACAAACAGTTAAACACCTTTTCAAGTTCAGATAAAGAAATTGGTTCTTTTCTATTTGATGGTTTGCGCAGTTACCTCTTAGCCGCCTCTTACAATTGTTAACTAAATTAGAACAGATTGGTTAATCCAAAAAAATCATTAAACCACTTTATACTATGAAAATCATTCATAAAAGGACTTGATAACTGAACAGTTTGAATTAAATATGTCAAATTTAAATCAACATGAAACGCCTTGGCGGCCAGAGTATACACGATGGTACACTTATTACTCAAAGCCAAATTAAACCCATTTTAAACCTAATACAACATGATCAAAACACATTTAAAAACCAAATAAATACCTTCCTATACATATTACTAACACGGAACATCGTACAGCGCTTACACGCACATAGTTCCCACACACTGTGGCTTCTATTAGGGCAAGCGCCATAACCGCTGTACCTCTCAACGAATACTCATTCACGAGTACCGGGTAATCTCCCTTTTGAGCCGAGAGCTTAAATGTGTGATATTAACAGACTCTTACCTTAACTGGCCGTTGTAAAACCGAGCACTGTAAGGCTGTTAGTTTTGTGACCGTAGGACCTTTCTTCTCTAACATCGCAGGGCAAAATGTTCGACGAAGCATTTTTGCTAACCAGGAAAACGTTTGCGATCACATATTTCTTTTCGTAATTGCCTTGGTATCGGGCACATGCTCTATACATGGGGGCTTTAGTTATAAAGATGTGGATATTTAGAATGCGAACTTCAGACGTAGGTTAAACATCTGGTAAAAACAAAGTTTCAATTACCATTCAAAATAAGAAAACAGGCATATACGGTTGTTTATATGCTTTGACACTATACCAATAGGTTGCAGTGCACTTATTCAATTTACTTGTCACAAACATTAAGTTGCGTGTTGAACATTAATGTTGCAATCAAAACAAGGTCTCAGGTGTTGTTTGCAGCACTTAGTATTGTTGTTCGAGAGCAGATGACATCGAAAAGTAGTAAAATGAGACGGACGCAGAAGTAGATCTCAAAAAGTTGACAGTAACAGATACCTAAAGTAGATGCAATTATATGAAACGTGACCTTGATACGGGGACAGAAGCTGACGATAGAGATAGTTAGGAAACTGTGAGTTTCGGATCGCCATCTAATAATTATATATACCATTAAAGCGAAATTATATGATTTTAATATGTGTTAAATTTTAATATATTGATAAAATATGTTACAATAACACAAAATAGGCGAGAAATATTATACATTGAAGACGAATTTCATAAAATGCAGCAAAGATAAATAAGCGCCCTGAGCCGGTTGTGACGAAGATATTTCGTACATATTTTCCTACAATAACCGAATCATTCGTCTTTTATTAGGATCAGAGTTTGTGTTCGTGTGTCGTATGAATATATATCGTTAAAGGAATTTAAAATGAACCGTTAAACTAAATTTAGATTCACATCGTACATGCGTGATATACATGCTGGCGAATTTGACTGTACAGACATTTTCGATTTCAGAATTAAATATCTGCCTTATTTCGCATTTTTCGACACATGTTCTTCTTATATTATATTTAGATAATTAACTTTTTACACATTTTATATTATTTCATAAATATTTGAAAAATCGTAGAGTCTTGCTTTAAAAATGGTGTGGGCATCTTCGGAAATGAGGATCTTAAATTTCGCATGTTAGCGTAGTTTGAAGGGTTTGTGAAAAATGCGTTTGCAGCTTGAACGTATGTTCACATGAATGACGTGTGTCTAGATACGCGCCGGAATCCATCCATCCATCCATCCTTTCATCCATCCATCCATCCAAAAAATCCAACCACCCACCCACCCGTAAATAGCCATCCATACCCACCCACCCATCCATCCACCCTGCCCACCTACCAACCGATCAACGCACCCACCCACCAATCCACCCAAAACCCACTTACCTAATCCACCCACCCAACCACCCAAACACCCACCAACTCACTCACCCATCCACCCACCCAAAACCCAACCCACCCACCCAATCCCCACCAAAACCCACTCACCCACCCACCAAACCACCCACCCACCCACCCAAAACCAACTCACCAAATCCACCTACCCAACCACCCACCAACCCACTCATCCACCCACCCACCCGAAATCCTACCCACCCACCCGACCCCCAACCACCCACCCACCCATCCACCAAACCACCCAACCACCCACCACCAATATCCGCCCCCAAAAAAACCCACCCACCCATACACCCGCCCACCCAATACATTTGCACTATTTTCTAAGAGTTTTATTGTTTATTTTGGATTTATCACCGATTTATAGACACAACAAAAGCCCTTTATCAGCGATTTTCCTCCTTCTTTATAAAGTACCGGTAAACGGTACTTTCCCAATCGAATGAAAATTCCCAAATTCCCAATCAGCATCTGAAAAAATCCCAATCGGCGTCCGAATTTTTCTCAAAACGATCGAAAGTTTTGTAACAAAACCCAACTTTCGGCGAGCGAACAAAGAAAATCGTATAGTTGTGTGTAACCACGCGCTCGATTAGTTTCGGTTTTATTCTTCAGCGCGTGCGATCAATAGAGTCGTTACTGTTTACGGTGCTTTTGTCAGGCAGCCAGCGTACTGTTTTACGTCAGTTTGTAACCTTGCCTCTGTGGAAAGTGTGTTCAGTCTAATGAACAATCTTTGCACGACCATTCGGAACCGTCTATAACAGGACACATTGACAGCACTAATGATGCTGTGCAGAGAGGGATGCCAGCAACTGATAGATGATCAAACATCAAAGATTGTTGAAATTTTCAAAAAAATGAAAGACAGAGACATTGCTTTATAAGAGATTAAAACAACTAGTAATTGATTTTGTGTGTTCTTAATAATATTCTGTTATTTATATCAAATTTATTACTTAATGTTCATTAAGGCATGTCTGCAAATGATTATTTTAATGGGTATGTTTAATTTAAGTATGAACTGCATGATGTATTCAATAAGACCCAAACTTCATGGCGCGATTTTCCCAATTTAAGGATTTCACGACTCGATTTTTCCCAATTTTGAGGTTTTCACGACTCAATTTTTCCCAATTGAACCGATACGGGTACTTTTCCCAATTGGACAAGGAAAATCGCTGCCTTTATGCATGTTTTACGTTATTATAAACAGTGAATTTGCCAACCAGTCAGTGCGCATGCGAGGAAAATCCCGAAAGTAAACAATAATATTCAACTGGTCTATTCTCGGCGCACGTTTCATGGTTACCCTACCGTGCGGATTCGGTTTACTCCGGTCACCACCGCACACAGCATTTATTCACTCTTACATGTCTTTCAGTAAAAATAAATAGCTGGACATGTAATTGTCCGCTTCCCGTCTTAACTAGTACAATGCATGAATCTCATGCTTAAGCTGGATATGAATGCTTAGTTGATTATTAGCCAAAATACAAAAGCACATTGAATTCAAAATAATACCAAGGTATAGTAATACCTGAATTGTCGTATCAGGTTACATGCATATATTTAAATGTTAATTTTGCAAAAACGGTTGATGTCAAATCTATTATTAGACTCAGACCAAAAATAGCTATGAATTAACACTTTGTTAACACAAATGTGAATAATAAATAAATAGCATAGTATTATGTCGTATTATATATGCGGTTTTACATTTTGCAGGTTTTAGTTATATTATATTCGTTTGAACCTATAATTTAGATACACGAAAAGTCTAGTTAAAGGGTTTTTTGAAATGTAGATGAATACAGAAAGGTGTAAACTCCGACCCTGAGTATTGCCATCCTTACAAAAGCCTGCCTATATATATCTGAATGCTACTTGAAAAAGTGAGGAGGTCCGGGTGTGTGGTGGTCTAATGCAATATGGTAGCAGATATCAGGTGTATGTACGCTTGTATCAGGTATGTATACCTCTGCTCCCGGGGTAGAATTGCCACACACAATTCATGCTTAACTAAATATAGACCACCGATACCGTATTGACCTCTTTTGTACTTTAGTGTTTAGAAATATCATATATAATATGAAGCGGCTTTTATGAATTGTACGTCACACTCCGAAGCATCTTAAACACCTATTTACATGTAATTGTTGTTACAAACGCAAATGATGGTTTTATTAATAAAGTAATAGGAAATTAAAAAATGATCATGATCTTAAGTAAAAATAATTTACCATTCAAAGTTCCATATAAACTATTTCCTAATGAAAATGACTTGGTGTTGGCAAAAATAAGAAAAGCTATATAATGTTTTACAAATATATAATTGAGCCGTGCTCTGTTAAAAGGGGATTGAATGCATGTGCGGACTGCACAGGCTAATCTGGGACGACACATTCCGCATCAACTGGATTTTTGCTAAGAATATACTTTCTTTAAACAAAAAATATCATAGAAGCGGAAAGTGTCGTCCCTAATCTAGGACGACACTTTACGCACATTCATTAAACCCTATTTTCACAGAGCAAGGCCCATATGTTCTGCTTAAATCCTGATGATGACAATTTCGGTTCAATATTGCTTGTCCTCTGCATGTCTTGTCAATATCCTATATGAATGTATATGATTGTATTTATCAATCCTTTCATACGTATGAATAAACCAAAGGCCAATAACTCCGCTAACTATCTTGGCGCCTCTCAAAGCCTTCTATCGCTGTATTCAGTATCACAAGAAATTTATTTTATGAATGAACCGCACATGAATGAAACTATACACATATGCACTGCAGAAGAAAAAAATCCTTGGAATTTTTTACGGTGTAATTATAAGTCATTTACTGGCATGGGTTCTTGTCAAAGAATGTACACAATCTAATTGCATTGTTTAATTAACGATTATTTTCCGAATCATTATATATCTTGACTAAGCTATAAGCAAACAATAACGTCTATCGATAGCCCACTCTGGCTCTCGATCGCCAATGTACTAAAAAGATATACTAATCGAGCGTCTTGACTTCCCGACATTTTGTTTTTACAAAACACATATTTAGAAAACATTTGCTTTGTAAACGATTAAAATACTTTCCTTTGAAATGTGAGGATCAGTCAAAATCAATGTGATTTGCGGATGAATTTATGCTTTATGATACCATATTTTTAAATATATTCTGACATATAATGGATATTTATTGAAACAGCAGCAATGTATAGCTTTTGTTGCATATCGAAAAATAACTTTTTAAAGTTAAAATTTGTGTTCCGTCTTGGCTCAGAAAGTTGTGATTTTCTTCGTATTTTTTCAAAACAAAACATGGAGTACTTAAAATTAATAGATTGATTGTGTTGCTTTCTGGCATAGTTGTCTTATCAAGGTTTTACATATATATTATGCGAAATTTACCCGGCGTATTAAAGGCCATCATGAATAAATTCTTATTCTGCATTGGCTTATTTATAAAATGTAAGGATGCAGCATTGCGTTTTGCCGCCGCCATGTAAACGGAGTGTTCAGCGTTAACTATGTAATCTAATATAGAAAATGCTTAGCGGATATCACAGTCCTACTCTCAGTTTTAAAGCTCAATGCTTTTCTTTCGCGTATCCCGTTTTATTTCGCAAATTGTTAGTACCGGAGCGCTTTACACTTATAGGAGGTGTGATAGTATTAAACAATTATTAAAATATTAAATCACGTGCTATTGTGTATATTAGATCTTAAAGTAATTGCTGTACCATATACTAACGCCTAATCGTCATATTGTGCTTTTATAATGGATATTTAAAGATTAAAAAGTACAGGGATTTACGTACAACAGCCCTCTTTGTGGACAGCTGTGCAATCTTACGATTTCTTTTAATGCGGTAACAATGTCGGCTGGGGGGGGGGGGGGGGGGGGCGTGTCTGGAAATTGGTCTTCAAACGCTTTCGCGTCACAAGAAATATCGTTCAGTGTATGCTAACATTTTCATGCACAAGATGGTACATTTTTCTAAAAAGATACATGCACTTTATTAGATTTTTCAATTCGACAGTCCCAATTTAAAATGCCGAACTTACAAAAACACTAGTTTTCAGGAACATATTTTTGTTAAACATTTCTTGCACAAAATCAAATAAATATTATTTATAACATTTTTAAAAGTGTCTCATGATTGAGCATGTTCGTATGAAATTAATTTGACGTTAAGTTAACAAATCTGCTGTAAAATGTATCTTCGTCATTTAGACTAGCATTTATGTGATGTTTCGGAAAATTGGACAGCTAATTGTAATATATTTTGTTTCAATATAATAAATCATTCCACTGTTTTCCATTAGATATAGCAAAGCAATTCATATTTTTTCTGTTTTACACGGTGACAACAGCAATTCTTTATTTATATTGTGGCCTCAACTTAGTAACTTGTGGAAACAACTTCATAAGTTGTGGCTTCAACTTAATAACTTGTGGAAACAACTTCTAAAATAACTTGTGGAAACAACTAAGTACGTTGTCCCCCCCCCCCCCCCCCCCCCCCCCCAACTTATTAAGTTGAGACCACAGTTTACTAACTTGTGGCCACAACTTTCTTACTTGTTCCTTAAACTTATTAAGTTGGCCTCAACTTTGTAATTTGTTCATTTAACTTATTTAGTTATTCTGTCAACTTAATAACTTATGGGAACAATTTATTAAGTTGAGGCCTCAGCGTAGAAACTTGTGGCCACAACTTCATAACTTGTTCCCAAAACTTATTAGTTGTTGCCTCAACTAAATAACTTGTGAGACCAACCTACTACGTTGAGGCAACTACTTTAAGTTTAACCAATCAGATCGGCCGTTTTATCTTTACCGTTTAATCACAATAAGTACCCCTTTTACAACTAGGGTGCTCGGGTTCGAGCCCTGTCTGAGCACTTGCCATGTAAGGAATGAATTCCAGATTTGAGCCCCTATCTGAGCAATCGACAAGTTAGCGACTGGGTTCAGAGTTCAAATCCTGGTGTGAAAACTAGCCACATAAGCGACGGATTCCGGTTTCGAATCCAGACTTGATAGCTCCCTTTTTAAACGATGTATATTTGGGCTTAGCCCCAGTCTAAGGACTTTCCCTGTAAGCACTGGAACTCCAGTCTGAGCATTTGCACCCTACATAACTGGTTTCGAGGCCCTGCCTGAGCACTAACCCTGTATGCTATGGGCCCCGGGCTCAAATCCCGATTTAAGAACTTACCGTTTACGTGAACGGACCCTGATCCAAGTCCTAGTCTCAGCGCAGGACCCGAAAAATTCGGGATTTATAGCTTACATGGCTAGTGCTCAGACCGGCGCTCGAACTCGAACACCCATCGCTTGCGAGGCGAGCTCTCATTCCGGGACTCGAAACCAGGAAATATTGCTTACGAAGCTAGTGCTCTTTTCGGCAACCGGTCGCTAATAAGGCGAGTGCTCAGTATGGTATGTTAGCGACGGCTGTTTGGTTCGAGTCCTTGTGTGACTGAGCTTCGCAACCGGGATCCTTCCCTTACTGGCCAAGTGGTAAGACACAGGCTTGAACCCGGGATCCATAGCTTTCAGGGCTAGTACTCTGGCTGGGGCTCGAACCCGGGACCTGTCACTGTTGGCACAAATTCTCACATCGGAATTGAAGCCGTCGCTCATAGGGTTAGTCCTCAAACCGAGGCTCGATCTAGAGACCCGAAGCTTTCAGGGCTAGTGCTCGTACCGTGATTCGACACCCCGTCACCGTCGAAAACTCCTCATTAGCTTTAAGGACTAGTGTTCATACCGTGATTCGAACCCAGGGACCGTCGAAAACATAGGCATCAAGCACTCGACTATTAAGCGATGGTTCCCGGGATCGAGCCCCGGTCAGAGCAATCGCCCTTTACAAGAAGGGTCCCGGGTTTGAATCTAAAAAAGCCAGTCAATGAACCTACCCAGACTTTTATTCATACCAGGGCAGTCAATTAACCTACCAATACTTTTCATATCAGGGTAGTCAATTAATCTACCCAGACATTCATTCATATCACAGCAGTCAATTAACTTACCCAGACTTTTCATATCATGGCAGTCAATTAACCTTCCCAAACTTTCATTCATTCCAGGGCAGTCAATTAACCTTCCCATACTTTTATCAGGATAGTCAATTAACCTACCCAGACATTAATTCATATTAAGGCAGTCAATTTACTTTTTTAGACTTTTTATATCACGGCAGTCAATTAACCTACCCAGACTTTCATTCATATAAGGGCAGTCAATTAACCTACCCAGACTTTCATTCATATCAGGGCAGTCAATTAACCTACCCAGACTTTCATTCATATCAGGGCAGTCAAGTAACCTAACCTAACTTTCATTCATATCAGGGCAGTCAATTAACGTACCCACACTTTCATTCATATCAGGGCAGTCAATTAACCTTACCTAACTTTCATTCATATCAGGGCAGTCAATTAACCTACCAACACTTTCATTCATATCAGGGCAGTCAATTAACCTTACCTAACTTTCATTCATATCAGGGCAGTCAATTAACCTTCCCTAACTTTCATTCAATATTGAAGTTTTAGCTCCCATATTGGAAAAATATATACTTGTTATGCATTGAGAATGGGGCGGATTACCGGACCCAATTTTGAATGAAAACAAACACTGCCTGAGTGACTGGCTACATGTAGCAAAAACGCTTACAAACCCATTACAGTTGCAGTTGTGAAATTGATATTGTGTAAACTTTGCAATCAAAAAATTAAGTATTAGGTTCCACCACTGGAAATATGTGACTAATTTTCCACATAAAACATTTACTAGTTTAAACAATGATATTCAATATTTAAAGCAAGAAATTTTAATTCCTTGAAAATGTTCCTACATGGAACAGTTAAATAATAATTATATATGGGACATTTATTTTCATTGATTTTGTGGATTGAACAATCCACAAATTTGACACAAGCACATGGAAAAATGAACACTGCAAATTTCCAAAATAAAAAACACCCCAATTTACGTGTCCACGAACAAATCATTTTTAGAAAAACGACACAATTTTATGGCGCCCAATGTAAATGCTTGTACATTATATACTTCTAAACATCATAAATTTACAAGCGTGAAGTTGATTCATTTTCACTTTATTTTATTAAAAGTGTGATATTCTATTCAAACAACAAAATATTTGCACCATAACTTTAACTTTTAACATAAATATTTCATTTAAAGTGATATTATGGGCATCTAACAGTATATAGGTGCCTATTGCAACCGTTGTTTATTGTTGGTGTTTTCACTTCATATTTGTTAATGCAGCATCAACATACTTAAACAATATCCCGTAAAGAGAAAAATGATCAAATTGAATATCAACCGTATTTTCGTTTTGACAACTGACGACAGAAATGATTCGATGTACGATGTGAGTCTAAATGTAGTTTTCATGCAGATTCGTTCATACGACACAAAGACACAATTTTGTTTTACGGATCATTTCGGCTTAGAGTACTGGGTGAGTCACGTAAAATAATGAATTTCATATATATATTTTTTATAAACAACTGGTAGCAAGATGAGTTGTAGATAATTGGTCAGTTACTACATTTTAACTAATTTTTTTGACTTGTTAATTCTTTTCAGCTCAATTCAACAGTGAAAAATGCCCATAATGTCACTTTAAATGAATGAATACGGATGATTATTTTTTGCTTTTAAACTGCTGTTAATAGAAAAGAGCCGTACAGGCCATGCTCTGAAACAACTGTCCCAGATTAGCCTGTGCAACACTTTCCACCTAATCTGGATTTTTGCTAAGATGAGACTTCCATTAACCCATTCCCACTAAGACACAAAGTGAAAATGGCTATATGCAAACAGCATAAAACCAGAACAGCCTGCGAGTAACTCACAGTCTGTTCAGGTTTTATGCTGTTTGCTACTCATAAGTATCTAAGGGTTGGAAATGAAGCCTTTAAAACTTGAAATCTAGAAAGAAAGGAATTCAATTAAATTTAACTTTCTATGGGACTATTCTATAGGAACATGAAAATACGTTTCTAAGTGGTAAAGGGTTAAATGAGAAACATCATACAAGCGGCATGCACAGACTCATCTTGAACAACACTTAAGGCACACTTACAATTTGGAGATTCTTCGGCTTGGACAACACTTAAGGCACACTTACAATTTGGAGATTCTTCGGCTTGGACAACACTTAAGGCACACTTACAATTTGGAGATTCTTCGGCTTGGACGACACTTAAGGCACACTTACAATTTGGAGATTCTTCGGCTTGAACAACACTTAAGGCACACTTACAATTTGGAGATTCTTCGGCTTGGACAACACTTAAGGCACACTTACAATTTGGAGATTCTTCGGCTTGAACAACACTTAAGGCACACTTACAATTTGGAGATTCTTCGGCTTGGACAACACTTAAGGCACACTTACAATTTGGAGATTCTTCGGCTTGAACAACACTTAAGGCACACTTACAATTTGGAGATTCTTCGGCTTGGACAACACTTAAGGCACACTTACAATTTGGAGATTCTTCGGCTTGGACAACACTTAATGCACACTTACAATTTGGAGATTCTTCGGCTTGGACAACACTTAATGCACACTTACAATTTGGAGATTCATGGGCTTGGACAACACTTAATGCACACTTACAATTTGGAGATTCTTCGGCTTGGACAAAACTTAATGCACACTTACAATTTGGAGATTCTTCGGCTTGGACAATACTTAAGGCATACTTACAATCTGGAGATTCTTCGGCTTGGACAACACTTAAGGCAGACTTACAATTTGGAGATTCTTCGGCTTGGACAACACTTAAGGCACACTTACAATTTGGAGATTCTTCGGCTTGGACAACACTTAATGCACACTTACAATCTGGAGATTCTTCGGCTTGGACAACACTTAAGGCACACTTACAATTTGGAGATTCTTCGGCTTGGACAACACTTAAGGCACACATACAATTTGGAGATTCATGGGCTTGGACAACACTTAAGGCACACTTACAATTTGGAGATTCTTCGGCTTGGACAACACTTAATGCACACTTACAATTTGGAGATTCATGGGCTTGGACAACACTAAAGGCACACTTACAATTTGGAGATTCTTCGGCTTGGACAACACTAAAGGCACACTTACAATTTGGAGATTCTTCGGCTTGGACAACACTTAAGGCACACTTACAATTTGGAGATTCTTCGGCTTGGACAACACTTAAGGCACACTTACAATTTGGAGATTCTTCGGCTTGGACAACACTTAAGGCACACTTACAATCTGGAGATTCTTCGGCTTGGACAACACTTAATGCACACTTACAATTTGGAGATTCTTCGGCTTGGACAACACTTAAGGCACACTTACAATCTGGAGATTCTTCGGCTTGGACAACACTTAAGGCACACTTACAATTTGGAGATTCTTCGGCTTGGACAACACTTAATGCACACTTACAATTTGGAGATTCATGGGCTTGGACAACACTTAATGCACACTTACAATTTGGAGATTCTTCGGCTTGGACAACACTTAAGGCACACTTACAATTTGGAGATTCTTCGGCTTGGACAACACTTAAGGCACACTTACAATTTGGAGATTCTTCGGCTTGGACAACACTTAAGGCACACTTACAATTTGGAGATTCTTCGGCTTGGACAATACTTAAGGCACACTTACAATTTGGAGATTCTTCGGCTTGGACAACACTTAAGGCACACTTACAATTTGGAGATTCTTCGGCTTGGACAACACTTAAGGCACACTTACAATTTGGAGATTCTTCGGCTTGGACAACACTTAAGGCACACTTACAATTTGGAGATTCATCGGCTTGGACAACACTTAAGGCACACTTACAATTTGGAGATTCTTCGGCTTGGACAACACTTAAGGCACACTTACAATTTGGAGATTCTTCGGCTTGGACAACACTTAAGGCACACTTACAATCTGGAGATTCTTCGGCTTGGACAACACTTAAGGCAGACTTACAATTTGGAGATTCTTCGGCTTGGACAACACTTAAGGCACACTTACAATCTGGAGATTCTTCGGCTTGGACAACACTTAAGGCACACTTACAATTTGGAGATTCATGGGCTTGGACAACACTTAATGCACACTTACAATGTGGAGATTCTTCGGCTTGGACAACACTTAATGCACACTTACAATCTGGAGATTCTTCGGCTTGGACAACACTTAAGGCACACTTACAATTTGGAGATTCTTCGGCTTGGACAACACTTAAGGCACACTTACAATATGGAGATTCTTAGGCTTGGACAACACTTAAGGCACACTTACAATTTGGAGATTCTTCGGCTTGGACAACACTTAAGGCACACTTACAATTTGGAGATTCTTCGGCTTGGACAACACTTAAGGCACACTTACAATTTGGAGATTCTTCGGCTTGGACAACACTTAAGGCACACTTACAATTTGGAGATTCTTAGGCTTGGACAACACTTAAGGCACACTTACAATTTGGAGATTCTTCGGCTTGGACAACACTTAAGGCACACTTACAATTTGGAGATTCTTCGGCTTGGACAACACTTAAGGCACACTTACAATTTGGAGATTCTTCGGCTTGGACAACACTTAAGGCACACTTACAATTAGGAGATTCTTAGGCTTGGACAACACTTAAGGCACACTTACAATTTGGAGATTCTTCGGCTTGGACAACACTTAAGGCACACTTACAATTTGGAGATTCTTCGGCTTGGACAACACTTAAGGCACATTTACAATTTGGAGATTCATGGGCTTGGACAACACTTAAGGCATACTTACAATTTGGAGATTCATGGGCTTGGACAACACTTAATGCACACTTACAATTTGGAGATTCTTCGGCTTGGACAACACTTAAGGCACACTTACAATGTGGAGATTCTTCGGCTTGGACAACACTTAATGCACACTTACAATTTGGAGATTCATCGGCTTGGACAACACTAAAGGCACACTTACAATTTGGAGATTCTTCGGCTTGGACAACACTTAAGGCACACTTACAATTTGGAGATTCTTCGGCTTGAACAACACTTAAGGCACACTTACAATTTGGAGATTCTTAGGCTTGGACAACACTTAAGGCACACTTACAATCTGGAGATTCTTCGGCTTGGACAACACTTAATGCACACTTACAATTTGGAGATTCTTCGGCTTGGACAACACTTAAGGCACACTTACAATTTGGAGATTCATGGGCTTGGACAACACTTAAGGCACACTTACAATTTGGAGATTCTTCGGCTTGAACAACACTTAATGCACACTTACAATTTGGAGATTCATGGGCTTGGACAACACTTAAGGCACACTTACAATGTGGAGATTCTTCGGCTTGGACAACACTTAAGGCACACTTACAATTTGGAGATTCTTCGGCTTGAACAACACTTAAGGCACACTTACAATGTGGAGATTCATGGGCTTGGACAACACTTAAGGCACACTTACAATCTGGAGATTCTTCGGCTTGGACAACACTTAAAGCACACTTACAATTTGGAGATTCTTCGGCTTGGACAACACTTAAGGCACACTTACAATTTGGAGATTCATGGGCTTGGACAACACTTAAGGCACACTTTCAATTTGGAGATTCATGGGCTTGGACAACACTTAAGGCACACTTACAATGTGGAGATTCTTCGGCTTGGACAACACTTAAGGCACACTTACAATTTGGAGATTCATGGGCTTGGACAACACTTAAGGCACACTTACAATGTGGAGATTCTTCGGCTTGGACAACACTTAAGGCACACTTACAATTTGGAGATTCTTCGGCTTGGACAACACTTAAGGCACACTTACAATCTGGAAATTCTTCGGCTTGGACAACACTTAAGGCACATTTACAATCTGGAGATTCTTCGGCTTGGACAACACTTAAAGCACACTTACAATTTGGAGATTCTTCGGCTTGGACAACACTTAAGGCACACTTACAATTTGGAGATTCATGGGCTTGGACAACACTTAAGGCACACTTTCAATTTGGAGATTCATGGGCTTGGACAACACTTAAGGCACACTTACAATGTGGAGATTCTTCGGCTTGGACAACACTTAAGGCACACTTACAATTTGGAGATTCTTCGGCTTGAACAACACTTAAGGCACACTTACAATGTGGAGATTCATGGGCTTGGACAACACTTAAGGCACACTTACAATTTGGAGATTCTTCGGCTTGGACAACACTTAAGGCACACTTACAATTTGGAGATTCTTCGGCTTGAACAACACTTAAGGCACACTTACAATTTGGAGATTCTTCAGTCTGCCGATCTTGGGTGGCAAGGTCTCAAAGTCATTGTCACCCAAATAAAGAGCACGTAGAGAATCTGAAAATGGGATACGAGCATTTTGACAAACTTTAAATCATATTAACACTGAGGGCTTATCACGTGATAGTCAAGATGGCAACGTCCATGCCAAGACAGGTATTTTTCGCTGTTTCAACCCTTTATTACATATATATATATATATTTAAATGCCACTCACTTTCCAGCCACAACAGCAAGAAAGTGATTAGCGTTTATTTCGTATTAATATTCGCTCTATATCTCGAACTTACTCGCTACAAATTTTCTTAGCAGAAGTTGTTATTTTGTGTCCCGCCTGGAAATTCTACAGCGAGTAAAGTCGAGAGATAGAGAGAATATTAATACCAGATGAAAGGTAATCACTTTCTTGCTTTGTAAACAGCTGATAATTTGTTGTGTATGTAAAACCTGATGATTCGAGTCTCCCTATGGGACAACCAGACTTAATGCATGTGCCATCCCAGGGGCTAAACTTTCCGCCTAAACTGGATATTTGAATCAAGTAGGTCATATATAGTTATCTGTCTTCAGCATTAAAGAACTTGTTCACAGTTTGGTCAAGTGACAATTGATTAAAAAATACTTTATGCCTTGTTTTAGCAAAATTACACTCCTTACTAAGAAAAATGTACAAAAGTAAATATTTGTTAAAACTGATATTCATTAATCAGAAATGGAAAAATAATAAAGCATTTGTAACGCTTTCATGAATTATTTAGCAAAATTGTGTATTCCCAATATACCGTTTAAACTATCTTACAAATTCAAAAGCAACGTGAAACTGGCTTTGTGCAAACAGCACAAAACAAGAACAGCCTGCGAGTAACTCGTATCTAAGGTTTGGAAATGAAGTCTCAAAAACTTGAATCTAGTAATAAAGGTATTAAATTAAATATAAATTCAGGAATGTAATTGAGGCAAAGTCAGAGGGGAGGAAATCTCTGTTGACTTATTTTGACTACACGAATGGCGCGCATAACGCAATGACAAACATAAAAACAGACATTAAAATAAACAACTTTTTGAACTTCATAACAATATTTCTTTATAAAAACCTTTTAAACTTCACATTTAACATACTGAGGATGCAAAGTAAACAGTTAAGTAAGTATTTATTGTGATCAATAGCAGCAGTTTTTCAATGTATTGAATGACAGTTAATAGACTCAATATAAACAAACACACTTGAGTGTTCTTCTGGTGTTAATGATGTATTAACTGAGTTAAATTAATATATTTAATTTGTTTACCTTTGAATATCTTGCATTTCACATCTCAGCGATTTTCCTTGTCCAATTGGGAAAAGTACCCGTACCGGTTCAATTGGGAAAAATTGAGTCGTGAAAACCTCAAAATTGGGAAAAATCGAGTCGTGAAATCCTTAAATTGGGAAAATCGCGCCATGAAGTTTGGGTCTTATTGAATACATCATGCAGTTCATACTTAAATTAAACATACCCATTAAAATAATCATTTGCAGACATGCCTTAATGAACATTAAGTAATAAATTTGATATAAATAACAGAATATTATTAAGAACACACAAAATCAATTACTAGTTGTTTTAATCTCTTATAAAGCAATGTCTCTGTCTTTCATTTTTTTGAAAATTTCAACAATCTTTGATGTTTGATCATCTATCAGTTGCTGGCATCCCTCTCTGCACAGCATCATTAGTGCTGTCAATGTGTCCTGTTATAGACGGTTCCGAATGGTCGTGCAAAGATTGTTCATTAGACTGAACACACTTTCCACAGAGGCAAGGTTACAAACTGACGTAAAACAGTACGCTGGCTGCCTGACAAAAGCACCGTAAACAGTAACGACTCTATTGATCGCACGCGCTGAAGAATAAAACCGAAACTAATCGAGCGCGTGGTTACACACAACTATACGATTTTCTTTGTTCGCTCGCCGAAAGTTGGGTTTTGTTACAAAACTTTCGATCGTTTTGAGAAAAATTCGGACGCCGATTGGGATTTTTTCAGATGCTGATTGGGAATTTGGGAATTTTCATTCGATTGGGAAAGTACCGTTTACCGGTACTTTATAAAGAAGGAGGAAAATCGCTGCATCTTCACTCAGTTCAAAGCTATTTCTGTTAACTGAACAGCGTGACAAACATAATAAAGCAGAATATGCATATGAATCTGAGTATACACAGACCCGCTGACATATAAAAATCAAATCATGTTTGTCTATTTCCATGTTCGAACGATAATCTCTAAATTGTTTTACTTCGCGAGTAGACTACACTCCAATTTGCAAACACCGGTTTCCGTGACACAAATTTAGTGGGCACATTTCTTGACAAAATATGTGTTGCTTGTATCTAAAACGTAGTCTTTTTTTTGACAAACACATTTCATTTTATTCCTATCAGACTAGGTGATGTCAGTCGTTTATTCGATTGCTATTTGTTATTTCAATAATCTTAATTTTCTCTTCACAACGGCGCCATTTGCAAACAAATCACAGAGCGCATTTTAAGAACACGATTTTAATTGGAAGATTGGGAAAAGACAGCCAATTATATGGCTCGTTTTAAAAATGCTTAGGCAGAATCTACCAGTGTAAAATGCGGAGAGATTTCGCGGGCCGCGGATATTTCTGGACGCTTATGAAATACGTCCGCGGAATCGGTGGTAGCCTCTCTCCCCCACATTTTTTAAAACGAATTTACGCAAATCTCAGAAGTGACATCCAGGACAACCCGATCCGGGGAAATCCGCGGATCCGCGGAAAAATCACACCTCTGAACTTTCTAAGGGACTACAAATGCATGCAAATACGTATCTTAGTGGTAAAGGGCTAAACCATCATCCAAAGTCAAAAGCCTGATTGGTGTATTGGTAGCTCTTTAGATTTTGGTTCTTGAGTTCTCAGGTTCTCTCCCCAGGGCAGGGTACCTTTTATTACTTTTTATTTTTCCTCGTTATTATAATGATATTTGACTATACTTTAGTAAAAACAAGCGAGTTTGTAAACAAGGGCTGTTTGTAAAACATGCATGCCCTCCATATGGGCTCTCAGTTGTAGTGACAGCCATTGTGTGAATATGTTTTTTGTCACTGTGACCTTGACCTTTGACCTAGTGACCTGAAAATCAATAGGGGTCATCTGCGAGTCATGATCAATGTACCTATGAAGTTTCATGATCCTAGGCATAAGCGTTCTTGAGTTATCATCCGGAAACCATTTTACTATTTCGGGTCACCGTGACCTTGACCTTTGACCTAGTGACCTGAAAATCTCTAGGGGTCATCTGCAAGTCATGATAAATCTACCTATCAAGTTTCATGATCCTAGGCCTAAGCGTTATTGAGTTATAATCCGGAAACTATTTTACTATTTCGGGTCACCGTGACCTTAACCTTTGACCTAGTGACTTGAAAATCCATAGGGGTCATCTGCGAGTCATGGTCAATCTACCTATGAAGTTTCATGATTCTAGGCATAAGCGTTCTTGAGTTATCATCCCGAAACCATGTTACTATTTCGGGTAACCGTGACCTTGACCATTGACCTAGTGACCTGAAAATCAATAGGGGTCATCTGCGAGTCATGATCAATCTACCTATCAAGTTTCATGATCCTAGGCATAAGGGTTCTTGAGTTATCATCCGGAAACCATTTTACTATTTCGGTTCACCGTGACCTTGACTTTTGACCTAGTGACCTCAAAATCAATAGGGGTCATCTGCGAGTTATGATCAATGTTCCTATAAAGTTTCATGATCCTAGCCCCAAGCGTTCTTGAGTTATCATCCGGAAACCACCTGGTGGACGGACCGACCGACCGACCGACAGACAGACCGACCAACATGTGCAAAGCAATATACCCCCTCTTCTTCGAAGGGGGCATAAATATGCATGCCCTCCATATGGGCTGTCAGTTGTAGTGGCAGCCATTGTGTGAATACGTTTTGTGTCACTGTGACCTTGACCTTTGACCTAATGACCTGAAAATCAATAGGGGTCATCTGCCAGTCTTGATCAATGTACATATGAAGTCTCATGATCCTAGGCCTAATTATTCTTGAGTTATCATCAGGAAACCATTTTACTGTTTCGAGTCACTGTGAACTTGACCTTTGACCGAGTGACCTGAAAATTAATAGGGATCATCTGCCAGTCATGATCAATGTACCTGTGAAGTTTCATGATCCTAGCCGTAAGCATTCTTGAGTTATCATCCGGAAACCATTTTACTGTTTCGAGTCACTTTGACCTTGACCTTTGACCTAGTGACCTGACAATCAATAGGGGTCATCTGCCAGTCATGATCAATGTTCCTATGAAGTTTCATGATCCTAGGCGTAAGCATTCTTGAGTTATCATCCGGAAACCATTTTACTGTTTCGAGTCAATGTGACCTTGACCTTTGACCCGAAAATCAATAGGGGTCATCTGCAAGTCATGATCAATGTTCCTATGAAGTTTCATGATCTTAGGCGTAAGCATTCTTGAGTTATCATCCGGAAACCATTTTACTGTTTCGAGTCACTGTGACCTTGACCTTTGACCTGAAAATCAATAGGGGTCATCTGCAAGTCATGATCAATGTACCTATGAAGTTTCATGATCATAGGCGTAAGCATTCTTGAGTTTTCATCCGGAAACCATTTTACTGTTTCGAGTCACTGTGACCTTGACCTTTGACCTAGTGACCTGAAAATCAATAGGGGTCATCTGCCAGTCATGATAAATGTACCTATGAAGTTTCATGATCCTAGGCGTAAGCATTCTTGAGTTATCATCCGGAAACCATTTAACTGTTTCGTGTCACTGTGACCTTGATTAATGTACCTATGAAGTTTCATGATCCTAGGCGTAAGCATTCTTGAGTTATCATCCGGACACCATTTTACTATTTCGAGTCAGTGACCTTGACCTTTGACCTAGTGACCTGAAAATCAATAGTGGTCATCTGCCGCTCATGATCAATGTACCTATGAAGTTTCATGATCCTAGGCGTTCTTGAGTTATCAACCGGAAATCATCTGGTTGACGGACCCACCGACCGACATGTGCAAAACAATATACCCCCTCTTCTTCGAAGGGGGGCATAATAACAGTTACAATTGTCATTTGTTCTGATATTTTGAACCTATTTATATTTACTCAATTGCAATGAAACCCTTATTGCTAATTGAGGCAGACTTGAGTTTGTTGCCAGTACTGTCTGTATTTTGAAGAGCTCATGCTCCTGGAACCCTCCTATAACTTTATATCAAGATTGACATTTGCCAGCTGTAAAACTTTCATTTTAGTTCATTTAAGTTTTAACCCTTTCCCATTCAGAAGCACAGTGAAAATGGCCATGTGCAAACAGCATAAATCCGAAACAGCCTGCGAGTAACTTGGAAATGAAGCCTTTAAAACTTAAACCTAGTTAGAAAGGCCTTTCAATTCAAATTTAACTTTGTAAGGGACTACAAATGTTTAAAATTTCGTTTCTAAGTGGTAAAGGGTTAATGGAACATCGCTCTGAGAAAATGCGGCTTAACAAATGTGCATTAAGTCGTCCCAGATAACCAATTAGCAGATCAGGCGGAACAGGGACCACCGTTCCGCTCTTAAAGATTGTTTCCACCGATTTTTTTGCCCAATTAGGAAAAGTACCAGTACCAGCCCAATTGAAAAATGTGTGCGAAAACCCTAAAATTTGGAAAATTCCCATCTCAAAGTCTTCCAATTTGGAAATTGGTGTATATGATTTGTTTGCTCCCAAATACTTTTAAATTGATAACTTAGCATTGTCAAGTTGTCAATATTATGTTATATAATTATACTAAGGTTCTAGCCATACAGCTGCAAAGGGAAACTGACTAACTGTCACATTAAATGTAACCAAAAAACAATAATAATTTTTGTTTGAAACATTCAATTTGGAATCTTTTGGACAGCAATTGGTAAACTTGTAGATTGTTTCTAATTGGGAAAGTGCAGTGGTCCGGTACTTTATAAAGAATCAAAACAAGAGCTGTCTCCATAGGATGACATATGCCCCCGATAAACGCATTGATAGAAGTTATAAGCATTTTTCAAAACCTAAACGCATTTTTCGAAACCTAAACGCGGATCCTAAGTTCAAGGTCAAGGGGGTCAAAATTTGTGTGCATATGGAAAGTCCTTGTCCATATACACATGCACACCAAATATGAATGTTACATCTGAAGTGACATAGAGAAGTTATGAGCATTTTTCGAAACCTAAACGCAAAGTGTGACGGACAATTGTACAAACAGAGCGATCACTATATGCCCTCTTTCGGTGGCATAAAAATCTCTGTTATGATTTCAAGGAAACTCTACTGAACAAAAATCCATTATAAGCGGAAGTTGCCAGCATTATCTGGAAACTAACCAAGTTGAAAGAAGTTCTGTGGCAGACTTGTCTCGTTGAGATAATTGTATGTCAGATACAACACTTCTAAGACAGGAAACGCACCAAACCCTCGGGGCAATGTGCACAAGCGATTCATGCTGAAGTGGTTTATTTGTTAATGTAAAACATCAGGTAAAATATCATGTGAAACATGATTTACAATGTATTGAATACTTAAATTTTGTTTAATGTCTGTGTTGACATTCCGACATCAAATCTAAGTCTCTTCATTGCATATCACAAGTAACTTTGAAACTTAACATTCATCGTCAAGTGAGATGGACATTCAATTCAAATAAAAAGTTTGGTTAACAAAGGGCTAGATCTGTCACACCAGAGAAAAGTTGTAACAGTAAAACAATTAAAATCATCATTTTCATACAGGGGTTTTCTAGCCATTTTGGGAAAAGGAGTAAAGTCAAATTGGGATTTGTTATCGATAAAAGTGGCAAATTAAGGAATTTTTTATCGACAAAAATGACCAAATTGGGAATTTTTTTATCAACAAATATTGACACAACAGGTCTCTTCCTGTCCATTTAAATAAAATAGTTTTATATTTTGTAGGATGTGGAAAAAATAAAATTGAGATATAGAGTCTAATAATAATAAGTCAGCAGACACTTCAGGTAATTTTTTTTATTTTTTGGAAATAAGGAATTTTTGTTACAATTTTGGTTTGGGATTTGGTCTGTTTGCTTTGAGATCTGGTCTGTTTTACTGCCTTTTTTACATAGCAGAAATCCCCTGTCATATATCATGTTTTTCAATGTTTGAAACAGTGAAATACCAATTTTAAATCACTGATGTTTACCTATTACTCACATGAAAGAATAAAATAAAAATCATTGATTATGCTTACCCCAGATTTAAGGTCTTCAATTTTGTCATGCTGCTGATATTTGGATGTATTTCCTGTAACCCAAAACATCAAAATATTCAACAAAACAACACTAAAATTACAGTATTTTTTGCAATGCAAGTATGTTGCTATTAGGTTTATTTCAAAACATACCATAAATTTGAGCAACGATTAAAACTATTCTGCTTTATATTTTATATTTCTTTATATTCTTTATTTTATATTGCTTTAAATTTCTCTTCAAACGTGTATTCAAAACAGCATCAACACTAGGATCGTGTCTTTTTTAAGATCTTACGTAAAGTTCAAGTTTAATAGCACTTTAAAGCCTCTACAAATTAACATAATTTACAATTATGATCAATATATTTCCCTTATGTAAATTTCAAAATTGTCTTTTTCGTGAACACATAAATTTGTGTATTTTTGAACAAAAATTATAACAAAAAATCTGCTTTATTATTTTTCTTATGTATTTGTCTTAAAGTCATGGATCGGTCACAAACCACTAAATCCACAAAAATTAATTTTGGAGTTCTTGTGTATTCTTCCACTGCTTATTATCTCAGTTTCAAAATCTTTATTTCATTGGTGCTTTACCTTGACAGTGTTTTTTTTTCACCATTCAGGGAATCGGGCCAGGTGACCAGTGGATTGGGAAAAATCGTGATGTTATTTTGCTAACAAATGATTTTCAAAATGAGAATTCAAGTGTTTTTAATATTAAATCTAATAAAGTTTAACTTGCAGAATTTTTATTTTTATATTTTGGAAACCATCAATTGGGAATTTGTTTGGGGAAAATATATACTTTTTTCCATTGGGCATGGGGCCAGATACCGACCCCGATATTGAACAAAAAATACACTATACCTTGATATGATTGTTGAAACAGTTCAGGAACTCCAGATTGTACAAGTTGGTCAGTGACGATGGTATATCTGCAATCACGTCAATGGTATAAAATAGTAACAATGATAGACCTTCTATTTCTATCCCCGTTGGGAAAAGTACTGGTACTGGTACCAAATCAAGAAAAATTTGCGCGAAAACCCCTGATAGTTGGAACAATTGTGTGTGAAATCTTCAGATCAAGAATAATTAGTCTTTTAATTGCACCAACCAATTTAAATATTCGTTTACATGCACTTTGGCTTTAAATGTCCAGTTTCAGTGCTCCTTTTTTTGTTCACTTGCAGATAATGCACTTTTGAACAATATTTGATGAAATAGTCCTTCCATTTTAGAAATTTGCAGAAGGAACTTTGTAGTTTTTCTTCAATTGGGAAAGTGCCTTTTACAGGTACTTTATACAGAAGGAAAAAAATCGCTGTAGACGTATCATAATCAACATTCATAGTTTGCCTTTCCTAACATGTGGCGTCATATGGATCTCCCTCTGGGGAACTGAGACTTAATCCTTTGCATGCTGGGAAATTTGTCGTCTGCTAAAATGTCGTCTGCAGAATTTCTAAAATAAGCATTTTCTTCGATTTTTTTTCAAAGAATACTATCAGAATAGCAAACAGTTTGGATCCTGATGAGACGCCACGTTCTGTGGCGTCTCATCTGGATCCAAACTGTTTGCAAAGGCCTTCAAAATTCGATTCCAGCACTGAAAGAGTTAATGCATGGCTGTAAAGACAAGTGTTGTACCATATTAGGCTGTGCAGACTTTTCACCTATACAAGATTTTTGTTTAGAAGAAACTTATTTCAAACAACACAATACCAAAAAGTGTCCTCGCTGATCAGCCTGGGCTGACTGCATATGCTAAACATGAACAACACTTAATTTACATGCAGTAAGCCCATTTTCCCAAGGAAAGGCAAATAAAGTATTGGATGGGTTAATCAGTCATAAAATTTAGCAATTCAACCATGGTAGCCCAAATTCTTGTACTATTAAATGCCATTTTACAAGCCTATATGTATTAAACTTTGAATCTGAGCTAATCAAAATTTACCTGAGATGGGCTTGCAGCTTGCAGGGCCCTGGTTTGGCCATTTTTGGGGCCGAAATTCGGCCCCATTCCCCCCTTAAAATAGTTTACTTTTTTCCCATTTCAGCTAAAAATTACCCCCTCGATATTTTTTAAAAAACTTTTATACCTATTTGCCAGCTGGTATCGTGCTATAAACCTTTGATTACATGTATATTAATGTAAATTACATTAAAATATAGCAATTTTATGTGTTGAATGGTTGGTTAAAAGATCTTCTAAAATTACCCCTTTTCGCTAAAAAATGGGAAATTCCCCCCTCTAAGGACCCGGCCCTTATCCCCCAAAGTGTAGCAAGGGCCCAGGCTTGTGTTAATTTCGATCACTGAATTATAACCTTAAATAGGAAAGTAACAGGTGAACATTTTCTTACATCTGATCACTGGTTGCCTAAAATTCTTCAAACACGTTATTACAAGATGAATCGTTAAAATTTGGAAACAACTTACTGGTGATCTTGTTATGTGTCAAGGTCAATCTTGTCAGATGTGCTAACTCAACTGCAAAATAAATGAAAAGATAATAAAGCATAAACACTGATGATTAACATGCAAACATACCCAAAAATTAGCAAAATTTCAAAAACAACATACAGACGTAACAACGTATTTTGCATGATTATATTAACAGTGCTCCAGCTAGGCCTTAATTGAAGGGCGCTCCACCCTGACATTTCAAACCTCCGCCCTTTAAAAAAGATAAAAAAAAATATGATAATTAATTAATCTCTTATTACATTGTAATAAACGTATTCCTCATTGTAGACATGATATTTGAATGGTTTAATAATAATAATATTTAATAATATATATTCTAACAATTATTAATAACATATTACTTAACATGCATCAAGAAGCATTCCAGAAACGCTTGCGTACTCGAAAGTGCCTTTTTGACAAAATACTGCGCGTCGAAAGTGACATTTTGACAAAAAAGCCCCCTGCCCTATTCAAATCCTAGTTGGAGCACTGATTAATGTTCGTCATTTTTGATGATTTCAATTATTGTATTTAATACAAACCTTCATATTTTGATCTTAAGATGCACGCATATATTTAACAATAATAATAAACAAGAGGGCCCTGCAGAGTTCAAGGTACAGCAATTGTCACACACTAAAATAACATCATCATCCGTGCAATAGCCCACCCCCCACGTTACCACAATGACATAGATGCCAGACAAGACATCTATGTCCCGATTGGATGTCAAATAGAGGCATGAGTGATGACCCACATTTCACTTTATGGAGTCAGCCATATGGTGTACATGTGTGTTTACTTCAGAAAATGGAGAAGTTCCGAGAACGTTTGTGTTCATGGAATTCTTAAAACACATTTATCGCCAATATTGGCCAAAAATATAAGTTTTTGTTAGCCATATACTTATTACTGACTACAACAAAGGTTGCATGATTGGTTGTGTTAGGTTTCCCATTTTTTGGCCAATGTCCCAACATTTTTTATGGAATGACCTGATTTGGACCTGAACACTTCTGGCATGTATTCACAATGTGATGCGAGCATGAAAGCATTGTAAGCAGTTACAAGGCTTGAATAAAGGTACCCCCCAGATATCTTGGATAATGGCTTTTACAGATAAATCAGCAGCAGCTGAAGTCAAGAGATGGGGAACTGTATTAAAATTTAGGAAGTGGCTACAGGTACGGATCCGTACCTCTAGAATCTGGGTTTAGAGGTACGGATCCGTATCTCTAGCCAAGCGACTGGGGTTTTGCTACAGGTACGGACCTCCCGTTTTCACATATTGTGTGTCCTTTTTCATAGTTAAATTGTTCCACCCTTATGTAAGATATATAACAGCAAAGTATGTACCTTAATTTTAAATCTAATGCAATTTATCCGCTTGGCGGAACTCGTTTGTTTACATTGTTCAGGCCAGCGATAATAACGAGAAACACGGGCTATGGTATATAGTATAATCTATTACTGCTACTGTAGTGAAAGCGTTGTCGTCTCATGGATGGGAGTGCTGTCATATTATAACAATCTTGTTTAAAAGTGTATTACCCTGTGTACCTCAGTGATTGAGGAGTTAGCCTTAACGTCGATGCAGTATCTCTAGACTAGCTGCATGTCGAAGGCGATGGGCTCGATGTAGTAACGGTGATTGTCCCACTCACACTTGATCAGGCCGGCGGATGAGAGAAATTACTGGGCTTTCGTCAACTTTTGAATTTGAAAAAAAAGACTTTGGAAAATCCTCAATTTCCTGGGCTCAGATTTTTGAAATTTTCACATTTTTGTGTTACCGCACCAAGTATTTCGTGCAGAAGTATGCCCCGAAATGTTAATTTTACAAGTTGGTGTGCGTTAAACATTGATACAACGCTAGTCAGACTGCTAATTTGCGATAAATTCATTGTGCAATCGTCAATATTCATGATGGGCGCCATGCTTGTTGTTGTTGAATACTCTCTTTTCACGAGAAACCCCGGGAAAACCATTGTGTACACACCGGTCGTGACAATAACGTAGTGACGTCACCATCTATGTATAGAATGCGGGAAAACGCGCCGTTGCCGCAAGTGGAAGAAATCACCCACAAGATAATCATCCAGTCTGGTTCCCGTCACGAATTGCCTGGTTCCCGCAGAGTAGCGAATGCTACAACTACGAGGGGAGTTTGTGCTTATGATTTTTTCGAACACTATGGTCGTCTTTTTTATGTTTGCTTAGTATGTGTGACCTACAGCATGTATTTGCTGATTTTGCAAATAAACTGAAACTGCAACCATCATACTGAAAGAACTCTTTCACACTGTATGCGAGTCCGGGAAACCCTTTCTTCCTCTGATACAGCACTCCTTCTCAATAGCAGAGTTTGTGCTGGTGCCTATTGGTTAAGGGGTGAAAACTATACACAGGTGCTCAGTTGTTAGAAAGTTTAAAATTATTTCCTGTGTGCTCATGATATTGGAAAGACATGTTTGTTGTGAGGACTCTAGTAGAATACGAGTGGCTTGCGCTTGCCTGCATCAGTTGATTGGCCGTAGTGAGAAACGTGGGAGACGTTGTGTGCTCTAATTATGCGCCTCAGGAGTTTGCATTAAAGATTTATACATAGAAATCTTGGCAATAGTTTGTTGGCAAACAAATGCAAATATACTAGACTTTACTGGGATTCAACATATCTGATTATAGTGACACTGTACCTGATATCCACGACTGAGTCATTGTTCCCAGCTGACTGGGAATCATTGCCATCTGTTGTTTGCTTTAAGTTCAGAAACGTCTCTCATGTAATCTGTTAACGCTTTATTTTAGAGGATGTTTCAAATATCTGTAGGAATTTCTGATCGCTTTTAGGCAAGTTTGAGTTAAAGTGATAGTATGAGCATTTTTCACTGTTGAGTTGAGCTGACCAATTATCTGCAACTCATCATGCTACCAGTTGTTTAACAATATATATAATATTCGATATTTTACATGAATGGACATCCCTCTAAGCCGAAATGATCCGTTAAACAAAATAGTGTCTTTGTGTCGTATGAACGAATCTGCACTAAAACGTCATTTAGATTCACATCGTAAATCGAATCATTTCTGTCGTCAGTTGTCAAAACGAACATATGACTGATATTCCAATGCATTATGTATGGATTGGATTGCCTGTGTTTTGTTTGGTACCCGGCAGAGATCCGAATGAAATTGAAATTAGAAATGAAAGTGGAAGTGGAAGTTTAAGCAAAAGGAAAGCAATTATGGAAAGTAGTTCCAACATGAGTACGCGTTGCCTGTTTAATTATTGGTAACTGAATGGATTCATAATGTGCATGTGCATAAGTAAATGTATGTGCGTTTAGTATGTAAATTTTGGTAAAAAACACAGACACACACACACACACACACACACACACACACACACACACACACATATCTCCTTCAGCACGTGATTATTGTGAAAAGTAGTGCCTATTTATCAAGAGGTCTCTTTCTCTTGTACGGAAAGCCATATCGCGATCGCCCCTTTCCTTTTGAGTTTTTTTTAACTGTATGCTTGTTCTGCAACATTTGTGCTGTCATTGGAGGATTCGTTGAAAGATGACGTTTGGGGCGCGTTTATTGAAGTATTGTGTTTTTGTCGAAATGTCACTGCCGAAACCACGAGGGCTCTAGCATTATGGCAATTTTCTTCAAAGTTGCACGACACATATTTGTCATTACAACGTTCGGAATAAGACATTAATCTTTTACCTGATACTAGTACTAGCCTTGCACACTCTGGTGTAAAGACATGACAGGAAAAATGCCTTACACGTTGGCCGTTCCATTATGAGTGCCCTGTAGGGAATCGGGAACTAGGCGATTACTGCGTAAGAATGACATCCGATATAATCTTGACCAGCCAAGCAGCCCCAAATTGTATATTGACCGAAGCCGAAGGCTGAGCTCCGCGTACAGATTGAGACTGCCTGACTGGTCACTATTAAGGCTGAGCTCCGCATACAGTTTGAGGCTGCCTGGCCGGTCATTTTTTTGCAGTTGGACCCAAAGTAGGTTTTCTGTTTTCCCAGAGTGTACCGAAAATGTTCGTCCAGTGTATCGATCAGTGTATTATCAATGATTTTAACATCAAACAATGTCGGTTGCTGTTTCAAAGTGCACACTGATAACTTCGTCCATAACTAACGGCCGAACTGTAGAAAATAAGGCCAAGATTCACAAATGGAAACCGTTCGGCGAACCTTTTTCGCTTTTCGAGAATCACCTGCACAATATATGAATCGCGTGATGGGAAAACCGGTCTAAATGCATGTGCGCTAAGTGTCGTCCAAGATTTGCATGTGCATTAAAACTGTGCATATGCATTAAGCACGTTTTTTCCACAACACGACCCTGATATAGGTATATCTTACCTGTCACGAAATGCCAATCATAAATTAAGTTCTGCATCAAGCACAATGCATTTGAAAGAGAAAAAAAAAAACGAGCTTCGCTCTGTGAAAACAAGGCTAAGCATATGCATGTCCTTTAAGCGCAGTTATTGGTACACGCGCTTCTCATCAAGGCGATCAGGGTTCAATCACAGACGCATTTTTGCATGACGCGGGTCTTTATGTTTCTTAACTTTATTTCATACGTGTCTTGATAATGCAGAACTGTTTGATAGCATTCCCTACAGGATCAAACAGCAATAGTCCGTACCATTAAAAACATAACCTTGTTTGAAAATAAATCAACAACTATTACCAAACACTAATTGAAGTGTGGTAAGTCATAATAAAGCGGTTTTCAGTCATTATAAGGCGTGATCAGTCGCTATCAGACGTGGTCAGTTATTATCAGGCGTTGTCAGTAATTATGAAGCGTCGACAGTCGTTATGGCGCTATAACACGCTGCAGTGCTCCAGCTCGGATTTCAAAAGGGCAGGGGGGCTTTTTTGTCAAAAGGGCACTTTCGACGCGCAGTATTTTGTCAAAAGGGCACTTTTGACGAGCAGTATTTTGTAAAAAGGACACGTTCGAGCACGCGGGTGTTTCTGGAATGCTTCCTATTGCATGTTAATTTATATGTTATAAATAATTTTATTATTTCCATTATTATTAAACTATTCAAATATAATGTCTACAATGAGGATTAAACTAATTACAATGTAATAAGAGATTTATGAATTATCATATGTAAAAAAAAAAAAATTTTTTTTTTTTTTTTTGGGGGGGGGGACAGGGCGGAGGTTCGGGGGGCAGGGCGGAGGTTCGGGAGGGCAGGGACGCGGCGCCCTTCGATTTAGGCCTAGCTGGAGCACTGCGCTGTCAGCCATTATTATTTAGCTCAGTGGTTGCTATACGCGCTCACCACCAAGGCGGGTCCAATCCCAGCTTCCGGCGTACGTACGTATGTTAGCTTTGTAGGTGGTCGCCATAGCGGACAAGTGAGGTTTCCCACGGGTTTTGCCCACACCGCACAATACCGCGCCAAAATTGAGTATCTTTCAGTAATAACTTTCAGATAATACTTCAAAGTTCGTTCCAACTTTCGTCACTATAAACAGTGAATTACAAATGAATGCTGGGACACGCTCCGGGGCCTTACATAACGCATCCTCGGGCGCGGAAGGACCTCATAAATTTCAAAATGCAATTATTAGCGTTGACAGTCGTTATGAAGCGTTGCCATTCATCGTGAGACGTTGTCAGCCATTATAAGGCGTTTTCAGTCGCTCTAAAACGTTATCAATCGTTATGAGGCGTTGTCAGCCATTATGAGGCGTCGTCAGTCGCTTTGACACGTTGTCAGCCAATTTTAGGCGTTGTCAATCGCTATAATACGTGGTCAGTCATTATTAGGCGTTGTCAGTCGCTTTAATACGTGTTCAGTCATTATTAAGCGTTGTCAATTGCTATGACACGATGTCAGCTATTATTATGCGTTGTCAGTCGCTATAAAACGTGGTCAGTCATTAAAAGGCATTGTCAGTCGCTATAATACGTGGTCAGCCATTATTAGACATTGTCAGTCGCTATAAAATGTTGTCAGTCATTATTCGGCGTTGTCAGTCTTTATTACACGTTGTCAACCAGTATTAGGCGTTGTCAGTCGCTATAACACGTTGTCAGTCATTATTAGGCTCTGTCATTCGCTATAGTACGTGGTCAGTCGTTATGAGGCGTTGTCATTTATTATGAGGCATGATCAGTCATTATGCGGCGTTTTCAGTCATAATAAGGCGTGATCAGTTGCTTATGAGAGATAATCAGTCGTTTTGAGCCGTTGTCATCAATTATGAGGCGTGGTAAGTCATTATATCCATTTATATTCGTGTAGTGCACCGATTGTAAAAATGCATGCATATAGGGTCAGTGTACTCATTACTTTACTTGACAGTGACTGTCTGGTTAGCGCAGTGGTAAGTATACGCGTTCATCACCAAGGCGGGTTCAATCCGAGCTTCCGTCGTACGTACGTATAAGAGCTCGGTTATTGGCGCTATAACGGACAAGTGAGGTTCGCCCCGTTTTTTTCCCCACTGCACAAGACCGCGCTGAAATTGACTATCCTACAGTTTTAACCAACCAGCAAATTTGCGAAAATACTTCGTTCCAACTTTCGTCAGTCTAAAACAGTGTATTACACAAGAATGCCGGAACACACTCCGGATCCTTACCTAACGCAGCCTCGGGCGCGGAAGAACGTATTTCTCTATTGCTTCGGTCACATTGTACTGCCAAACATTTTCTGCAGAAAACTTTCACACAATACTCGATATTTCGTTACGTGATTTTTTATGAACGAACGCGATACGCGATAGGAGTGCCTACCTGCTACAACGGTCGGTCACACGAGCGAATCAACGGTGCGTGTTTGTCTCATCGGCTGCCCGCAAGCGGATTACCACGTGTCCGGAGGAAACCGCTGTTCCTGCCTGACTCAACGCTCGGCGCGCTGCCTGTAACGTTCAGTAGTTTATTATTGGTTTTGGTTAAGTGGGCCGATCCCGGAGGTACTGCAATACCGGGCCAACCCGTGACGAGAGCGGAGCAAGCCCCTGACAACTCATCTGTGTCCAAAAATCAGTTTAATATCGAGGTCCCCCAATGGGGAACGTATCAGATATTAAGCTGATAAGAACAGATACTACCCTTTGATCTTAGCCAAAAGGCCGAGAAGCGATACCGTCGTGTGTGTATTTGAGATTTATTTACAGGTCGTCCAGCGTCTTCTCGACTACAGATGTATCGACCTGCCCCTGTGACCCTTCAGGGGGGAAAATAAGGTCATATTATACATCATAGCACGATGGCCAATGAGACCTTAATGCGACTAGATGCTTTTTTTTTTTTTTTTTTTTTTAAATGGATTATGTAGTGGTTGGCCTTTTATCGAAATGGTTTTGCAGTATTCCTTTTATCTCTAGATTAGCATTATCCTTATTGGCATTAATGTTAATTCCTTATAGTTTGTGTGGGTGGTTTTTGTGCTCTCCGCCCCAAGAGGTGTTAGTGGGGGTTCGAGCGGGATACAGAGGGCGCCCCGATTCCAGAGGCGCCCCTGGTTCTTTTAAGTGCCCGGTGTACAGCACCGATACACTGCACCCCCGTTTAACGTCCCTCGCGGAGGACTAGTTAGTACATAAACATAGATTAGTACAGATATTACTCTACTGCCCTGTGTCTTAGTGTAAATTCACATGGGCTCTCTCTGTTGTGCTATTGGATATTGTCAGGTGTTTTAATGGTGTTGCAAGAGTCAGAATAGTTTTGATGGGTATTTTAGTTTAATATAGTAGAAAAGAGGCTGCGTTTGTGTGGTTGGACCGAGATGACTGGTTGGCGATACCGTCCTAATTCCTGGAAAGCATTACATCAAAGCCACTATATTCGCCCCACGTTTAGCCACGCACGCGCGAAATGTACGGTGCGCGCCCGTCGTTCAACACAATGGCGCGCGTTCGTAATTAGGAACGATTTCTCGCACTCAAATTTCGCGTCCGCGCGTCAGAAGCACTCCAGAACATCATTTCACGTGTATCGTACGTACTTCCGGTTTGAAACGTTTTCCGAAGTCGACTAACAGTCAATCGAATGTATGTTGCGTGCGTTGTTTCATTTCGCGCTATAGCACAGAGTTACGTCGCGCGAAACGTTCAAATTAAACATTGTTCACGTCTTCTAGTGAGTGTGTGTTCTTCTGTTGCGATACAATCTTGCTTCCATGAGTAAACTAGATATAACATCAGAAGCTTCATCGGTAGAAGCATATTTAAGCGTAAATCGCTCCTTGCCTGCGTATTCGGTGCGGAATACAGCACAAACCAAATAAAAACCACACAATAAAACCATTTGTTAAATTAGTATTGTCAATAATGATCGAAGCCATTAAATTAACTTTAAAACCGTATAACATATTTATAAATATTATACTATTTACACTTTGTATAGAATATAGTACATGTAATGTAAATAATAGCCATAACTAGATATATTGTACATAATAGCCATCGGTATTGATAGCTGTGTGCGTGTATTACACATGAACACACTCAGGGTCCTTACATAACGCAGCCTTGGGCGCGGAAGGACCTACTACACTTCAAAATGCAAATACATGGTGTCATTAGCGGGTGCGCAGGCTAGGCTGGAGCTACGCTGGTGGCATATGGCATAAGATCCGGTTTTTGGCACGACGCGGGTCATTTAGTTTCTTAGTGTCGCCCCATATTAGCATGTGTTGTCCGTTTATGGATTGAGCGTTTTGTGCACAGGTCAATCAGGGACGACACTTTCCGCTTATATGGTATGTTTCGTTACAAAAAAAGTCTCTTCTCAGCGACAATTCTGTTCTGGCGGAAAGCGTCGTCCATGACTCGGCTATGCGGACTGCACATGCTAACCTGGGACGACAATTTACGCACATTGATTATGCCCCGTTTTTTGCAGAGCTTAAAGCCCAAGGTAGAATCTGAGTCAGCCCGACCGGCAGCCGATTGAATACATTTTTCAACAATTCATTTTGTTGGGTTTTCTACGAGTTGGATCAGGTAAGACATTTCACATGGTTATATGTAGTTTTTTTTATATAATCATAATGCAAGCATAGTATTACACATATAAATAAGATTATTGCATGATCTTTCCATTATGTATGCTATTGAAATGAACTGCGTCATACATATTTCCACAGACACAGAAGGCTAAGATCGAGGTATTAATAGTTCATAAAGCATACACTAGTTTTAAGAGGACTAAATATGTTTTATCAGTGGTCATTTTCAAGTTTATCTTTTGATAAATATGATTTTGTTTTGCAAAGCCAGGCTATTATTTTGTAGATTCAACATCTTAAATATCTTAGGCCAGATTCCCCTTGAAGTTTATTTTATGTACCTACACATTTTATTATACAAAATTAAGCCAAGATTGGTCATAGCTTTCTGAGGAGAATTATGGGGTTCAATTTGGGGAACAATCTGTATTTTTTCTAAGGGTTATTGGCATGCTTCTCACTGAGGCAACCAAAGTTCAATCCACATTCCCGGAGGCATGCAAGTTTGGTTGGTGGTCACCGTACCGGACAAGAGGTGTTTCTTCAGGGTACTCCAGCTTCCCCTCAAAATAAAAGACCACACCAAAATTGAAAATTGTTTCAGCTAAAATTTGCAGATTGAATTCAAAATTCGTCCTAATTTTTTGGAGTCCAGAAAGCAAGTTAGGGATGAGTGCACTCAAGTCCTCACATAAGACTTACAGCTTCAGACGCGGAAAGACCTCATAAACTTTTTTGACATCCCGGCCACCCCCCCCCCCCACACACAAGGATTATGGGGCCGAAATTCAGCCCCAAATTTAAGCCTGCAGGAATATATTAACACGAAGACAATGCTGGGTTTCATGTTTTCTTTGTTTCGAAATTACAATGCCAAGATACACCAGCACATGAATTTTTGTAACAACAATATCTTAAAATAATAATAATTATAGTTCATTAAGTAATTTAAATACTGAAATAGCATGCAAATCTTAACATAAATAGTATATTGACATTCTGTATATAATAATAGTTGTTATTTATAATTCGAATACATTGTATATGAATTACAATGCAAAAATCTCCTTTTTAAATGTCTTAACCATGTGAAATTTGTCGAGTTAGCTTCTTAAAAATAATTTCAATGATAAGAAATAAAATTGTAATTTGGCAGCGATTCTTGTTAATACGAATGTTAAATACATGGAATTTAACAAATGCGTTTCATTGCAATACAACCTAATAATCTTGTACAATCAATAACGGAAAACCTTGGGTTAAGGTCTTCATGACTTTAAAGGGACATGTCCACTTTTTTTATCATGTTTTTCAGAAATGTTGTATTTTAAACAGCAAACAACCAGCAGATCGGAGACAATTAATGTTATAAACAAGGCCATGACATGTGTCCTACTTAATTGCATGCAATTAACAGGGCTACTTACTATCGTCTTATCACAATTGACTACTTAATTGGCATGTAGTAAACAGGGCCCACCTCTTGAAATAGACTGCCTCTCCTAACATATCATATAATTATCTACGAAAATTTCTTATGTTTTCTTGCCAGAATCAGAAATCAACAAATTTACATGTCCTTGATAATGTCAAATTAAAAAGCCTAAGCGTTGTTGAGTTATCATCCGGAAACCATTTTACTATTTCGGGTCATCGTGACCTTGACCTTTGACCTAGTGACCTGAAAATCAATAGGGGTCATCTACGAGTTATTATCAATGTACCTATTAAGTTTCATGATCCTTGGCCTAAGCGTTCTGGAGGTATAATCCGGAAACCATTTTACTATTTCGGGTCTTCGTGACCTTAACCTTTGACCTAGTGATCTGAAAATAAATAGGGGTTATCTGCAAGTCATGATCAATGTATCTATGAAGTTTCATGATCCTAGGCATAAGCGTTCTTGAGTATTCATCCGGAAACCATTTTACTGCTTTGGGTCACCGTGACCTTGACCTTTGACCTAGTGACCTGAAAATCAATAGGGGTCATCTGCGAGTCATGATCAATGTACCTATGAAGTTTCATGATTCTAAGCATAAGCGTTCTTGAGTTATCATCCGGAAACCATTTTACTATTTCGGGTCACCATGACCTTGACCTTTGACCAAGTGACCTCAAAATCAATAGGGGTCATCTGCAAGTCATGCTCAATGTACCTATGAAGTTTCATGATCGTAGCCATTAGCGTTCTTGAGTTATCATCCGGAAACCATTTTACTATTTCAGGTCACCGTGACCTTGACCTTTGATATAGTGACCTGAAAATCAATAGGGGTCAACTGCGAGTCATGATCAATCTACCTTTCAAGTTTCATGATCCTAGGCATAAGGGTTCTTGAGTTATCATCCGGAAACCATTTTACTATTTCGGGTCACCGTGACCTTTGACCTTTGACCTAGTGACCTGAAAATCAAAAGGGTTCATCTGCGAGTCATGATCAATGTACCTATGAAGTTTCATGATCCTAGGCATACGCGTTCTTGAGTTATCATCCAGAAACCATTTTACTATTTCGGGTCACCGTGACCTTAACCTTTGACATAGTGACCTGAAAATCAACAGGGGTCATCTGCCAGCCATTATCAATCTACCTACGAAGTTTCATGATCCTAGGCATAAGCGTTCTTGAGTCATCATCCGGAAACCATTTTACTATTTTGGGTCACTGTGACCTTGACCTTTGACCTAGTGACCTGAAAAGCAATAGGGGTCATCTGAGAGTTACGATCAATATACCTATCAAGTTTCATGATCCTAGGCCTAAGCGTTCTTGAGTAACCATCCGGAAACCATTTTACTATTTCGGGTCACTGTGACCTTGACCTTTGACCTAGTGACCTGAAAATCAATAGGGTTCATCTGAGAGTTATGATCAATCTACCTATCACGTTTCATGATCCTAGGTCTAAGCGTTCTTGAGTTGTAATCTGGAAACCATTTTACTTTTTCGGGTCACCGTGACATTTGACCTAGTGACCTCAAAATCAATAGGGGTCATTTGCGAGTCATGATCAATGTACCTATGAAGTTTCATGATCTTAGGCCCAAGCGTTCTTGAGTTATCATCCGGAAACCACCTGGTGGACGGACCGACCGACAGACCGACCGACAGACCGACATGTGCAAAGTAATATACCCCTCTTCTTCGAAGGGGGGCATAAATATAGAAATAAATATACTAGACATCCCTAATTTTGTAAATAAATTGATCAAATTTAGAAGGATGGGAGAGTCCACTAGGCATGAATGCGTTAAATATTTTATGCATCCAAAGTCCTGAACGTGAGCTGGAAATTTAATCTTTTATGAACACATCCCTTAAAACGATTACACTGAATATTGCACATTGTATTCAAATAACTTCACAATAACACAAGATGGAAAGGAAACCCAAAATACAGTCATATTAGGTGGAAATATGAGCTTAGAGTTAAATATAATGATCACCCGACTGGTGCAAAAAGGTCGCATGATGGAAAGGAAACCAAAAATACAGTCATATAAGGTGGAAATATGAGCTTAGCGTTAAATATAATCATTGCCCGATGAGCTAGGCGTTAAATATTATAATCGCCTGATTGGTGCAAAAAGGTACCATGGACCTTCAAATGTCTATGTCACATGGTACCTTTTTGCACTAATGGGGCCAATTATGTGACACATTTATCACGAGAAGTAAAAAGAAAACTCCAATAGCAGCCAATAATAACTATGACGTTGGGACAATATCTTAATTCCTAAGGCACAGTATTTACCAAATCCCAATTCAACTAGTTGTGTTATGTCAACGAGGAGACAAATGCGCAGTTTTCACATATCACACCATTTTCACATATCACACCATTTTCACATATCACATTATTTGCACATATCACACCATTTTTAGCATTAGCAGTGAAATATCAAGTCTATTTCTATTTAAAGGAACAAGTAATCCGATATTTGTTGAAAAAATGTTTTCAGCAGTAAGGTTTGATTTTTTTTATCCTAACCTCTGACAAGCAAATCATATTTCCTGCCAAGGAAATAAGATTTTTCTTTAACCCTTTTCCACACAGAAGGAAAGTGAAAATGGCTATGTGCAAACAGCATAAAACCAGAACAGCCTGCGAGTAACTCGCAGCCTGTTCAGGTTTTAAACTGTTTGCTGCTCATCAGTATCCAAGGGTTGGAAATGAAGCCTTTAAAACTTGAATCTAGTAAGGAAAGTCTTTACATTCAACTTAACATTACATTCAACTTTCTAAGGGACTAGAAATGCATCAAAATATGTATTTAAGTGGTAAAAGGTTAAACATTATCTTGTACTCTATCCCATTCCTATCTGAGTTGATTTTGTGTACAAACCGATCAGCATGATCATGATCTGTTTCATAGTTCAACAAGAGATGTGTTCGTCAGAAACACAATGCGCCGCTTTGAATATTTTTTTTGACCTTTGACCTTGAAGGATGACCTTGACCTTGAAGGATGACCTTGACCTCGAGCTTCCACCACTCAAAATGTGCAGCTTCATGATATCACCGCTTTGATTTTTTGGTGACCTTTGACCTTGAAGGATGACCTTGACCTTGAAGGATGACCTTGAACTTCCACCACTCAACATGTGCAGCTTCATGAGAACGATGCTTTGATTTTTTTTTACCATTGACCTTGAAGGATGACCTTGACCACCACTCAAAATGCGCAGCTTTATGAGATACACATGCATGCCAAATATCAAGTTGCTATCTTCAATATTGAACAAGTTATAGCCAATGTTAAAGTTTTCGGATGGACAGATGCTATATATTTGACATTTGACCTTGAAGAATAACCTCGACCTTCACGTTACACCACTTAAAATGTTCAGCTCCATGAGATACACATGCATGCCAAATATCAAGTTGCTATCTTCAATAGTGAAAAAGTAATGGCCAATGTTAAAGTTTTTTTCGGAGGGACGGACAGACTGACTGACATACTGACTGACGGACAGTTCAACTGCAATATGCCACCCTACCGGGGACATAAAAATACAGTCAAATGTATCCCTAAGCAAGAGGCTGGTTCAGTAACAAAATAATATTAATTCAACAAAATGTAAATATGTATACATAATACATTTTTATAAAAAGATCACACAAGATTAATGTATGCAATTTGTTTTGCAAATATTGTACAAGAAATAATAATGACATGCACATATGATTATATAAATACGAATAAATATCATACTGATATCAAAGGAACGCTCTTGTATTATAACAATAAGTATGGAAGATACATGATTCATGATACAGAAGAGAACAATACATACGTATTAAATACCATTGACCTTATAGTTGACAGACAACAATCACATATGCAACAACTAATTGGGTTTGAATTGTTTTTAATTGGTGGCAGTATAGTAGTACAAAATCTGATTAGTAAGTCTCACAAATATCATCGGATCCTTATCTTCAAACAGCATTTTGTTCATTGAACCCTTTACCAATTGGATACGTATTTTGACACATTTGTAGTTACATTTAATAAAATGCCTTTCTTTCAAAATTCAAGTTTTAAAGGCTTCATGTTCAACCCTTAGTTACTGATGAGCAGCAAACTGCATAAAACCTGAACAGACTGCCAGTTACTCGCAGGCTGTTCAGGTTTTATGCTGTTTGCACATAACCATTTTCTCTTTGCTTCTGTGTGGGAAAGGGTTAACAGAAAAATCAATATTGAGGACATAATTATAACTTTTTAAAAAATGTTTGTGTAAATGCTGCATAATGATTTGATAGACTGTCTATGTTCACGGTCGTTCATTCATCAATGAAATAGCAGTTGTGATATGAGGGCCAAAAAGAAGAATAAAGATTATGAGTATGAAAACACCATTTTTTGTGCATTTACAAATAGAATATTACCAATGCACTTTCTATTAAAGAATCTAAGTTTATATGACATGTGATCTACACAACAAATAGTACTGGCCAGTGAGTCTTTCACTTTTTAATTAGGCATATTAAAAGCTGCTGTTTGAAATTTTCATTGATATACTGCCAACTGACCAATCAAATATTCACAAAGCTGTAGTTCCATTTCTTGTTGGAGATGTATTGCAATCTATTTATGACGAGCCAATATACTCAAAACTGATTGATCAATTGTTGAATAGGCTTATATATACAATAACAAAAACACAGCTTCTTCATCCTACACAACTAATCTTTTCAGCTCGTTTGTTAAAACTTCAGTTCTAGCAATCCTGTATCTACTCTTCTGTTTGCTGTTCTTCAAGCCCAAACGGCTGATTTTCTTGGTCTTGTCGATGGTCTTGGGTGGGGATGGAGTGTTCATGGTCATGTGACGTCCGTACAGGCTGAAAACACCATAACAGGATAAACAAGAGATGTGTTCGTCAGAAACACAATGCCCCCGACTGTGCCGCTTTGAAATAAAATTGATATTTATCAAGTGGCAGGTATAGAAATCATCTCCCTTTAAAGCTTATTACTTCCCTTGGATTTTGTCCAATCCAACCGGGAAAGGGGCTGGGGGGGGGTCTGTAGACAGTCAAAAATGACCAAGTCTGAAATCACTGACAACCAAGGCCTGTGGTTTATCAAAGAGATCATAGCCAGAGTTCATCATGAATCTATGGACATAAGTCCACAGGTATGTAATGAACCCTACCATTCACAAATAAGTACAGGAAAGAAATGATAATTATATCATTAAAACAAGAGATATGTTCGTCAGAAACACAATGCCTCTATTGCGCCGCTTTTATTTATTTTTGACCTTTGACCTTTAAGGATGACCTTGACCTTGAACTTCCACCACTCAAAAAGTTCAGCTTCATGAGAACGCCGCTTTGAATTATTTTTTTGACCTTTGACCTTGAAGGATGACCTTGACCTTGAACTTCCACCACTCAAAATGTGCAGCTTCATCAGAACACCGCTTTGATTTTTTGTGACCTTTGACCTTGAAGAATGACCTTGACCTTCCACCACTCAAAATTTGCAGATTCATGAAATACACATGCACGCCAAATATCAAGTTGCTATCTTCAATATTGAAAAAGTTATGGCCAATGTTAAAATTTTCGGACGGACAGACGCCATATATTTGACATTTGACCTTGAAGGATGACCTTGACCTTCACCTTTCACCACTCAAAATGTTCAGCTCCATAGTGAAAATGTTATGGCCAATGTTAAAGTTTTTTTCGGACGGACGGACAGACTGACTGACATACTGACGAACAGTTCAACTGCTATATGCCACCCTTCCGGGGGCATAAAAACCCTTTGCCAAATCAATCATTTGAGTTATAAATAATCAAATTAAAATCTGTACAGTTACTGTGAAAAGAACTTTAATTCTTGGTAAGGAAATATATATTCTGAGATTTATAATTATATAAATTACTTCCCTTGAAAATAATTGTCTCTAACAAATCTCTATTTTTAGTAGCAAATAATTAAAAACCACTCAAAATGTGCAGCTCCATGAGAAACACATGCATGCCAAATATCAAGTTGCTATGTTCAATATTGAATAATTATCTCCCTTTAAAGCTTATAACTTCCCTTGGATATGTTATTTTAACCTTAGACCTTGAAGGATGACTTTGATCTTTTACCACGATGTGTTTGTCAGAAACACAATGCCGCCTACTGCGCTGTTTTGATTTATTTAACTGAAATATATAATTTGGCAGGTCAGATAATTATGTCCATTTAAAGCTTATAACTTCCCTTGGATTTATTTTTTCGACCCCGTGACCTAGTTTTTGACCCGGCATGACCCATATTTATACTTGACCTAGATATTGTCTAGATACAACTTCTGACCAAGTTTCGTAAAGATCGGATGAAAACTATTTGAATTAGAGAGCGGACACGAAAAGTGTGACAGACTGACAGACAGACTGACGGACAGTGCGAAAACTACATACCCCCTTTTCTTCAAAAGGGGGCATAAAAACACTATTAAAGACTTAAAACCACCATATGAGACTGGAAAACACCTGTACAGACTGAAATACACCCTTACATGTTGGAAAACATTCTTAAAGGCTTAAACACACCCTGACAGGCTGAAATACACCTTTACAGACTGAACAAAATCCTAACAGGCCAAAAACATCCGTAAAGGCTGAAATACAACCTAACAAGCTGAAACACCATTACAGGCTTAAAAACACCTTAAAAGACTGAAATACATGTACACTCTTACAGACTGAACAAGATGCTGCTTTCAATCAACAATGATGCCACCCACTGGATGCCTTGTAAGTTTTTATTAACCCTTAACCACTCAGATACATATTTTCACATATTTGTAGTCCCTAAAAAAGTTAAATTTAATGAAACACCTCTCTTACTAGATTCAAGTTGCTATCTTCAATATTGCAAAAGTTATTGCCAATGTTAAAGTTTTCGGACGAACGGATAGACTGACAGACAGTTCAAATGCTATATGCCACCCTACCGGGGGCATAAAAAGAGAACTTTAATGCGCTATACATAAACTCATATAACTATTTGAGCCTCAATATGGGGAAAAATGTGTTTAAATTGTCGTCCAATATTAGCCTTTGTAGTTTTTTGCTATGAAGAGACCTTTTTAAAGCAAAAAATACAATAAAAGCGAAAAACAAGAGGGCCAAGATGGCCCTAGTTCGCTCACCTGAGAGGAGTCGGTTCATTCAATCTTTACCTTATGTCAAACATGACCTAGATATTGACCAGACAAACATCCTGGTCAAGTTTCTTCATTATTGAACCAAAACTCTGGCGTAGGGAGTGTTTTTGTTTTTGTAAGATTTTAAATGATTACCTATATTTTGAGTGGACCCCCCTCCAAACATCAAACTTTGCTTACAAGGATTTTGTATAATATAATGAAAATTTGGACAATCTAAGGGCAATAATTATGGCCTTAATTATGTGATTTTGCTCATCATCAAACTTGACTGAGATCTTTCAGCAACTTTGATAAAGAATGCTTGAGAAATGTGAATGCTAGAGTGTTTACAAACCAAATGTGGACGGAAGGACAGCGGACAAAGACCAATCCTTAAACCTCACCTGAGCAATCAGGTGAGCTAAAAAGTGTGTTTCATCGATCTGAGCCATTTTCCTACTTGTCCAAGAAATCAATAAAACCAATGTATTGACTAAGTTTCACGATGATTAGGCAAAAAATGTGACTTCTATAGTGTTCGATCACAAGATTTCAAAGGTTTGGCAGCCATGTTTATTGACCCATCGGGACCATTTGCAAATACGTCTGAGATATATATAAAACAAATCTTTCCACCAAGTTTCATGATGATTGGGCAAAAAATGTGAATTCTAGAGTGTTCACAAGCTTTTTTTTCTATATAAATATAAGAAAACTGCCCCCTCCCCCAACAGCCATGTTATTCAACAGACCGGAACCATTTTCCAACTCAACTCTCGTATCAAGGAAACAATTGTTCTGGCCAAATTTCATTAAAATTGGGAAAAAAATGTGACTTCTAGAGTGTTCACATGTTTTCACAATATACATATAGAGAAAAAAGCCCCGCCCACTGGCGGCCATGTTTTTTTCACCGATCTGGACCATTTTCGAACTCGTCCGAGACATCAATAAAACCAATGTTTTGACCAACTTTCATGATGATTGGGCAAAAATTGTGACTTCCTGAGTGTTTACAAGGTTTCTCTACACTGGCGGCCATGTTTTTCAACGGACCGGAACCACCTTTGAACACAACCAACATATCATTAAGACAAACATTTTGACAAAGTTACATGAAGATTGGGCATGAAATGTGACTTCTACAGTGTTTACAAGTTTTTTCTTTTTTTTGACCGAGTGACCTAGGTTTTGACCCGGCACGACCCAGTTTCGAACTCGACCGAGATTTCATTGGGACGAAGCTTCTGACCAAGTTTCATGAAGATCGGACAATAAATGTGGCCTCTAGAGTGTTTACGAACAAATGTTAACGGACGGATGGACGGACGACGGGCAAAGACCGGTCACAAAAGCTCACCTGAGCAATCAGGTGAGCTAAAAACATTAAGAAGGAAAGTGTTGTCCCTGATCAGCGTGTGCAATCTGCACAGATTAATCAGGGACGACACTTTCTGCCTAGACTGGAATACCTTTTAGAAGAGACTTCCTTTAAACCAAAAATTCCATAAAAGCGGAAAGTGTCAACCCTGATAAGCCTGCGTGCACTGCACAGGCTTATCTGGAAAAACACTTCACTCACATGCGTTAAGCCCAGTTATCGTGAAACTAGTCACATATAATCTTCAAGGCACTCACGATTTGTAGGTCTCAGATCGGATGTAGTCGAAGACATGGAACACACCGACCTGGTACTGGTCAGCTATGGGCGTCACCCAGGGATTGTTCTCTCCTCGGAACACCTGCCGGGAACCAACCAGGTCTAGGTTGCCTTAAAATGGATTGTTGATATTTGAAACACCTTCATAAAAGCCTAATTCTGGTAGAACTTGGCTTAACCTTTTACCACCTTTTACCTTTTTTATTAGATTCAAGTTTTAAAGTTTCATTTCCAACCCTTAGATACTGATGAGCAGCAAACAGCACAAAACCTGAACAGACTGCAAGTTACTTCAAGGCTGTTCTGGTTTTATGCTGGTTGCAAATGCCATTTTAGCTTTCTTTCTTATGAGGGAAAGGGTTAATGCATGTGCTTAACCCATTTATGCCTAGTGGACTCTCCCATCCTTCTAAATTGGATCAATTTATTTAAAAAATTAGGGATTTCTAGTATATTTATTTCTGTACTTAGAATATTTCTTACAGAAATTCCTTTAAGCAAACAGCGCAGACCCTGATGAGACACCGCATCATGTTTTTAAGCCAGGTTTTCCGAAAGCGTGACACATTTCAAAACCGATGACTTTCCCCAATACAATTCTAGTGACCCCTGATACCTATTTCTGGTCCTATACGATTTTGTTGACCCCTGATACCTATTTCTGGACCCATGCAAATATAGTGACCCCTATACCTATTTCTGGACCCATGCAATTCCAGTGACCCCTGATACCTATTTCTGGACCCATGCCATTGTAGTGACCCCTGGGCTGGTATTCCTTCCAATTTCCGATTGGAAAAAGTATATATTTCCCAAATGGGACCTAAATATTGCCTATTAAAGGTTTCCGAAAAATTTTTTTTTTTAGATTTTAACATAATGTTCATCTCCCACCCAGCTCTTTTAGTTCAACCTCAGTAAATATAATATATTAAAATCCTTTTAAATCTCAATTTTGAAGCATTTGTTAGCACATCAACAACAACATTAACTTCCCAATTTTGTCAAAACACCGCGATTTTCTCAATCAAAAGGGACCAGGCAACATTCACAAAATGGTGAAAATAAAACACCAGGCTGACACCTATTTCTGGTGGTAGCACAGTCAGTCTGTTGCCCTGGATGTGAAGCTCTCTCAGGCGTATCAAGTCGCCCACCTCCCTTGGTAACGAGACCAGATCGTTTTCACGTACAACCAACTGGAAATGAGCAATTCATTGTTTGGAATTCTTGAAGTATTTTAATCATAATTATACATGTAATGTCTTGGCCATCAGTTGAGCTTCTCAAACTTTTCTCAGGTAACCTAAGCCATTTCAATCCTATCAGGGCAGTCAATTAACCCCTTCATTCATATCAGGGCAGTCAATTTACCTACCCAGACATTAATTCATATTAGGGCAGTCAATGAACCTACCCAGACTTTCATTCATATCAGGGCAGTCAGTAAAAACCATGGACCACTCTTTTATGAAGCGAGTGCTTCGGGACTCGAAACTGGGATCCGAGGCTTACGTTGCTAGTGCTCAGACCGGGGATGGAATCCTGAACCCTGTCGCTAACAAGGCAAGTGCTCTGACAGGAGCTCAATCCCGGGATTCATAGCTTACATGGATAGTGCTCAAACCGGCACTCGAACCCGAAAACATAATAATACGAGTATAAGGGTACTAACTGTGATGAAACGGTAAAGATGAAACGGCCTATCTGATTGTTTAAACTATTTTGTGGTCCAATCTTATTAAGTTGTGGTCTCAACCTAGTAACTTGCGGCCAGAAGTTATTAAGTTGAAGGAACAACTTACTATGTTGAGACCTGAACTTAATAAGTTGTAGGAACAAGCTATTAGTTGTGGCCACAAGTTACTAAGTTAAGGCCTCAATATTTTGTATTATTTTGATTTCTTTTTGCGTTCATCAGTGCTATAAAATGTACATCATTGAATTATTCTATAAGCAAAAGTTTACGTTTCGTCAATTTACCTTAAAAATACATGGCTATATTGATACTTTAATATATTAATTAGAGAACACATGCACTTCATAGATAAATAAAATGAAAAAATAAATGAGACTCTGACTATATTCAAGCTTAAAACAAATTATGAAAAAGAAAAAAACAACGCCTTACAAAGGTATAATTGGAATCAAGAATTCCACTTCATAGAGAATTCCCAGCTTAGTATTTAATAAAGTATCAATAAAGGGTTATTTCACTTATTTTAATTTTGCGTTGATTTACTCCCAAAAGCCTTATTAGATTTAATAATTAAATTGAACCTGAGACTAGTACACTTGTTTCCGACTTCTATCTTGTTCTCTGTGTTCAGAAGAGGTTCTTTTCCAAGTCTATTACTGTTCTCTTTCCCTCTAAATTCAGATAACGATCATTTTGCTTGTTTCCGACTTTTATCTTGTTATCTGTGTTCAGAAGAGGTTCCTTTCCCAAGTCTATTCACGTTCTGTTTATCTCTATATTCTGAAGTTGAGCGTTTCGATTTTTATTTGACTTCTATATTTCTCTCTATGTTCTGAAGAGGTCCTTTTCCCAAGTCTATTTGTGTTCTCTTTTCCTCTTTATTCAGATACTAATCTTTTTGCTTGTTTCCGACTTCTATCTTGTTCTCTGTGTTCGGAAGATGTCCTTTTCCCAAGTCTATTTGTATTCTCTTTTTCTCTATAATGTGATGCGGATCGCTTCGATTGTTTCCGATTACTTTCCTTGAGTTTGTATTCAACAGAGGCCATTGCTACTTGTCTATTGATATTTTCCCTGGTTTCTGTATTCAGCAGAGGTCCTTCTAGCTTGTTGCTGGACCTTCTCTTGGCCTCTGTACTTTTCATCTGTCCTCCTTAATTGCATTTGTAACATATGTTCTTGTGTTGCAATTGTCCAAAAGTTAACCATTTTGTGGTTTGTTAAAGAAGTCTTCAGGTCTTCTCTTATAAAGGATGCATTAAGGGGAACATGGTAGGGTTAATATGTTGACAGCAGTAATATGCATATGCTGCTGCAAATGCTCCACAATTTGCCACTGTTTGTTGGGTTAAATAATGTTTATATAAAACTTTGTAACACGTTGTGTCATAAAACAACTGTAGACGTGGCATGATGTCTTGGATACGTCTGTGGATGTATTTAGAGTCCAGTATATGAATAGTCATATGACAAGGATCCTGCCAAGAAGTAATCCAGTTGACCGTTGGTGATGTGAACGTTAACAGCATAACTATTGGTTGGAACTCTTGAAGGAGGTAAAACAGTGTACAGCATGATGACCTCAACTTCAGCAGGCATTATATCACCAACTCTCACATGTGGGTAGGATGCTCGAAGAATGTTAAGTACAGACGAAATGACATAATCTGTTAAACATCGCTGTCAATCATTCTCGTAAACTGTTTTGCGACAAAATTGCAAAGAAGTTGTATGGGGTTAAGAGTTTTGTTGGCTATGATTCTTGACTTACATTTGTGAGTTTTGAGTCGCTGGAATGTTGTGTACGTGATTCCACAGTTCAGGCAATGTGCACACTTGTGATTCAAAAGTCTCTTGGCAGATGAATATATCTTCCACAATTCCCATATTTGTGTTCCCCATTGCCATTGAAAACATATGAGCTCCCTTATTTCGAAGCAGGTATGACATGTGTGAAGGTAGGACTAATCTGAAAATAAACAACCTTTAAAGGATAAGAAGTCTGAAGTAATGCTGGCATTAGTCAACCATTATATAAAATAAAGCTGTAATCCTATACAAGTGGTAGAAATAAATTACTATTTTGGCAATAAAAAGTACAATATCAATAGAATAGGTATCAGCATGTGTTAATTACTAAATACATGAACGCTGAATAAAGTGACATGTAGATTTAAATGAAATTGCGTTTTATCAAAGTAAAATATTATCATAAACTTTGTTTACCTGACGGTGATGAATTAGTAACAGTAAGAGAGTTACATACTCACGATAATAATGCATTTGTCTGATAGAAAATAAACAATAGAACATCAAATAAAGTAACATAAGGTGACGACTTAAAATTTGTGAAGGAATTTTTGTAAAATGTCCTGAGACTTATAGTATTAACAAAATGTGTGTATTAGACACCACATTATGACCTTGATTTTTTACATAGTGAACAAAAAGAGAATATGATGGTTCTAAAGTCATTAAGGTGCATAAACTCTGAAGGCTGTAGATGGAAAAACTCTCATTTTAGAGGCATTGTGTAAATGAATTACCGTGGGTCACAGTGACCTTGACCTTTGAACTAGTAATCCAAAAATGGGTGTGGCGTGTAGAACTGATCAATGTGCATCTACATAGGAAGTATCAAAGTAGTAGGTGGAAGCACTTAGATTTTATAGCCTATTTTGAAGTTTTATATAAGAGGACACAGTGACTTTGACCTTTGACCTAGTGACCCAAAATGGGTGTGGCGTGTAGAACTCATCAAGGTGCATCTACATATGAAGATTCAAATTTGTTGGTGGAAGCACTTTGCTTTTAGAGCCTATGTTAAAGTTTTATATTAGAAGTCACAGTTACCTTGACCTTTGACCTAGTGACACAAAAATGAATGTTGCGTGTAGAACTGATCGAGGTGCATCTATATATGAAGTTTCAAAGTTGTAGGTGGAAGCACTTTGATTTTAAAGCCTATTTTAAAGTTTTATATTAGAGGTCAGAGTGACCTTGACCTTTTACCTAGTGACCCAAAAATGGATGTGGCATGTAGAACTCATCAAGGTGCATCTACATATGAAGTTTCAAAGTTGTAGGTGGAAACACTTTGATTTTAGAGCCAATGCTAAGGTTTTAGCACGACGCGAACGGCGGACGGTAGACGCCGGACGGCGGACGAAGAGCTGGCTATGACAATACCTCGGGTTAAATTCGAAAACAGCCGAGCTAAAAACAACATTTTATTCCGGATCTTCATCAAAATGATATAAACGGTACATTTAACTAAGGTTGAGTACTTGAGTAGATGGCGCATACATAGCAGACGTTTGAAATATGTTAGCTGATGTAGCATGTTGAGAAGACTTAACATATGTCTAGCAGAGGTAACAGATTAAGCAGATTTGTTATATGTAAAGTCTTTAAAGTAAAGTAATAAACATGAACACAGCATTGTATTGCTATCTTAACCACGTCACGTGCACGAATGAAAATAAGACGACATGTGATATTGTCAGGATTATATACAGTCCATGCATATCCACCCTGACCAATGCAGGATACGAGGAAAACTCTTTTTTTGCACGGAATACGTACCTAAAACACGGCAGAAATAGGCCTTACATCAGAATTGTATCGCCACCTTGACTCTGTGTCACGCACACATATATAAATACGACTGCATGTCACCTAGTCAGAGTGATAAACAGTACTGAACTTTCCAAAGTAACATAGGTTTTTATAAAAGTAAAACACTTGTTTGTCAGAAATAGGTACATAACAAGTTCTAGAGGAGTCGAGTACACACCATTCTGCCAAAACTTGTCGCAACATTAACTTGTATACGATCAATAAAGCATTAAGATCAATCGACTATGAAAGTTTGAGCGATTAACATCCGTCAGTTATTTAAAAGACGCCTTTTGCTAAAGTGGTAAAACATAAGACCATAGTTCAGCTTAAAACTGGTCGCAGGCAAAAGTCCTTTCTTTAAGATCGAATGAACGGATAAGTGCAATGCATAATGCCCAACGTCTTGTGGCTTTACAAATGCTGCATATAGAACCCTTTTAAACGCGATTTTATCATGAAGCTATCAAATTGTCTTGAGAATAAACCACACATATATACGCGAAAATGATATTAATTATTAAAGAAGACTAGAAAGCCTCAATTTATAGTGGTGCACATACCTTAAATATTTAAACTGTGTATTAAAAAATATCACTGCAATCGGTTAATGTACTCACAACTCTTGCGCAACTGTTGCCGATCTTAGCAGATTAAAAGTACAAAGTACATATACATATGTATGGCAAGCGCGTCTAGTGTTCAAGTCCATAAAGCTAACTACAAGATACTGATAACGCACACAACACGGCTCAACTCATACAAGATAAATTCCATAAAATGAAACTATGCATCCTTGTTGACGAGTTTCCCCATTTATCATAAGATTTATATAGCATGTGTGAAGGCATAGAAATATACTGATGCACATTCATGAGTAATTTTGTTCGCGATTTATTGTTGAGTACACATTTAATATGCATTTTACTGTGCATTAATGTTTATATCTTTAGCAGAAATTTAAGTATTAACCCAAGTGAATATTGAAAGGTTTATTAAGGTTGATGATATTCGGCCACCCCCATATTTTAGATTTCATAACAAATCTCGGATAAAACATGTGATATATTGTTATGTAGAACATTCTATCACACAGATGTAGTTGTTTGGTTTAAAACGTGTTAAATTTCAATTTTGTTTAGACACGAAGTACAATTATATTAACACTTACGCAACATTTGCTACACATGTTGTTAAATGCAAATAAATGTTTAATTATCCCTATTTAAAAGTATATTGCTGTACATTATTATATAAAAACATTTGTTTAATGCTCTATATACAAATAATTATACAAGTTTTATGTTTTCCTATCAAAATGGCAGCCCATATTTACAGGAAAGATATGAACAAATCCGGATTGCAGGGGTGATGTCATATTCTACTTTATGCGAATATGTGATTTTGATTTATCAGTTCTAAGAAAGACAGGGCGGTATTCTACTGTACACGGATCTTTAAATTTGCCAGAGTTATTTTGCTTCCTAGTATAAATGTATGCACCGAAATATCATTCGAGTTACAAGTAGCGTTTAGTACAGCAAGGGCCATTTCTAAGTATGAAGGTTTTCACCAAAACAACACTCGAGCTACAAGTAGCGTTTAGTACAGCAAGGGCCTGATCGTATTGTTTCCTTTCACATCCTTAACAAACGTGAAGATGAGACACACACAAAAAAGTCATATACTAATATACTCATATTTGAAGATTTTGTTATTATCTGTATACACTCAGAGAATCCATATTAATGGATGAGTCCATTTGAACAAGGATGTTCATTTTTGACTCAGGGTTCATTGTTTGCCACTTATGTCTTACATATAGGGCGTTTAGGGATGTCCGATCGTTTCCAATTTACTGTACTATAATAATTTGTCCTAAAAGCTAAAATAAACTACATACTACTTGCTGCGTCAAAGTTAAACTGATTTTTAGGATGTTGGCGGAAACTTACGCCTATTAAGAGTGGGTACCAAGGCTAAGTGTTTGTTATATTACTTCATATCTTTAAATAATCAATACGAGTTTAAAAGAGGCTCCCTTCGGGAGCCGCTTATTTCTCATAAGTACATACTTAAACCTTCAATAATATTCGCCTATAAAACTTCTAGGTACAGAGGTTTGGTTTTCGGACTCTACCGTCGTCTGATGGTCCTCTACCACTTCTGCTCAAATCATCCCAATCGCCCGCTACCGCCTTTATATTTTTTTTAATTAAGACTTAAACATTGTTTTTTCCTCTGCAACCGAAAGTCCGGGAGAATACGTATGTTTTAAATAATGTCGTTTCGTTTTTTCTTTTCAAAGTTTGCCCCAAATCATAGATCAAAACTGGCCCCATGCGGTTAATTATATTTATACACTTTTAGAGAAACATACCTTTTCAAAGTCCTCTGTGAAACAAATAAGGCACGTAGATTTAGTGATAGGTTTTTAGATATTATAATGAGTTTTTTTTACCAAATGTATTCAATTATTGATTATGTGGTCATAATTGGCCCGCCATGTTGGGAACTTCTTCTTTTACTTATGCTTAGTGAACACTTAAAAACAAACTACTTCAAGGTAAGATATGACAATTTAAATGCAGGTTAGCTTTTCAATGCCACTATTACCTTATTGTTTGTAAGAACGTTTATTCTCGAATTCCTTCAAATCAGGTGATTCGTTAAACATTGCTTGGTATGCCGATTAACAGTTGAACACCAGCTATATTTGCATATAATAACTAAGTAATAACTTAAAATAGCAACCTGATTAAATATTCAGGCTAGCATTGAACAGTAGAACTTTTCATAGATATGTGTTGACAATTTTTGCAATTTGGCTTTCGGATTATGTCCAAATGCTGACACTGTCATACTAAATTTGGATTTTATCATACGTCAACATGTTTGATGCAAGGCCATATACGGTTCACAAATTATTATTATACTGCCGCACAAGAAAAATATAATTGAGGTGCATACTAAAAAATATTTTCCCGCTTTGTGGGAACTTTGAGTTGCTTGTCCGTGACGGGACAAGAAAACCATTCGAGGTATCAACATAAAACTTCATATGTAAATAGGTTTTCTTGAAGATCGTATAACGAACACGAACCATTTAACATTATGCCTTAATTGCATGGGTGTTGCCCTTTGTTCACATGTCACACGAAACTACTGTTTTGCGGCTTTACTCCTTTTGATGAAGAAACAACATTATTAACCCCTTTACTTCTGAATCTATTTCATTTGGAAACTAGCAAAGCCTCACGAGCAAAGTGAACTAGTGGGATTAGAGCGGAATTTCTGACTTTTGCAGGCTGTTTATGGCGGTTTTAAAAGAATTGCACCCATATTACTTCGGTTAATTAGCCTAATTTTCCTTGTTCATCAGGTTTAGCAGTTTTAATTACCCATGCTTACGCCATTAACCCTGAATCGGCGTTTTTGATTCGGAGGAAAGGCTTAAATAGTTGAAATGATAATTTCCCGACATACTCAAATAACAGTTTAACTGTTCTAGAATCTATCCACAAGATCCTCGGATTTGTCGTCAAACGATCTTGCAACCCGTATGTTGATCGTATATACGATACTTTTTTGGAAGGTATATCTCAAAGGTTTTAGTTTCAACTGAAACTTACAAAGTGTTACATTTCGCCAATAAAATTAATAATTAACACTGAATTTGCATACGTTAGATACATCAAAGGACATGACGCTGAAACAATTTAACAGGACTCTTCACGCGTAATGTTTATCGGTAACAGGAAATTAACAACAACACAACACACACAAAAACTTGTATTTTAAGGTATTTCGGAAGACCTTGGGCACAACTTATTAAGTATTAATACTATTTACGTGTTACAATCAACTTGTCGAAGAAGTATCAACATTTTAATTGAATATTTGATAGCCTAGCCGTCCCAATAAATGTGACGTGTACATGTGACTATATCCTATAAAGAACGGTTATATATTCGTAACAGCAGTAAATTGTGTTCGAACCTTACTGCTCAGAAGTTTGTCATCGTGAACATGATTTCATACACTTGAAATTTACTTAAGCTAACGTTCGCAAATTAAAACATATTATATGCTTTATTTTTGTTGTTTTTAAATAATAAATAAATATTTTAAACATGTTATAAAAAATATGAGTATCGCGTGATAAATTGAAGATATATTTTAATATTTATTAAACCATTTGTCCGCCATACGCATTGAACAATGGAGTGGTTTACGTCAGACTAATGAACATGTTTATGGCAAGCGGTTCGACGCATAATCCCAAGAAACTAGGTTTTCATGAGAACCTAGATCCTCATTCTGAGAACTTAAGTTCTCGTTTGATATCCAAGGTTTTCACAAGAACCTAGGTTCTCGACAGCTAAGTTTTAATGAGAACCCAAGATTTCATGTGGGAACCATAGTTCTCATGAGAACCTAGTTTCTTGGGATTATGCGTCGAACCGCTTACCATACACGTTGGATTTTAAAGCAGTCAAACGCAGGTTTGTATTTAATTCAATCCCTATGGCACTTCATATATTAGTATAGTAAACAAAGTAAAACGTGATGCATCTGACAGGAAAACCAGCAGCGCTCAAAACAACATTAACCATCAAAAGACATTATACACGCATTATTTTTTAATTATATACGTATTACACGAGTTAATTGTAACTCCGGGTTTAAATTACGATCATAATGTTAACATAAGACATAATAAATATGTTGAAATGTCAATGCAATGCAAAGATGTAGTGCTACTAAAATATTGTCAGAAACAACGAGGTAAAGCTTGGCTATAAGCCATATCCGAAAAATTGTGAAAGGAATTTTACAGTCAATAAAAATACATGATAAAATATAAAACAAAGACAGTCACATACAAATCCGTAATCATTTTAAGCAATTTTCTGTCATTTAATGATCGTTTTGCATATCCTTCACAAATGATCGGGAACAAAATTCCTTACAAACTGTTCTTTGGGCTAATATCTCTAGCATCAACATAGAATATGATTAATATCTATATATGTGATGTGTTTACAGATTTGGGCAATTACATGTTATATCACAAAATAAAACTAGACCTATAGTGATAAATACCACCATCTGCTTTGACACAGACGTAGAGACTTAACAATCAATGAAGAATTTCGCCTTCTGATTTTAAAATAAATCTTTTAGTTGAAGATCAGGTTCTTGTGCAAGAAAAAGGTCATTTAATATTTTGTGCCACGTTTAAAAAAAATCATACCATGTATATTTACATTATTATTCGAGCAAGCGAAAACACTTGTTTTTTATTTTGGCATTTGGCCACTTAGTTTGATCTTTAAGTTGATGTTAGTCTATTGCTCCTCGCACGCGACACCGCGAGTGCGTGCATGTTAAGGTTCGTGGGTGTAACTGTTTGCCAAATTAATTAAATATCCTGAAATGCATGTTAAAGTTAAAAAGCGAATTAACCAAATTAATTTATACCAACGATGGGCTGTTTTTTTTCTTCTTTTTTTGCCTTACACTTTTACCTTGTAGTTAAGCTAGCAATATTGGTCTTATGCGCGACACATCGTCTGATGGATTAACAGCTGTGTCAAATTATTAAAAACCCATTCAATGCACATAACGTAATGGAGCGGAATAGGCACATTTTTAACAATATGTACGTTGGCATTTGACCCAAAATGTTGACATTGACCTTAAATATAGTTGCATGCGACACAACATGCCATATATGTCAACTTGTGCGCAGAGACATTTAAAAATTCTTAAGCGGAGGTTACAATCTAGATAAAATTTAAGTCTTTTAATTGAGTTATTACTCATTTATCATATCATATATACATAATGAAAATGTGCTAAAGGTAAGTACATAATCCGTAATGTTCCTAATGAAAAACCAATCGGAAATGCTTGAAAATCTGCACGGGTACAAAAACATCACATTTAAAATGAATTGTATTATTTATTACCGGTGTACATTCTGTGAGTCACACTTGAAGATGACTTAATACAATTATTACAACTTTGTGCAATTTTTAACTCTTATTCGTTTAATTTGTAAGGGAATTTCCCCTCAAATCCAGATGATTAATTAACAGTGTGTTTAATTCGGTTTCAAATAGAACATATCCCATTACATACGTATTATGGCCAAGTTGTGTACAACACTTAGTTATGAATTCCGTCATCCGCGGATAGTTAATTGCGAGGAAATGGTGGTTTAAGTTGCACGGATACGATTAATTATAACACTATTAAGCATAAGATTTATTTCGGTAATTATATTCGCCCAGCTCAAGAGGGCAAGTGAACTTTTACACTTCGCCCAGCTCAAGAGGGCAAGTGAACTTTTACACGAATGTACTTGAGCATGTTGCCATTAGTTGTAAGTCATGTAGATACAAATTTTCCAATAGTTTCATCTTTCCCTTAATATTATGCCAACCTCAAATAAAACAAGTACACATCTATGACAAAACATGTGATGTTTATCTTTTTTTTATATTGAAAATTATACCAGACAGGGTGTAGTGTTTGGGTTCAAAACGTTTCAAATTTACATGATGTTTAGAACAAATGAAAATTGTGTAAACATTACGCAAAATTGTCTACACATGTTGTTTAAATGCCAATAATTTTAGAATATTCACTATTAAATCGTGTGTTCGTATTTATTGTTTTATCATAATAAATATTTAATGATTTACATTACATATACCTCCCTAGTCTACGTAATACGAATGTGTAATTTGATATATTACTTCTAACACTTTGCAAGAAAGATTGTACTTTATAATATGATGGTTTGCACTCGAAATACAAGTATTAACTAGTACAGCAAAGTCCTATGTGGTCGTTAGTTTCCTTAGAAATCCTTAATATATGTCAAGAAATGATACAAAAATACCAGATACCGATACTTATACTTCGATGTTTTTTCTTTTCTACGTAAACCCAAGCGTCATCCACCTTACTGTACTTCATTTATTTGTCGTAAGAGCTAGAGCAAATCACATATCACTTGCTGTGTTAAAGTTATACTTACGTTTACGATTTAACGCTTATTGAGAGTTGAAAATTAGACCGCACTAACATTAATTGTCCATATATTGTGATCAAAATCGGCTTTGATTTGGTGGTTGCTTATATGTATGTAATGAAACCTTCAATAATCTTCTTTATTGAAATGGAAAGGTCTCGGGGTTATTGACATGTGCCATCATATGGTGGTAACTTAAAGGAAAAATGAGTCAGCACGTCCTTTATCTACTTGGTCCATTGTCTGTGGCAGTAAACTAATGTCAATCTGCCAGTCGATATTTAAATAGTAACATGCGATTCAAAATGGCCTTTACAAATATTTCGAACAACATTTTTTTTCATTAAATTCATTCAGCCCTCGCCGCCACGAACTAGATTGGTGACGTGATGACTCAATTTGTGGGCTCGGCTATTTTTTGACGATTACCGTCCGACAAACATGTATACCTCTTGGCCACGCGCAATTGACTAATTAGAAGAATAACTATTACATCGTCTGCGAAACCACAAGATCATAGGTAAAATGTTAGTTTACGTTATGAATGTTTCATAATTTTAGTCGAGTTTAATTACAACTGTTGTCTTTATGTGTAAACAATACTTGTTTTTTCATATATTTGAATAATCTCTTTATGATTTCTTCTAAAAACTCTCAAAATTTAAGAAGTTTGGTTATTTGCGACTTAGATTCGTATTTGATGAATGCCCAGTAATATTAATATTATGGAGAATCGTTAAAATCGTTTAAAGCTAGTTGTGAGTAATAGTAAGAAACCGGTTTAGTCATCAATATTGTGTTTTTGGTTTGGTCATGCTTTTTGTGTATTTATTTATAATATATATCAGTTGCTTTCTTTAATATTTATTAGCGAAACAAAGCGGTTAAATATATTTTCACTTTATAACATGTATGGCTGATACCTCAAAGCGAACAAAAAAAAGCTTATGATAAAAGTCAACGTTCTCTTTTGACAATTCGATTTTCGACTTTGTTTATTTATACATGTTAAACTTTGATATCTTTCAGTTTTTTTTACACATTTACATTTATAAAAATCCGCAACTATTTAAAAACTGTACACTTAAAAATACTCTTTGTGTATATCGTTTTTTTTCTGAGAATAAATGTCAGACCCAAAACTGCTTTATAAATTTTCGTAAGTGGCATTGTCCGCTATTGCTTTAGTGTGCCCGGCACTGATAAATATGAAATGAGAGAATATGAGCACACAAACCACTGTATTCAATACTGAGGACGCTCAATATTGCACATCAGAAAGAGCATCTTTATCATGCATTATTTACTTTACTGGAGGAAATCAGATCTTTATTGAATATTTATTCTTATGGCAATTCTTGTTTTAATAAAATACACAAAGTACTACGTGATATATCTGGAAAAAACTAGCAGCGCTCAAAATGACATAAAACATCTTAAAACAATATTCACTACCATTTATTACACGAGTTACTTTTAACTGCGGTTTAAATGGCGATCACATATGGACAATAAGAACAAACAATTATGTTGACATGTTATAGGAATTCTGCGATGCAGTCGTACTAAAATACTGTGATAAAAACGACGTAAAGTTCGGCTACTAGCATATAATATATCAGTGAAGTAATTAACTGAACTTCAAAGTGAATACAAATATATGATTACATAAAATACAAACACAGTTAATTATAAATGCGTAATCATATACGGTAATAACACAAAATACTAAATATACTAAACATGTATCGGTCATAGCCTTCATCAGAAGTATCAATGTAAACAAAAACATAGGATGTATATAATATGTATACTCGTATCATACTATTTATCCCAATGTGTGAATCGGTCTCCGTAAGAGACGATATAGGCGTGTGTGTCTTTATAGTTGCTCACGAGCGGAACTCGTATAGGCACACAGTATGCCCGGTGATGTAGTAGACTACGTTTTAAGATAGTTGTAACGATGGCAAAGTATTTCTTTGTAATCATGCTTTTATGTATGTTTGATGACTAATGCTATGGTTATATTATGGTTATATTATGAGAACGTATGGACTTGAATGATACGTATTTTATTATTGGATGCTTAAAGGCTACGTTGAATGTATATAAAATGCGTGCGAAGAGCCAATGTAATACACGGTACCAGTCATTCAATCATACCAACGGCTTACCAAAAAACATGTTGTTGTTTTTTGTTCTTTTTTTCCCTGTTGAGAGAGAAGTTGTGAAAGGAAATGAGAGTTTATAGCAATGAAATGAATATGTCACTTGGACTTTGATTTTATGATACATTGTCACAGAGATGTTCTTGTAACCGATGTATCTACCGCTATAGAAACACGCATTGTCGCCGTCGTACTATCGCATTGTCGCCATCGTATTATCGCATTGTCGCCATCGTACTATCGCACTATCGCATTGTCGTCCTCTTGATTTTAATGTGTAACCACGATCTGACTAACGGTATTCCGTTGGGTGGCACTCCTTCAAACGCATTCCAACGACACGTAAGCGGGATCCCAGATATTACGTACTTCGTGTGGACTATAAAATGTCCCGTCGGAACAAATATTAAGTAATCTCACCAAAGCAGTGCCTGAAGTACAAAAAGTAAGTACTTTTTTAGTTTCTATGACATTGTATGGTATTATCGCAGGATCTTTCAGAACTTTGTCGCTGTGATAATGTTGAATATGAAAATATTACCGACAATTTATTGTTTGACAGATAACAAGGCTGTATATTGTTTTTCTTCAACGCTATACGTTTTGGCTCAGAAATGATCATATAGCTTCTCTGTCATCGCCGCCATGTTCGACTCTATGACCAATTTATTTTTATTATGAATTAGACGACCACGGAACCCGATTTAATAACTTAAACATAATTTTCTATAAAGAGAATTATACAATTATTTAACAGCAAATGAACGTAAGTTGTAAATGTTTATGAACATTCGGACCTTACATTCTAATTCAAAACAGAATTTTTGCGTTTTGTTGAATCCGTATTATATTAACAAAGCGGAGCATACGTATCTATCTGTGTTCACTTGTAAGCTTTGACTGAGGTGTACCCATGAAATATAAACTACATTATTATACCTCACGCGACTAGCCCATGTTAAATTTCCAAACACTTATTCGGCGACGAATTGTATGATTACACCGCACTTCGTCATATATTCGTACAACTCGTACACAATTCGGCGATGAAATATATTGGTTTGTCAAAAGTGTCAAAAGTGTAGTTTTTTATATATTTATTCCGCGTAAAGTGCAAATCAAACAATCGTTATAGATATATCAATGTACAAATGTATATAACATAAATCAATGAGTTATGTATTGGCATTACAAAGCGGCCTCTAATTTGTAATTATGTGAAAATTCATTTTACGCAAGTGGGCATAACAGTAAAAAGGTGTATTTACATAGGGAAAAGTTTAGTTCCGATCAAGGTCTATTTACACGTAAGTAATCTCATTGCACTGCTGCCCGTTGTCGTAATGTTATCCTCGGGTTAAGCTTAAGTAAGACCAACGGGAATTAATTTAAACAATTTAAGGAGAAAATAAGTTATGAGACAATAAAACGATGTGCACAAAATAATGCACATTTACAAACACGTCCGGGGGGATTTACCTGTGAATTCAGTGTTTATCAAACCTCCGCGCAGGTATTTGAGTGATTCCGAGAAATCTGTCATATTTCTTTCGCCATTAAATACTGCGTGATGATGGTCGATTCATATATTGTTAGATTTTTTTGTGGTTATAATGCATTTATTGTCGTATTTCTTTCTGAAGTCTGACTGGAAACCAAATATCAAAACGTCAGTTAAGTAGAAACTTACATGCATTTGCGTAAACAAAGTAAACGTTACAAACTAGAAATCCTTCCAGATCTGGAAATATTTGTGTCATGTATTTTAGCGATCAAATTTTATTCAATTGTAAGTAACATAAACACTTTGCCAGATATTCTTGCTGGATCGTGTTTGTAAAAAAACACTAGCATGCATAGTAGAGCTCGAGTTCAGCACTCGCCTCATTTACTGACTTTTTATAACACCGTACGGGTCGGAAAGCAAAGTATAATACTAATATCTGAGTTTCTATAAATGAATCAGTGAGCACTTATAAAAGGAAGTTGTTTTGGGTTTTCTTGGTTTTGTTTATAGAATAGTTTAATTCTCGTTCCACTGTTAGTCTTTGTTTTAAGGCTACTGTATTGACCTTCACAAGATTGTAGCAAAAATGATATATATTATTAAAATATAAAACAAGGGCTGTTTGTAAAACACGCATGCCCCCTAAATGAGTTGTCAGTTGTAGTGGCAGCCATTGTGTGAATGAAGTTTCATGATCTAGGCCTAAGCATTCTTGAGTTATCATCTGAAAACCATTTATCTGTTTCGAGTCTCAGTGACCTTGACCTTTGACCTAGTGACCTGAAAATCAATAGGGGTTATCTGCCAGTCATGATCAATGTACCTATTAAATTTTCATGATCCTAACCTAAGCGTTCTTGAGTTATCATCCGGAAAGCATTCAACTGTTACAGGTCACTGTGACGTTAACCTTTGACATAGTGACCTGAAACTCAATAGGGGTCATCTGCCAGTCATGATCAATGTACCTTTGAAGTTTCATAATCCTAGGCCTTAGCATTCTTGAGTTATAATCCGGAAACCATTTTTCTGTTTCGATTTACTGTGACTTTGACACTTGACCTAGTGACCCAAAAAATCAATAGGGGTCATCTGCCAGTCATGATCAATGTACCTATGAAGTTTCATTATCCTAGGCCTAAGCGTGCTTGAGTTATCATCCGCAAACCATTTTCCTGTTTCGAGTCACTGTGACGTTGAACTAGTGACCCGAAAATAAATAGGGGTCATCTGTAAGTCATGCTCAATGTACCTATGAAGTTTCATGATCCTTGGCCTAAGCGTTCTTGAGTTATTATCCGGAAACCATTTCACTGTTTCGAGTCACTGTGAACATTACCTTTGACCGAGTGACCCGAAACTCAAAAGGGGTCATCTGCCAGTCATTATTAATGTACCTATAAAGTTTCATTATCATAGACCTTAGCGTTCTTGAGTTATCATTCGGAAACTATTTTACTGTTTCGAGTCACTGTGACCTTGACCTTTGACATAGTGACATGAAAATCAATAGGGGTCATCTGCCAGTCATTATCAATGTACCTATGAAGTTTCATAATCATTGGCCTAAACGTTCTTGAGTTATCATCCGGACAACATTTTACTGTTTCGAGTCAATATGACCATGACCTTTGACCTAGTGACCCGAAAATCAATAGGGATCATCTGCCCGTCATGATCAATGTACCTATACAGTTTCATGACCCTAGGCTTAAGCGTTCTTGAGTTATCATCCGGAAACCATTTTACTGTTTTGAGTCACTGTGACCTTGACCTTTGACCTTGTGACCTAAAATTTAATAGGGGTCACCTGCCAGTCATGATCAATATTACTATGAAGTATCATGATCCTAGGCCTTAGCGCTCTTGAGTTATCATTCGGAAACCATTTTACTGTTTCGAGTCACTGTGACCTTGACCTTTTACCTAGTGACCTGAAATTCAATTGGGGTCATCTGCCAGTCATGATCAATGTTCCTATGAAGTTTCATGATCCTTGGCCTAAGCGTTCTTGAGTTATCATCCGGAAATCATTTTGCTATTTCGAGTCACTGTGACCTTGAAATTTGACCTAGTGACCTGAAAATCAATAGGGGTCATCTGCCATTCATGATCAATGTTCCGATGAAGTTAATGATCCTAGGCCTAAGCGTTCTTGAGTTATCATCTGGAAACCATTTGGTGGACGGACCGACAGACAGACGGACCGACCGACATGTGCAAAACAATATACCCCCCCCCCCTCATTTGAAGGGGGCATAATAATATACTTTTCGCATAAACTAGATTTTCAATAAGAATATACTTCATGTAAACTAAAATTACCATGAAAGCGGATATTTCGAGTCCCGGATAAGCATGTGGGGACTGCACAGGCTAATATGGGACTATACTTTATTGACACAAATAAATAGAGGATATTTGTTCATGTCAGTGCAAGATGCGCCACTCGTGAAAATATATTTTCTATGATCACTTGTGAAATAACAAACAATCTTACACTGACATGATTAAATTTTATGTTTCTTTTATGCCCCTTTATCAAGAAAATAATTAACGCAAGTTTCCCTTTCGCTGAAAAGTTACCCTTTCTCCCGTGGCGTGCCTCAATACATTTCAATACGCAACTACGCCAGTATACCAACGGAATTCTCCGGTTAAACTCTTTTACATTTAAAAAAAACGGTGAAAAAACATAGAATAAAAAGAAAATTTGTTGGATTCGATGAAATGTTGTTTTTAATTCACTCGTGATCATAAAAGTATATATAAATCTTGAATAAAATCTTGATATGATCATCTAAAAATAAAAAAGTAGTTGCGAAAATGTGTTATTTTCACCGGTGAAAATAACAATTTGTTTATTTTCACTGTTGTTATTTCACCGCAGAAATGTAATATTTTATCATATAAAAGAAAGCCCGGTTTTCTCAGAGAGAGTTCCAGATTAGAACTGAATTTTATTTTTGAAAAGAAGTTATTTTGAAACTAATCAAAACAGGAATACTTGTTATGCATATTTTTCGATCATTTTATTTTTTTAAAACGAAAGATAACGATATGACTCTAAATGAGAAAAAAAAAACGCACGAAAACATAACGATGATGGTGATGATGATGTTGCTACTGATTGTGCTTCTGCTACCATGGTTACTAATTCAACTGTTACGCTAATGCTTAAAATTATAATTTAATAATTATGATTTATTTTATGTTAAATTATTTTTATAGATGTCAAAAAAAATTTGTTATGCAAAAGCTTCGGATATAAAGCCCGACCGAGCTCCTTTGAAGAGAACAGCTGCACAATCTGCTCGGGACCAAACAAATACGGGAACCCCAGCACACGGTGAGCTTTTATACAGAATTGCTTTACAGGGACCGTCAACCGCGATTGCCGAAAATAGAAAAGTTCTAAAATACCGTATTTGTTTACAATCATTAGTTTATATTGATTAAAATATCACGACTGGTATATTACATTACTTGAAAAAAGTTGTTAAGTTTCCATATTTTCAGTATATTCGGTAATTTTACTGGGCACACGCACCAGGTAACTACCAGTTAACTATAAAAAACGCAAGTAGATTGATCATTATCGTCACAAGGTAAACCCAGGAATGCAAATTGTTCACGCGTAGTGAATTGTACATATTTTATATATAAAATGATCAATCTCCTTTCGTTATTTATAGTGTGTATATCGTTATGTCACCTATTTTCGCGAATATACTTAAATATGAACTTTATTCATAGCAGGTATTCATAAAGCTTATATGTGTCTTGCATCAGTTAATCTCGTACCTTCTTTTTGTACTGCTTTGTATTTGAGCTTGGTTTCTTAACGTGCATTTTGTATGGAGCAAAATTAAGAATAAACGATGTCTTAATTTAACAAGCGAAGGTCGGAGAAATAACAATTCTTAATACTTATATTGTACAAGTGTAGTAGATCATTTTTTTACACGCCACTTACCTTAAGTTGTTATGGTCTTGCATTGTAATATCAAGCGCTGGAGGCACTGAAGTTGTTCGCTTTTTTATAATCTTGGACGCAATTTATCTTTCAAAAATTATGTTATAGCTTTTAAAATCGCAAGTTTGCAATGAACACAGCCCATTCAACTTTATAAAGAGTATGTCTTAACGCACAGGTCGAGATGTTTGTGTACTGTTTATTCTCATATTTATGTTATAACATGTCTCTTTTTTGACGTTCTGAATTCATTAAAAATATAATGAAAGGGTATAATGAGAACCAGTCAATACAAAAGAATGCAATCACCATCATATGAAATGAATATTGTTGGAATATCGAATACCTATCACACTAAGATTATAATTTCATGATGGCAAATCCCTTTACAAAACTTTTTTGACACCATATACAATTCAAAATATACAATAACATAATTGATGAAAATGAATAAAAAATAAATCTACGAGCAGTAGGTTTTACTCCCGTATTAGGAAGTTATAAAGACAACGCTGTTTATCCGTACTTTGTTATTGATGCATTACGTGTTACCCTAGTAGTTCATACGGTGCCAATCAGTCTCTCACCTGAACACCGGTATAGAACACTCATGCGCAATTTCGGCGTAGCTGTTTTACCCAGCCTTTCCACCCGCACGAATGAATACATTTGAATATTTTATAGGGTGATTAAAATGAAATCCCTGACATTTGGCTGCATCAATGTGTCTGTGCGCAGAGTAAAGGATGTAACACTGTTCAATGTACGCAATTCCGGGGACCGTTTCAATAAACATCGTAGTACGCATTTACGATACGTTACATTTTTCGAACATACGTAATTGCTTAAGTCCATATCGTATAATTATAAATTTTCAGTACTTTATTAATTACATTGGCATCTCAAGTGCCGTATATGTTTGACGAGCATGGCGAGCTAGTTCGTGTACTTATTAAGATTACAAAATTCTCTCGTAAGTTAAAATTGTCGTACGATCGTTTATGAAACGGCCCCCCCCTCCCGGACAACTCTGCGTGTTCAAGCGACATATAGACACAAATTATGGCCCATTATCGTAGAATTTCATGGTCTGTGCTCGGTCACTAAATCTTTAGGGGAAGACATAAGTGATAATCGATAAACACAGTTTTGCTTTCAAGACGAGAAAAACACTACCGAAATAGTATAGTGTCACGTTAAGAGAAAATCATTTAATTATCTAACCACAACTGTTTGCCGTACTCGGTCAGCACGTCTGGAAATCGTTCCTGAACCCCTGAATAGGCTACCCTTATCTGCCAGTTTCAACTTTATATCGAAATGCATTGTGCTAAAATATGCAATTTACAACTCGCAATGAGATTTAAAAGCACCCGCGTCATTCGAAAGTGGGTCTTATGCCAAATGCGCCCATCATGGCTATAGCCATCCCAGCCTTGAGCGTCCACTAAAAGTAAATAAGTGTGTGTTTTCTCGCGAAATAATTTATTTCATCGACCTCGAAGTCTTTATTTAACCGAAGATCATCCGCTTATTAATATCCCTTAATGTCGATATACTGTGTTACACATGGGATACACATAAAATAAAACATTTATATTGTTAACGTACTATAATTCATAATCAATGATAAATACATTACCGTTTCTATTGTATGTTGTATTACAAATATTATCATTTCTACATTTAAATATTGTTCGATTTTAGATAAAAACATGGATGCTTCCGGTCATTCTCACACCGTGTGTTTCGACGCTGTCAATATAGAGCGCCGGTTCAGCCCACCCGACGCCGCGACTTCTTGGCACGAACAAATATATAAAAAAATATTGCGTAGCGAAAGAGGAGCATACACAACCATAAAAGCAGTATTTGGTGCCTTGGTGGGCGTCCTAATTGGCGCAGCATTCTTCCCTCTATGTGTTTACAGCTTTGGCTACACATATGAATTATCGGGTTATATTGCTTCCATAGCAACCGTGCTCCTTATTCTCTCACTTGCTTTTTCAAGTTATTGCAGATGCATCGTAAGCCTTTGTTTTCCGAACTTCTTTACCGGAAAAGGCCGAGCGGTTCTACTTACGGTCCTGTTGTCGTTGATTGTGAGTTATCCCCTAGAAAATATCACAAACAACGCCAAAGAAACCGGAAAGAGCATGTCGTGTGTGGTTGAGTTGGCTGCAAATCAGAGTCGATACCTGCAGGGTCAATTGCGTCAGCCAGTAGAGGAATTAAAAGGTATAGTGGATGTTAGAGCTGCAACACTTATACCAGAAATCGTTTGATATACATTGCCGTTTGCAATAATAAGACTGAAGTACAGAGGTTAGTCACTGTGTTAAAAAAGTGATGACAATGATATCTTAGTATCGCTAGCTCGTTTCAATTTTACAATTTGTATATTCTATTTAAGTCGATAAGAATAGATAATATAAAAACACTTTTGATCCGAGTAAGGATTCTTGTTTGATTGAGTATTGTCGTAAAGTAACACATATTACATAATATAATATAATAAAATGCCAATACGCTTTTTGAGGACGGTATTACTAATATTAACAATTAACAAAGATTGGTCAGTATAAGCTCGACTATTCAACGAATAGCCTCACGACTCACTCAAATGTCGGTGTCGGTAGTCGCCTCACGACTCACTCAAATGTCGGTGTCGGTAGTCGCGTAAAGCTCTGGCTATGGTAAACGTGCAAAATCTCTATTGTACTCATTCTATTACATGTATTCAATTATGTACTCATTCTAGTACATGTATTCAATTATGCACTCATTCTAGTAAATGTATTCAATTGGAACTTAATACATGTATTATGGGTCATTGTGTAAAGTCAATAACAAAGTTCACTAACTCCGAACTGCTATTTAACAGAATAATGCTCCTTTTTGTCTTAGAATATTCTGGTCAATGTTTGCGTGGAATAACTTTATATATATTTTTATTTACTAAAGGTTTTAAAATAGCACGTTACATATTTGTTCATGAGTATTAATTAACATTTACTTACCAAGACCAAACTTTTGTCAGCCTTTTAGCATAATAATGTCTTTTTTGTTCACACTAAAGTTTGGTTAAGGTTTGCTTTCAATATGAAATGTATGTTATGGCTTTCTGGCAAGAGCTTATATCTCTGAAACTACAACGGATTCTTAATTAAACCATTTTTTGAAGATCATCATGCGAGTTCGAACTTTAAATATTGAACATAAAATATGACATGTGTTCATTATATTAGGTGACTAACATGAAACGTACATGAAATTATCAAAGCGGAAGAAACTTCGAGCGCGCTGTCTTGGGGCAGTTCTTATTTTGTTTGATCTTTTATTCATATAGCTATTTTCATTATTGTAAACTACGTTTATGACCATGATCTTTCATCTTTTATGAACTATCAACACGTACTGTACAAACCTTGTGGAGTTCAGTATAAATCTGAAGTTTTGTGCGTCGCACAACACTTATTTCCGTGCCCACTGTCTTAAAGCGGGGAATCCTTGTAATATGAACACATGTACAGTCTTATAATGAATTCTAGCTCACATCGAAACCCAATTCGCCTTTGTGAAACGTCTTAGCAAGACTGTTAAAGACGCCTATGGTGACGCCACAAATGCGTTGAACGTCGCGAATGATGCTTTGGATTCAACGATACAGGCGATCAACAGAGCCAGACAGGTAATATGATCCAAACCCACTAGGAACAATTGAACTCCTGAAACATTATGAGCAGAGAAACTCTTGTTATTATCCGGTATTTTATTACTGTTAAATCATAATTACACTTAGGACATTAATTTTCGTTTATTTCGTGCGTTGACAGATCCACTAATAGAACGCAAACGCATCGAAAACGACCGACGCAAATTCCTCACTTTTTCCATAATCAGAAATCAACGAATTTACGAAAAAATCAATTTTTAAATACAGTGTAATCTCAATTTTATTCCGACGATAATTGATAATTGTAACGTATTTAAGACAAGTTACCAATCGCTTATACAGTACATGATAATACAATACTATACACAATTTCAATTTCGTATTGTGCACCTTAATTTCTTTTTACCTCACAAGTAACACAGCATTTCTTCCCTTTGAATAAGTATGTAAGTTTATATTGTTTTTCCTCTTCCACTTGCTTGCCTTGGTACTTTTATTTGAAAATGCCGTGTTTTTCTTCGATATGAATGGGCGTTGATGCACATTTGTACGACATTTGGAAAAATAATTCGGGTTATCCACCGCATATTTTAGAATGTTGTACGATATAAGATGATAGCACTGGGATGACTATTATTTTCGTAATTGAAGAAACACAACAACAATATATTATCAACGGGTAAAAGAAGTAAAGCATGAACCTGTATTTATGTAATGAACTTTGTATTGTTTTCCAGGAGTGTGAAGGGAGGTTATCCAGCGCATCAAGCTCATGCTCTAATTTTTGCCACAATCTTCCGCTGTCCTGGATAGGGTAAGTTACATTACTATTACATAAAAGTAAATACGTGATAATTTGTCAAAACAGATATACTGATATCCTAGTAGGGAAAATAACACTATTAATTATTATATTACGAAAAAGAGATTTATGTATTTGTTTCGAATATAACTATGAAACGCGTTTAGTATTTTTGTAGCATAACTTATACTCATTTTACTGTCTCAAATAGTCATAATCGGTGTTTTTCGTACACGTGTGTTACGAGTCTGCTGTAAATAATTTAGGCTAGTAATTTAGCTTAGCACTTTTAAATCGATTCCGGTGTGAATATAAAATATTTTAATGATTGTATTCTAAAATATGCACACACATAGTAAAATACTAGATTATGATCAGATATTGGCGAGATAATGCTATATGATCAATATGCAATTTCTAATTTTTCTGTTTACAGACTTTCATGCGATTCAGCTTGTAGTTCCCTTTCAACGATCGGGGACCAGTGCAAACATCTCAGCGTAATCAACGACCCTTTAACCGCAGTTTCCAAGCAAGCTAGGTGAGTTCGGACGGCAGTAAGTGTGTCGTATAATTCAACCACGATTAATTGAATCGTGAAAACGGCATATTGACTCAAGCTCGAAGAAACGAATTATTATCTTGTTACCATATATGAATATCCAAGTAGCATTTGGCCAATGTATATATTAAAAGTGGCTAAACGATAACGCTTTTTGCCATTAATGTAAAACTAAATCAAAACTGTTACAGATAGTTTTCATGACCTACTTTATGAAATTAACCAGCTTGATATATATGTATACTTGAGTAAATATAAAAAAAAGAAATAAATATATTTATGTTATGAATATGTTACAACAAACAAACAAGCAATCAGCACTCTCATTTCGATTATATGCTTTCAGAGACGCTCTCAATAAAGCAATGAGCTTTTTTGACGTCAGTTTTGAAAAACTAGAAGACTTTAGCGCGAGTTCAAATGCTTCAAAGAACTTTAAAGATATTAAAAAAGAAATCAACGAAGCCATTGAATCAAAAGCAAAGACGCTGTTGTCGGTATTCGGCATCGGGAAGAAAGTATTATCTCTGTCGCTTTTGGTTCTATTCGTACAATCATTCTTGTACCTCAGAAACTATTTGGCCAAGGACAGTTTCGACAACATCTATATTACCGCTCAGTTCCGGAAATTAGACAACGAAAACAAAGCACAAGGTAGAGAATCGGTCCTGCCACTGAAGAAAAAAGAAAAACACAAGTACGTTAATACGCAGTCCAAGAAACTGAATCCCAGTGAACTAGCGTACTGTAAACTTGGACTTGTACAAGTTCTGCTACATTTTATAATGTGTCTCCTGATTGTCATATTTGACCTTGGCCTTTATTACATCCTTGACCTCGTCAGAATACATGGGCAGGTCGATATGGAAGTCAAAGGTCATGGAGAGTTCAGGATTCAGGTCAATGGTGAAGGGATATTTGCAAACTTTTATCGTCTTTTCATTGACAATCTTAACCTAGATAAGAGATACCAATCATCCGTGAATGTCAGCGACTGTCTTCCTGACCCGAGCCCACCGAACTACAACATGTACCTAGTCTTCCTGATCATGTACGCCGTCGCCACTGCCATCGTCTTCCTACAAGGATACGGTATGCGCCTTCGACGGATAATTTCCGCATACTTTTATCCGGAGCAAGAACTGGCGCGACTGGACTACTTACATAAGAAAATTAGTCACCAGAGGGTCAGTCGACTAAAATTACTCCGAAATCTGATCGTTTCTGCCCACAAAGAGTCCCGGGAAAAAGATAGTTTGCGACTGTCACCGTGGCTTTGCTTTAAGATTTTCATTTTGAACAAGATTATGTCGAAGGAAGAGAAACTGCAGTGCCTCAGTTGCAAGCAGTCGGAGAGCAGTGTTAGTCACGTGAACATTAGACGATGTTCGTCAGAGATCGAAGGAGCAACATGCGAGGGCGTTTACTGCGATGAATGCTGGGGCTATTTAGCGGGCTCATGCGCACTGTGCGATAAGAATAACGTCATATGAAAGTTTTGGATAACTATCTACTGAACCCACACCGAAACATAACTTTGAGAGTTTAAATTTGACTCTTATTTTGACAATTGAAAAATGCATAGAAATATGTTAGACTCCAAAGGTTTCTAGAATTCAACGTCGATACTTGACCATTCGAGTATATGAAAAGCTGTGGGCTGGTACAGAAGTTTTTGTGGACAAACCCACTTTATATCCATTTAAGTGAAAACAAATAAAAGTATTATCAAATTCCAATGGTTTCTGGTAACATAAGGATATTTGTTTTTAGTTTAGCAATAGTAACGTGTTAAAATCATTTAATGTGAAACAAAACATGAAAGGAGAATAGCCAGAGACGAAATATGTTTGGGTTTGAATTTTCGAATGTGGGCCATATATTTAGAAGTTCATTAATTACCGTAATTTATGTTTATATTAAGCAAATATAGATAACACTGTTTGCAAAAAACGTTCAAATATAACATTGCATTCGTGGGGGAGCATTTACGCATTTTATTTGGATAAAGTGATAATTGTGTTCTGAATAAAGAACACAAACATAAACCAAAAGACATGGAGACTGGATGCTTATGATTTCATCCTTTTTTTAATTGCTTTTAATTCATTTCTGACTTCGTCTTCAGGTACATACTATATATTTTCTATTGATATGTTTAAAAATTTCATTGAATTTACACACAAATATTCATATTGTATTATTGATTTGTTTATTATAATTGTAAACTTATACCAGACATTTCTTCATTTATAATTGTATGTATTAAAGGGTCTTCAAGTCTTAAGTCAGTTTTACTCTTAATAAAATGTCTTTCTGTCTGTCTTTTGCGATTTATTTTATAACCATTTGATGTTCTATAACTCTAAATCTTACAAAAAAGCGCAGTTGTCTAGGATGGTTTTGAAAACTTTATGCATACCTAATACATAATTATTATTCATATGACAAATTTTGTTTAAAGTTGTCAGCAAGACTACATTTAAACTCGCTGATAAAACCATTAACTTGCACAACGTTTGGATTTTCAAACAAATAACCATACCCAAAATTAGTTAGCATTCGCTTGATATTTGCGACCTAATTTGTATAACCTTTATTACAATCGTTTAAAGCGTGTTTGTAAATTTGATTTATGACAGACAGACAGACAGACAGACAGACAGACAGACAGACAGACAGACAGACAGACAGACAGACAGACAGACAGACAGACAGACAGACAGACAGACAGACAGACAGACAGACAGACAGACAGACAGACAGACAGACAGACAGACAGACAGACAGACAGACAGACAGACAGACAGACAGACAGACAGACGGACAGTTTATCCAGACTTTTAAACAAGTACATCGTCTTCATACTAAAGTATACACATTAATTTCTGTCACGTAACTATGTATAACAACATAACATTAAATAACATAAAAGACACATTTACGAGTACGAATATTAATAAACTATCAAGGCGGTGATGAAATTTATTGAACAGTATTATTTAGAATCATATTTCTAATCACAAGAGCTTCTGTGATATATTTACATACATTGTAAATAACTGATTGTTCTCATAAAACTAATAACTTTTGAAATTTATGTACAGATGGGGTTAATACAAAATATACGGCTTATATATTTGTTTTTCAATCCGTGTAACAACGGCATACACATATAAAATGGTATCCATCTTCTAAATCCAAGTCATTACAACATAAACAATAGCGTTCATTACGTAGTATGTTATTTTGGGCGTATCTGCCTGATTGGATTTTCAACGGATGCGCAGAGATTCTTAATCTTACAAAACATAATCGCAAACGTTTAGGAACTAAGTCTAAAATATGCTTCATAATCCAAACAGCTTTTAATAATTTTGTACATCATTAAAACAGAACTATTATTCATTTTACCGTACCACTCTTATTTAAAATTGTCAACAAGTCTACATTTGACCTCGCTAATAAAACTATTAACTTGTACAACGTTTGGAGTCTCAAAAACATAACTAAATCCAAAATTATTCAATATAATTTTTACATTTGAGTTTGTATAACCTTTATTACAATCGCTCGTATGTACACAATTTGCATTATGGTAATCTCATTTTTGAGAACCTTAAAACATAATTTAACAATTCTAACAAATTTGTTTACATACAATGAGTATCTTCCTAATTCTCCATTAACAGCAACATTACATGCATTTATTTTCATCGTTTGCACAGTTTGCACAGTTTGCACAGTTTCACATGTATGCGTTCCATATCATCTGACTTCGTGAAGCCCCATACGTCTGAAGCATAATTTAATATTGAAGCCACAAATGAGTCAAACATCTGGCAAATATTTTTGGTTTTTATGTAAAATTCATTGCATTTAAAAAATAATGTATTCATGGCTTTAAGGGCTTTACCAACCAAATGCTCCTGTGTAAGTTTAAAACCCTTAGTATAATTTAACACTAAGTAATTAATGTTGTCGACAACATCACTATCATTACCATTGTCTGTCAATTTTTTGTTATCTTTTAGTCCGAAAAACCATTATTTTTGTTTTCGCAGTGTTTACATTTAACCCCATTAGAATTGCAATACAAGTATTGTGATCTAAATGAGTTTGCACTCAGCAGGTGACTTGCATTAAATAGCCATGGCATCAGCAAAATATAATAAAATCAACACAATATATTCTATATTCAAGCCAGAGTTAATGCTATCTTGTAGGTAAAGTTCAAGATCTTCAACAAATAAAGAAAACAAAATCGTCGACATTACCTCCCCTTGCCTCAGTTGAACAGCATAACTAAAATAATCTGAATAAGATGAACACGATAAAACACGAGACTTGACATTTTTATACATATCCTTAACTATTCTAAGCAATTTGCCTTGAATACCAGACTTAAACATCTCTATCTCTATTTAGATCGGTTTTCCATAAGTTAAAAAACGTTAAGCGGCGTGATACAAATTTTGTGCAGTAACGCACTCGTGATTAAATCATTCCGCATGCTTTATACTGGTATTTACACTGAACCTAGTTTTTGTATTAAAAACACTGCTTTTGGAAAATAACGGGTCCGCAACACTGCGAATGGTATCAGTAAAATTATTCAAAACGTCATTGATTGATGATCGACTTGAAAAATCTATATGTTGCACAATATTATTAAATGAAGGTAACATATAAATAATCCCTGAGCGAAATTGCTCGCGTAAAACATCGTCCCATTTATAATTGATATCAGTGTAGGATTTATACTCTGATGGGACATTATTACAAAACAAGGAGAACTGTTGCGGGACGTGGTCACTAAATTCGTAGAAATCATGCACGGCAAAATCCGATATAGTTGAAAAACTGTTTTCTTTTGTCAACATATAATCAATGACAGACGTACCGTTATGAGAATAAAAAGTATGCTTGCAGCTATTGCCAATTCCGTCATTAAAATTGCGTAAACCTGTAGCTTTACATAAATCAAGTAGTTTTACACCATGACTATTTACTAAATTATCTACTGTGGCCCTAACTAAGGTGTTAACTGGGCAATAATCATCGTCATCATATACAGTCTTAATTATGTCTTGAACAATATAATTATATTTATTTCCAACTCTACCATTTAGGTCGGCTACAACAAAAATTTGACCACGTTCAGAATAGTAAGTTATATTGTTTTCTAAAATTTCAAAGAGATAAACGTTAAGTGGGAGGCGGAAAACGACAACGGGCGAGGCATGGAATGGTATTGCGCAAGGGGGGTAAGAGGGTTACGGTTAGGGTTTGGGTTAGTGTTAGTGGTCGGGTTAGGGTTTGGGTTAGCCTAAACCCAACCCTAACCCTAACGCTTACCCTAACCCTTTTTTGGGGTTATCACCCCTGACCATGCCTCGCCCGTTGTAGTTTTCCGCCTCCCATATAAGCACGACGGTGCTGATGTTAAGATCCTTTCACGGAATATCAACGGTGAAACAGAATGTAAAAAGTCATGTTCTAACTTTGTAAATAGTGTGAGCAATCACGATATATGTTGTCTGTATAAATCATGGACAAATAGTAATAGCGATATAAATTGAAGTGGATATTTATTTAGAAAATTCGAACATAAAAAAGCTCGAAGAAATAGTCGTGGCATTGTTTTGTATACTAAATCTGAATTATGATATATATATATATATATATATATATATATATATATATATATATATATATATATATATATATGCAACATATTTGTGGGAGCAGCAGTCTCCAGTTTACAATATACTTAAACGTGGGAGGCGGAAAACTACAACGGGCTCCCTCGCTCGCACCGGAGTTCCGTCTATGTAGAGGGTTTCGCCATTAAACACTGCGTCATGATGGTCGATTCATATTTTGTTCGAATTTTCTTTGATATGCCGAATTTGTATTTCTTTCCCAAGTTTGACCAGGAACCAAATATCAAAATTTCAGTTAAGAAGAAACTAACATTCAATTGCGTAAACAAGAAAACGTTACAAACTAGAAATCCTTCCAGATCTGGAGATAATTTCGTCATGTAATTTTGCGATCATATATAGTTTTATTTTAAGTAACATGAACACTTTGTCAGATGCTGTTGCTGGATCTTGTTTGTAAAGAAAAAACCTAGCCTACTCGGGCGGTTACAATAATTGAAGCTTTATTTCATTTGAATCCGGGTTTCCGTTTTTTTATATTTAGCTAAACGAGAGAATGAAGTAGCAGCAACATAATTTAAAATTATCAAGTGAAATTGTATTAAAGGGGACTTGTTAACATTTTTGTAAAATGACCTTTTTATAATAAACGGGACGTTTTATAGTTTCACCTTGGCGGCGGGTGGGCGGGTGGACGGGTGGTCGGGCGAATGGGCGGCGTCCACAGCAGTGTCCGCTCTCTAATTCAAATAGTTTTCATCCGATCTTCACCAAACTTGGTTAGAAGTTTTATCTAGACAATATCTAGGTCAAGTTTGAATATGGGTTATGCCGGGTCAAAAACTAGGTCACAGGGTCACTTAGTGCATTTCTGCATTTCAAGCATTTAGTATGGTGTCCGCTCTCTAATTGAAGTAGTTTTCATCCGATCTTCACCAATCTTGGTCAGAAGTTGTATCTAGACAATATCTAGGTCAAGTTCGAATATGGGTCATGCCGGGTCAAAAACTAGGTCACAGGGTCACATAGTGCACGCATCATCGTGTTTCCGGCCGCCATGTTGGCTGTTTGTAAATAAAGTATATTTTAAAGCTTCTGAAATTAACCGCCAAAGTTACAGGAAAACAGAGAGGCCCTGCAAGAACAGAGAAATCCAAAATCCACTACACTACCGCTATTGATACCTTGCCCGTCCATGACTAATTTTTTTTTCTTTTTCGTAAATTCTTTAATAGCACTATTTCGGACGTCATTTGGTTTTCGGAAACTTTTTTCTTGGTTTTTATATTACAGTATATAGCAACTACCAAATGACTTAACACAGCATTATTATTTATTTATATAAACTTTTTGGGTTATTTACCGGTGCGGTGCGTGTTATTTATGTTAGACTGTCAGGTTATTAACGGCAATAAGAATACATTATATATATATTGGTTGATTGTCCCAGGATTGCGTTTGTAGTAATTATTCTTTCTTTATCCCCTGTCGATTTCTTTTTCTCATTCAATTCCTACAATGTCCTTTCACAACAAAACATCCAAGGGGCAGAGCAAGAACCTGGCCCCTTTACTAGGGGAGGCACTTTCAGGGTTAGATTCCCATCATCTTACTCACAACATCATGCCCTTTAAGTGCCTCCTCCAGTCAGTTGGAAGCGTAGGCCCCATTATGTCTTTTTTCACTATTTTTCAACTGGCCTCGTGTTTGGCTAAGGAGCTTCCTGGACTCGTTGAGCGGACTGTGCCTCTTGCGTCCGGTTGCATTTTACTGCAACTCAAGTCCGCTCAGGCGCTTGCCACCCTACTCTCTAGGGGGACTTTCCACCTTGGCAGCGTCGCAGTCCGGGCCTTATCACCTTCAAACATGAGGTCAGTTTCAGGTTTTATAGCAGGGATCCCGGAAAGTCAGGAACTCATCCCAGCAAACAAAAGACGTCTTTTTATGGTTGTTGAGGCGTTGTTCTGGGCAGAACAACGTCTTTACAACCATAAAAAGACGTAAAAAGACGTCTTTTGTTTGCTGGGATGGAACTTCAAGGAAATCTTATATTTAGCCCTGCGATTCCCCTTTCCAAACTCTCTATAACTAACTTGGAAAGGGTTAACCCCTATCGCCCTGCGCCCCCTGGCTTTCCGAGACTGGTCAAAATAACTTTCCTTACATCTATCCCAGTCCCTAACAAAATCCTTGTGAAGGGCACGAATATTGCCCTTGACATTCGTCCCTGCCCGGTCCAACCTGCCCGGTGTTTTAACTGCCAGGGTTTTGGACACATAGCCAGCAGGGGTAAATGCTCCAGCATCACTACCTGTTGCCGCTGCGCCGGAACTACTTGCCAGAGAAGGTGCACCAACAAAACACGTTGGTGCGCCAACTGTGGCGGCCCGCACTCTGCTTCCTACCAGGGGTGCCCCTCCTATAAGAAGGCTGTCACCTTAGCCACCTTCGCTCATTTTTATGGGGTCACCTGGTCCGAGGCGGAGAGCAGGTTATTTATGCCTGACACTGCGAGCCACAGCGTGGGCGCCCGTAACACAATCAACACAACCGGTTCCAAGTCATCAACCAAACATGCCTCTGCCGGTATTATCACGCCCCAAACCGAGAGGTCATGTCCTTTAGTTGAGGGGCTAGTGGGTAAGAGTACCCCCCCTCAACCTTTAAATAGGGAATCCCCCCCCAAGGTTACTATTGTGGAACCGGTAACCAAACACACACCCGATTTATGCACCACCCCCCCTGTATCGCCTATCCAGGGGGATCCACCCACTCAGAGACGCCCTCCTGTGGCTACCAGGGGGTCCTCCCCGTCCACCACGTTGACCGACGGTGCTAGCGACACCACCTGTAGTGGTCCTACACTGTCGGACGACTCTATGTTTGATATCACGGGGAGAGACTCTCTGGTGTCAGTGCACTCCAGTATATTGGAGAACCTTTCTATCTCTGGTATCTGTGAAATAGAGGAGGAACCCCGAGTTAGTGTCCCCCCTAACCGTCCCAGAATGGTCGACTCCCAGACATCCCCAATGAGCTCCCCTTCCGACAACACCAGCAGACGCAACTCGTTTGCTGGGGACTCATTTATTAAAATCAAGGATCCGCCAGCAACAGGTCCCACATATAGGAAAATATATCTCAGCGAGCTGGCGGATCTGGTTGCTGAGATAATAAAGGACCAGAAAAGGCCCACTGGGAGTCGAGTTATATCTTACATTTATAACAAAATTGATTCTCGATTCAAAAATTGCAGAGAATCAATAACAAAGGTTATCCCCCCTGATAAAATTTTAACTAATAAAATCCATTCTGGAACTGGGGATCCTCCAATAGTAGTAGCAGATCCAGGATGCCCCCCCCCGGCCAGCGGTACCCTCCCCGCAAATAAGAAACACTTTCGGCTTGCCAGGACCCCCGCGAAACTCAAAGGGGCCTGTGCAGGCCACAAACTAGGAGTTAAATCTCCTCACCACTCAATAAATCAGATTAAACGCAAGTTAATTTCGCACCACTATGGACAGTAACCTGCAAATAATTTCATTCAATGTTGGTGGTCTTTCCGCCAACAAATTTACTGAATTAAAATATTTTATTGATTGCAACCCTAATACCCATATCATATGTTTACAGGAAACTAAATTTTCAAATATTTCTGTAAAACAAATACCAGGGTATAACTGCGAATTCAAGAATTATGTTACTTCAAACCAAAATATTGCCGGTGGTCTTGCCATATATATTAAAAATTCAATTAATTATGAACACCTGGGAGTGAACAACCAATTTAAATCTGATGGTAGCACTGCTATTGAGGCATTAGCAATTAAATTGGTTATTGACAAGAACCGGCCTCTTATCCTGGTCAATTTATATTCAAGAGGATGTGATCTTGAAACCCTGAACGGCCTCTTTAAGGAATTAAGGACCATTAAAGGACCCTTTGATGTAATATTCACAGGCGACTTTAATGCACATCACCCTGCTTGGAGTTCCATAAATTCAGATGCAGAAGGTCGGGCGGTAATAGAATGGTTGGACGAGCAAGATCTTATACTGCTCAATGACGGTTCTCCAACCAGGCTTAACCCCACTGGTTTAAACTCCCACATTGACCTTACTGCTGTTAATGCCAGGATAGCAAGTGCATCTGCATGGGCAACTGTTAAAGATACCATGGGATCTGATCACCTCCCACAACAGGTTACCCTGCTCAACTATATTGCACAG